>NW_024368818.1:2198930-2553930 GCF_014805655.1 Passer montanus
AGCGCCCCGCCCGCGGGCCCAGGCGGGGACAGCGCGCCGAGATGGCGGCACCGGGCCTCGGCCTCCCGGCGGCCGGGGGGGCGGCGACGGCGCGGCGGGGGACACTCCTCCGCTGAGGGACACGGCCGCCCCCGCCCCGCCTCCCGGTGTCACGGCGCTGCGGGACGGGGCCGGTGCGCAGGGGACAGCCCGGCGGGGCGGGGCGGGCAGCCGGGACCGCTGCGCTCCGGGACGGGGCTGGCGCAGCGCGTCCCCCGTGCATGGGGCTGTCACCGTGCCGGCTGCCGCTCGGGGCTTTCGCTTTCGCCTGGTGAGCCCTTGCGATCTGCTGTCTGGCGCAGGGTTTGAAGCCCAGACCCAGAAATGAGGAAGGTTCTGTGCGTGGAGCCCGTCATTTTCATCTACATTTTTGCGTCTTCCCTGACGAGCCCGCTGGTGCAGCAGTTCATCTACCGGCGGCTGTGGGAGCAGGAGTACAACTCCACTTTCGTGAGCGACAGCAATGTCAGTCACTGCGAGCAGAATAAGAGCAGCCCGGCTTATATCAAACAGAAGGCAAGTGGCGGGGGAGGAGTAATAATTGTAAATAAACTCGCAGCCGGGACGTGCTGCCTCAGTATAACCCCCTGTTTTATAACCTTAACCTTTAATTCTCCAGAAAGCCGTAGTTTTGTAACCTGCTCTCACTTCACTATCTCCTCCCTCTAATGTTATGCTGTAGGTAGTGATAGCGCTTTAAAGACAAAGATTTGTCTCCAGGAAGATACTGAGACAAATTCGTATTTTAGCGGGAGCTGAAAATCGCCTGAGAGAATGGGGACCAAATTAGCATTGGGCTGACATTACCGCGGGTACAACTGGAGGCGGAGGCTCCTCCTCCCGCACCACTGTGCGTGTTGTGTTTGTGAGCCACCCGTTGTCTCTGTGGCTCCTACTGTTCTTTGGAACCATGTGAAGTTTAGCAAATGCCCTGTAATTTTGAGGAATAGTATCTAGCTTAAAATACATGTATTTCAGAGGAATTACGAAAACAAGGAACAGGGGAAATTAATTTTTTTTTTTTTTTGTGGTTTTAAAATGTGGAAAAAAATTTAACTGATCTATGCATGGTCAAATGCAGTTGATGGTTTGCCATTCAGAGTATTAGTCTGCCTTGCTGGAATACAGGGACGTCAAGATGACAGGATCCCACGGTCAGTTACATTTTTAGCACTTTTGCATAGTTCAGTGTGCTGGATAGCTAGTTGTTGAATGGTACCTCTTCCATTGCATTTCCAGTGCAGTTTTAATGCTACACTTAAGCAGAGCTAGCTGTGAGCTGCCAGCAGAAGTGATGGTCATTCTCCAATTCCCTTCCCCTTCTCACCCCATGTGTATCTCTCAGTTCCGCAGTTACAGGTTATGGTTTGGATTTGAGTAAGGCACTGATTCAACAGAAACCTCACCTCTTGTTTTGGAGTTGTTGTTCTTTGAATATTGTTTGGTTTTTTGGGGGTTTTTTTCTGAAGCAATACACTGCTCTGGCACACTCAGTGGCCACATGATTTCTGTGTTTAACATGGGAATAGCAGAGGGAACATATTTTCAGAAGAGGTGCAATAGAACCATACTTGTCAACAACAACTGGCAGTTGGGTTGGATAAAGGGAAAGATGAAACCACTGTAGGGTCACAAAAGTAAATGATTCACTGAATAAATTACACAGAAATTCGGGTCACAGAAAGAGTAAGCTGGCATTCCCTTACCCTGCTGAAAAGGTGGTACTTGAAAATTTTTGCTCACATCCCATATCTGAATCTCTGATGTGCTGCATATGTGCGAGACTGAACGCCTGAGCTTATCAGCCTCACTTGTCATATATAAAAGGAGATTGATCACCTTCACTGGAAGCATGTACCATTAACAAAGAAATAATTCAGGACTTTTAGTGTGGCATATGTTCTTTGTCATCTGACAGAAGCTGGTTTTAGTAGAAAAAATGTAAAAAGGTCAATAGAATTGTGGTCCAGCATGGCTTCTGGGCTGACCCATGGAGGTAATTACCAGTTATTGTTGGAATAATGCTTGTATGTTACTCCCAAAATGTGTTTTCTTTAGTATTAGCTCCCCATTTGATGCTGTGTCTGGTAATTTTCTCTAAGCATACAATTCTAATTGCAGAGCAGAGCCCATCAAGAAATCGACATTTCAAATACATCTTTACATTTTGCAACCCCCTCAAACTCAACCTGATTTTCAAATTGCCATCACCTATGGTTCAAGATATAAGACTTCATATTTTTTTCTCAAAACACTAAAGCAGAGTGCTTAATTTCAGCTGAAGTTTAGATAGCGTCTCTATATTCACACTTTACAGGTCTTTTGTTTACAAATTATAGTCTGATATTTGAGAACATGAGTCCTTCAAGACAGCAGTTGAATAATGGCCAACAGAACTTCTTCGTTTCCCTTTCCTGCCAAATTTCCGTTCCCTGCATTTCAGTGATTGCCAGTAGGGCATGAGCTTTTGAACAATTACACTCTTGTCTGGATGCCTTGCTGCATTTTTATTCCACACTAGTTACCATAGTGTAACAATGTAGGTGCTCAAAACACGCATTAATTTAAGTGCAGATCGGCCTCTGTGCTGAGTAATAGTCCTGTGTATGGGCCAAAGAGTAGATCCAGTAACCTAATTCCAAACCCTTTCGCAATGAAGTGCCAAGTAGGTGTTCCAGATTTTCCAAGACCTCCCTAACCTAAGCCTAACTGAATTAGGTTTATAGATGTTCTAACTATGTTAGATGTTGCTGTAAGGCCCTGTGTGGCATTGATGTTTAAAAGAACATCTCTATTAACAGTTAATTTAGTGTAAGTCTTATGTTCTGAGAATGAAGAAGCTTTATACTAATCTCACTTATTTCAAAGCAAAATGTAAAAGGAAATTGAAGACAAAAATCACTTGGAGCCTGCATAAAAAGTAGAATATAATTCAAAATGATTAGTCTTTGCAAAATTTGGATTAATTATTTTTTACAATTTGAAAAAAATAGTAATAATAAAGTGAGTTTGAAGGTAATTTGAATATAAACTGAAGCATTCTGATCACCGACTTAGATAATGCTTTTTTAATATCTCAGAAAGAGCTGTATTATTAATCATTAAACATTGGTTATCATCCCATTGATTTATTATCCAATCCATTAATTCTTCCTTGCTACTCAGTAATATTTTATCTTATGAGCCTGTGAGTTATCATGTCCTTTATATTGTTCAATATCAGGTGATGCACTTCTCTCTTCATTTAATCCTTATATAAGTTATTTGCTTCTTTATTTTCATTTTTTAAATTTTGAAATAGGTGATTGTAATATCTTTTTCTGTCCACTGTGAGTAATTTTTCAGAGTAGAGTGAATTTGCAGTTTAAAAAACTAGACCCTTCTCTTCAAATATATGTAGTTCCATTGATTATTTAATGGAGTGATTTTAAAGCAGCTGAAGGTTTGACCTATCATTTTCTATATTCTTTTCCTTTGGCTTTATAAAACCATAAAGTGAGCAGTTGCATGCCTTACACTCTAAATGGATTTTTCCTGTACTTATGTCTGTAGTTTTCTTTTGGGTAGACATCAAGTTTTTTTATCTCAGCAAGTTCATGGTCACGTATGTTACCTGGCTGTGTAGCCATGTTTTGTGTGTTACACAATTTCTTCCAAAAAAAGGACACCCAAGTTTTGGGTTTTTCTTTCTTTCAGTCTCACACTTCATAATGGTCTATATGTTACCTGGCTGTGTAGCCATGTTTCTTCCAAAAAAGGACACCCAAGTTTTGGGTTTTTCTTTCTTTCAGTCTCACACTTCATAATGGTCTGGCAATAATCTTTGTATTATGTGATTAATGTGGGTTGAAATGATACATATTAAAATTTAATTTTACTTTTAACATAGTAGCATTTGTTTGATGCTCATGGCTTTGAACAAGACAATCCTAGTAAAGAAGCAATGTCTGCAACTATACGGAGTTCTTTTTACCAGCAGCAGAGGAGTTAAAGATCAGAATAATGTTTTCCATCTCAGTTTGTTCAGCCTTCATGGTTTTGACCCTTCCAGGGTGACAGCATTGCTGGCGAGTTACCAGGATGTCATGAATGCTAAGGCAGTCAGACACCATAAGGGAAGGAGCAAAAGACTTTGGAGTGCTGGGGATCTTGAAGGCTTACCTTGAGAACCTCAGGATCAGTTGATTTTCCTCTTGTAATAAAACCTGGTATCTTGTAAGAAAAGGAAGAGATTGAATGAGAAACTCATGGTCTCTGCCTGTAAATATAAATATGAATTTATAAAGCATTCAGCAGCTTTTAAAATTGCCCAAGTACATTCCTGTAAGTTTTAGGGTTTTCATCATTTTGGATGCTACTCTGTCAGGATTATGTTAGCTACAGAGGAGACACCTGAAATGTGAAGTATAGATGGTTTGAATACAGGCTGAGAATGGTGTGGGCAGATTTGCACAAGTGTACCTGTTGCTGATTGAAGAGCACCGTGCCTGCCCAAGTCAAACCTCAGAAAACTCCAAAACTTTCACAAGACTTTAGTCCCTGCATCTGACTCTTTATCTTAGCTAGTATAAAGGGTTTGTATGAATAAAGTTCCTTCCAGGTGGTTGTCTTTGAAAGGGCTGTTGTGGCTGCTCTCATCAGATCTGCATCTATGCAGTAAAAACAAGATCTGAATTTGCTTGCTGAGTGTCCTTTAGCAGCTGGCTTCATAACAGTTTTATTTTTTGTATTGAACATTCTTTAGTTCTTTTTTTCTGCAGCCATTCATGCTCTGTTAAATGATTGGTTTTCAGTCACATTTGATTTTTATACTTCTGTTAAAAAGAACTCCGAATTTTTTCCCATAATGGGTGTTTGTGGAAGCTGCTGTTCCTTATGTGTTCCTTAATCGCTCACTGGCTTACTACTGATTTCTGAGTAGTATTAAAGTAGCCCAGTGCCCTTTTGCCATACCCTCTATTGAAGGAGATACTTGCAGTTAAAGATACTTACAGCTCTTGTAAGTGCACGTTGAAAAGGATTGTTCTCTTGTCTACATTGAAACTTCTCTGTCAACAGTACTGGTAAGACTGTGTCTTAAGCTTTAAGTTTTGGGTTAAAATGTAACAGGGAATGTTTGAGGCATACTGAAGATCAAATTACAAAAGTCTGAATATGGAAGGTATTTTATTATAGCCTAGTATATCGAAATGTCATATAATCTTATAAAACTACAATGCATGTATTATGTTTTATAATAGTGTAATTTATAATTTGTAAACATGTACAGTGATATTCATTATATTGCATGCTAATAATTATGTACGTAATATTGTAACAGATTTTTTTTTCAATTTATTATAGTATTTACAATTATTTTTATTTTCTCTTTGCAGGAAGTTCAAGAAAAAGCCTCTGTTTTTTATATGCAGTTGGACTTAACTAGAGCCATTCCCAGCCTTATAGTGGCCTTTGTCATTGTAGCTAATGGGGATCGCCAGGGACACAAAAGGTCTTTAGTTTTACCATCAATGGGAGCTTTGATTTCTAGTATGAGCTTGACTGCAATATCATATTTTTCCTTGCCACTCTCTGTCCTATTTGCAGTCGCATTTATTACTGGACTGTTTGGGAGTATAGCAACTTTCCTTGGAGGAGGCTTTGCTTACATAGCAGAGGAGTGTCATGATGAGAAGCAGAAAACAACACGAATAGCTGTAGTGGATTTGATTTTTGGAGTTGTGTCTGGATTAGCAGGACTATCATCTGGCTACTTTCTAAGAGGAATAGGCTTTGCATGGACATTTGTGATAGCATCTCTGCTCCAAGTCATTAATATAATCTATATTGTATTTTTTCTGGAAGATACCATAGGTGTATCTCAATTCCAGCATGAAGCACCAGTATCTTGGAAAGAACTTCTTAGGGAGACGTTTTCTGGAGTGTACATGCTTTTTCAAACTGCCCCTTCTAAAAAGAGAATTTTAATAATTGTGTTACTTTTTACATTTATGGCTTATTTGTTTACTGTGCTGGGTGGGACTTCACTTTTTACACTGTATGAACTGGATGAGCCACTCTGCTGGAATGAAGTATACATTGGATATGGAGCAGCTGCATCTACTTCTGTCTCACTGACCAGCTTTTTAGGAGTTTACTTATTTTCCAAATGTCTTAAAGACATTTATATTGTCTTTATTGGGATGTTTTCTTACATTGGAGGAATGATCATGGCTGCCTTTGCCAAAACTACTCTGCTCATGTTTTTAGGTGAGTTCAGAATCAGTTGTTCCACGGCCAACAATGTATATAAAAATACTGCTGTTATCTGTAGTAAATGCAGTTGTTGGATATTGAACGTGCCACCTTGAAAGGGTGACAGAGAGGTAAAATATAAATGGTTGATCAGACTGATCTAGGATTTGATTAAAAGATGAACTGTGTGGAGAAACAATGGAATTACCGGCTTATGGTCTTAGTGCTGTAGAAATAGATTTGATTTATAAATTTCTCTGTTCTTGGAGAATTGTGCCTCAGTGCACTTCTAGTCTGACTTTTCTGTTGCCTTTTACTGTTTGGGGAACTAAGTGTTCAAAAGTATATGACTAATGCAGTTGCAATATATTTGTAAATTCCCGTATTTTAATTAGTTCAATGTCTCTTGGCTGTTTACAGTGAGAGTGCCATCTTTGTTCGGCTTTATGCCTATTCCTGTTCTCCGATCCATGCTGTCAAAAGTGGTTCTCCCTGGTGAACAGGGTAAGTAGGTTTGTTTTTAAACAATAAAATAATATGGTGCTTCAGAACAGAGATGCACAAAGATTACCTTTAACTAAATAGATCTGTATTAGTACTTTAAGATTTCTTTTCTTTCAAGTTCTTTTTAATATGAACCTGTGTCTTGATATTAATAAAAGGTTCTGTTTCTGAATTAAATATAAACAACAATGTGTTAAAAACTACTGCGAGTTTCAACTTTCAAACAAAATACTGCTCTTAAATTAAAGACCATGGGGAACTTGAAGCAGAAGAAAGTGCAATATTTATAAGTGTGATTTCACAAGAGCTTCTACATTCACAAGGTTTTGGCATGCAGAGAAAGATATGTTTCTGTTATTTAGTCAATTTCTCACTTACTAGTTTAAAAAGGTAAGCAGTAGGTGGTGAATCTTCATAGCACTTGGAAACAATTAGACTTGTATCCTCAGCTATGGAGCAGGAACCAAACTTCAGGCCTGTGGCTTCTAAACATGTCCCAAGAAATGTAACATAATACTTCTCAAAGCACTTTCCTTATGGAACACAGAAAATAGTATGTCAAGCCTCAAAATATGGCTCAAATATCCCGTATTTTGCTTTTGAGGAGTGTGCATTTTCTAGATTTTGGGAAACATATACTTTCTAGAAAGATCTTCCTGAGTTGCTTTGTTGGGCTTTTTCTTCAAGATTAATCTCCATACACTAAAACAAAGTTCTCTTTGTACTAGCTACGCTAAAATGCACCTCTGGTATTGAGTTTCTTGGCGTTCTTCAGGGCTTTGGCTACTTGAGTAGTTTGATGCAGCAGTCAGGTTGCCTCTTGTCATCCTTTTCTGCTTACCTAGTGTGCTTTTGGTTATGGTCCTGTGACTATGAATACAGCTCAGGAAAATGTGTTCAACAAGACACTCACAGGATAGACTGCCACCCCAAAGGGTAGTTCAGTCCAAAAAACATTTGTTTCTTTTCAAAAATGAGAAGGCAGTGGTTTTAAGCTGAACCAGCAGTCCTTGTTGAATCAGTCTTTTCCACATATAAGAGTGAAGGTTAGAGAAGGAAGAAACAAGAAAGGGAAGAGTAAGAATGAAGAAGAGAACTGGAAGGGGTAAAGGATGGAGACATGCTCAGCATGGTTAGTGAGGATGAACAGGTTAAACATGATGTGATAAGCAAATGCAAGAAAGTAGGCATGGTAACAAAAATAGTAAAGAAAAATAGTTTCCATTTCAAAATGTGTTATTTGTTGGTTTTTTGCTAGCATTTTGTAGGAGTTGCCACAGAAGACACTTTCGTAGCAAAGTATGATTGCCTAGTGCTTGTAATTTGAATACTTGCAAAAATACTGTCAACAGATACATCTTTTGAACCATGTTTAAAAACTTCAGTACTTTGAAGAGGTTTTGTTTTGTTTATAATTTGCCCATTTGTTTTTGGCAGGTGCTGTGTTTGCTTGTATTGCCTGTTTAGAAGTTGTGACCGGCACAATGTCAATTTCACTTTTTAATATTCTCTATGCAACTACTGTTGCATGGTTTTCAGGCTTTAGCTTCCTCCTATCAGCAGGCCTTTGTCTAATTCCACTGTCTGTCCTGTGGTAAGTACAGATCAGGAGGGTTCTTCTGACTGCCTTTGCCAGTAATTCATATTTTGACATGAATTGCAGCTGAATAGTTTTTAGTGTGGTAGTTCTCAAACTTTCCTATCTGCTAGCTTCACACCTTTTCCCCAACCCAGCCACTTTCTCTCAGCTCCATGCTGTGAATTTTCCCCAAACTGAAGATAACCTGAATGTACTGCCAGTGGGATACACTATACCCTTGACTGCACGTGTGACTTCCTTTGGTTTGAGACCTTTACATGGTCTTTCTTCCAGGAAAGCCTTTCCCACAGATCATGTGAAAGGCATGAACTTAATTTTGCAATCTGAGCTTTTCTAGATGCTAATGAGGGTTATAAACATAACAGTCACCCACTGGGTTTTATGGAAAGCTGTCTGTCCTGGACTTTGTTCAGGGGTACCTTGTGGCCCAGTGCCATTAAAATCTGTAAAAGATTTTAAAGCCCAAAAGAATAAACCTCTAAACATGTTTTTAAAAAAGGCCTCTACAGCAGTTGTATAATCTAATCATATCTAGTGACCATCTGGTAATACAGACAGTGAAATACCATTCATGAGTACTCAAAAAGATCACTTTACATTATTTCCAGTATAAATTATTTCATTTTAGGATGCTGAAACAAAAATCTAAATGACAGAAGAATCAATTTTAATTAGATAGATTTACAGTTGGAGGAAAAGTTGTTTTTCTTAAGAGGGTGGCACTCTGGCTGGAGACTTGTATATTTTTTCCTAATACTTAGACCTCCCCTCTGTCACCTTTTATCTCTGCATCAGCTGCATTTTAAGATTTAAATAGGCAGTGATATTGCTGTAGATTTAGAATCTTTCACATAATTTCAAGTCTATTCCTGCTTCATTATAATTATTTACACAATCTTTACAGAGAAGCTGTACTAATAGTAATTTAAAGTAGTGATGGGTCTTAGACCTGAGGGAATTGAAGCAAAGGGGTCTTGCACATGAGTAGAATACTTTCCAGTGAAGTAATAAAATAATTGAGAAATTCAGTTACCTTAACAAAGTCACAGTAAGTATTTGTTCTATTAAATATTATCTTTAGTTTAGTTCAGTGTAAGTAGAGAAATTGTCTATAAAGAAAGCAAACTCTACAGCAGAAAAGGAAACATATTTACCATCAATCGGTCCATCTTGCAATCAGTACTGTAGTACATCATCACCATAAATTTCTGAAAGTTAGATTTCTTTACCTTCTGTCATTAGTTTCAGATATCTGACCCTGTGAATGCACCTTTCTTTTTAGAGTGTCATGCATTGTTGCAGTTGGAGAGCAGAAAGGTTTGTTCCAGTCTGTAGCAGGCAGAGTAGTTTAGTACTGCTGCTCAAGGCAGCAGTAATGATATTGTCTGACCTATGTAATTAGGGCAAATAGTGTCACTGCTTTTGTGCCACAGAGGATGGCTGCAGAGAGCTATGCTGTGTGTTTGTTGGTGCTGAATCAGCATGCTATACTGAATTATCTCAGCTAAAGATGCCTGTCTTGTCTTTGTCTTACAGCTGGCTTCTGTGCACAAGCTGGAATGGGGAGGACTTGGCTCTGCTGGTACCTGAAGAAGTATCCAGCTTAGAGAGTGCTGATAGTTGAACAAAGGATCCACATATCTGGGATTTCTAATCTGACATGCAGTGGCACAGATAGTTATTTCACACAGAAACCAAAGAGATAACACAATCTCCAAGTGGCCCTGCAGCAATAAGCACTAAATTGGTACCAAATCTCTTTTTAGCACTTGACTAAAGCTAGCTATTAACTATGGAAATAGGCTGACAATTGAGATTAATGCTGCTTCAGCATGAAGGAAGAAATAAGGTAGGATGATACTTTTTCCACTCACCCTTTCTCAAGTTTGAGAATGTCACCTGTGGAGAGTGATGCATCTTGTATTGCTCTTAAGTTGGGTGACAAAGATAAGCTTCAGAACCCAGAGGACACTGGCAATTCTGCTGAAGCCATTGCAGCTTGTGCCAGCTGAGAATGTGGTCCACTGTGTACATCTTGAAAGGCCTGTCTTAACAGTGAAGCCACAATACTAAAATTACTAAACTAAAAAAATAGTTTTTTTCAGAAAGCAAACTGGAGGCAGTACTTACACCTGCCATAAGTACACTTACTGTTCTACAGCTAGCAGAGTGTTAGTGTAAGTTTAACATAAGATCTGTGGACTTTGCCTGTGACTTAGCTCTTGAAATGGATTTTCACACAGAACTGTCAGAAAATTTCTTGCAGAGAAATCTTGCGGAGTGTGAAGTTCAGCCTAAACCTGCATTTTACAGAGGCCATATTGCATATTTATCATTTTCCATATATTAAGGACTGTGTACAGACATCTCTGACTTGTCCCAGAGATACTTCTTGTTTTCTAGTTAAGTTGGTACTTAGCTTAAATGTTTCTTTTAGTGAAAAGCTGTGATAGCATTTCTTATCTGTAGAATTTATTTTTTTAACAACCCTGAAATGAGGTGACAAAATCAGAATCATTAATCTAATCATCTTGCAACAAATGTAGCATAATTTATGAATTTGAACAGCACTTCTAATCTTCAAAGCACTTTACAAATGCTATTCAAAACATCCTTCCATAATAGATACTATCCTCTCAGTTGCATAGAGAGAAATTAACAGAGAGGACCGTGACATGCCCAGGGCCCCAGTGCAAACTGGTGAGACTGCCAAACCTAGCAATCAGTTTCTGCACTGAGTCCTCACCTTTTTCCTTAAGATCTTTTAAGTAGAAATTATCCTCAGTATTAGATTCTAGAATGCACAGCACAGCAGAAGTGTGAATATAACCCCAAGGTAAGGACCACTCCCATCTGGTGATTTTGTTAAGAGTTTGACAGCCAATACTGTCCTGATCTCTCCAAGTTGTGTGTGACTCTTTTCCCCCAAAACAGATTAGGTAGAAAAAGCAAAACAATGGAATGTGGTTGCCATTTAGGGAATTAAACCTCTAGGAAAGCAACTACAATGACTTCACATGCACATGGCTTAGCATAAAAATGCAGACAGACATAGCATGTGCTGTATAAAAAGTGAGCTGCTTACAGCCACTGATACCCATCCTATGAACAGAGACTCCTGCAGAACTTCCCAGTGGTACTCCACCAAAAAACAGTAATACCAAATCATGATGATACTTTTATAGATCCTTTATAACTGAATGATTGCATTCTTTCCAAGTTATGTATCATGATCACAGAGAAGTCTGGAAGAAGGTTCAAATAAGTTAAAAGGACACCTTACAATATTCAGGAGACCACTATCTGCGCATCACAGGTGAAAACAGGGCCATTTATCCGGGCCAGAGGGAATATGCTAACACCTCTAGCTAGCTCTTACACTTCTGTCCTGAACTGATGTTGGCAATTAAAGATCATTAGCTTTCCTCTCAGTAGTTTAGACAAGGGCCAGAAAATAAAACTGCTTAATGCCTTTGAGGTGCCCAAGCTACTGCCGACTTATTGGAAACATGAGCTGAGTTCTACAATAACCAGTGGGTCCAAAACATAATGAGTACTTGTAGAGAGATTAAGAAAACACTGATGTAAAGGATTTTAGCACAAACATTACATTGTCTTCCTTGCCTCTTCATTATGCAGTTATGTAAGGCTTTATGAAATTAACTATTTCACACAAAACTGCCTGGAAATAAAAAAAGCAAATGCAGAAGGGATGTTGCTCTTCTTCCGTGCACACCTCTCCTAGTACTTGGAAGCTCACAACAAAGTGAGCTGCTTGCACAGTGGTGCTGTGTCAGTCCAACAAGCACGAACACCTCAGGAATGGCTTTGTTATGATTTGATTTAACTGCACAAAGTACGTGCTGTTTGCAGAGTATTTCTGGTAGATGGAGCATTTAGAACTGGCTATAAATATAGGCCAAAACACATGGAGGATATGAACTGTGTTTTTAAAATGCCTCGCATGGTGGAAGCTGAGGAACCAAGTACTAATATGCATCAGATTATTAAAGCAAAATCTATTAAGTTTATAATAATTTCTTTATTTGTGTATAAAGACATTATTTTGACATAATAATAAAGTTTGGGTTTTTTAACTCTGTTGCATTTGTAGTTCTTGTGCTTTTAAATTTTGTTTTTTGACAAATGGGCAATGACGTGACTGATAGAGGACTGTTAGTGTAAACAGGAGCAGCACTATGGCATCATGTTTTTTATGGTCATAACACAACCATTAGAGCAGAAGATGTGCATTTGCTTCCCTCCTGTGCCTGGGGAGGGGAAAGGATGCTGCCTAGAACACTGGCACCAAGAGGAGGTGGGGAGTTGCAGAGTAGGGACAGCACTGCCATCGGCAAGAAGTCGTGGTGGGGGCTTGGGTTGCACCTGCCAGAGCAGCAGAGCTGCAAGTGCCTTCCTCCCCTTACCCAGGCCAGATCCATCTGAGCTCCAGCTCCAGTGCCCAGCACAACCCAACTCTGTGGGTTGATCCGTGCAGCACCTGCTTGACAGAATGAGGCTTGTACAAAATGGGAGGAAAGGGCTGGGGCAGGAAGCCCAGTCCACAGCCCAGCCCCCTGCAACACTGAGAAAACATAACCCTTCCTTTTCACCTCAAAAGATTTTTGCCTCAGTCCTGCTTGACTCCCATTTCTCTACTAACAGCATAAATTCTCACACAGCCCTCTTACTCATACTATTTGCTTTCCAGCCTGGCTAGCCCCTAGGATTAGCTTCCTTGCAGACATAATGAACAATGCAACTGCCTGGCTCTGAATATGGCTTGATCTCACCCAAGATTATTACAAAGTATACTAATCATTGAACAAAACCACCTAGAAATCACATGCAACCTCCTAATCTGCCTCTGGTTTTACACTGCACTAATGAGAAACTCAAGTAAATTACTTGTCTTAATGTAGTTTCGCTCAGATGCAACAGCATCCATCTTTCAGCCAACACTAGGAAAGGCAAACCAGATAATAAACTCAAGTGGGGAGCTGTAAGGTATCAGTAACTGTGTCCAATAGTTGGATGGCTCTGTTTTCTTGAGCAGTACAGGTAAGATGGCAGATCTCCTAAAAATCCATGCCAGCACCTTTAACTTGTCCCAGACCTGGCAATATAATCTCTCAGCTTTTCTGGCCTGAGCCTTGAGCAGTACAAAGCCTCCTGAACTCCAACCTTGCCACATAACAGTTTAGTTTTGCTTTTTTATAAACCAGCAGCCAACTCTGATATTTAATAAAGATTATCAGCTCACAGATGAGGACAGCTGTAGAAAACAAAAATGTGAGTAGGTCTACACTTGCATGTTCAATTTATTGGTCCTCTCTTTAACTTCCCTAAGGAAAAAAATTAAACAGCTTGTACTGCATAGCACAAACCACTAATCTCGGCAAGTCTCAAGTGACAAAAAATTTTAGAAGCTTCATTTCTTAAATGAAACAAATTTAAATATAAAACCCAATAAGACCACCACTAAAGTGAGTCATACTATCATCTTAATGTTTCCCAAATGCTGCAATGTTTTACATATAAAAGCACTACAAAATTTACAGGACAGAAGCTAGAGGTTTTGACCCAAACATATAGGGAATTTGTTGTAGTTATAAGCCCACTAAAAAGCATAACGGATGTTTGCAGTTGTGGAAAAAGGTTTATAGCAACATTCCTGTTCAAATGATCTACAACAGAATGCTAATTATGTTCAACCAAGTCATTAAAACTTGCTGAATAAAGATAGTTCCTGTTTTAGAAATACTCTTTCAAGTTCTTCATATCTGACAATAGATAACATTTTTTGGACCACAGAGTATTTCCTGATATGCCACGTTGTATTAGCTGCCTTGCCAGATTGATAAAACATATACACGTGTATGACACCAGAAATAGTTGTTACAACCCTGGATTTAACAAATAAAACCACTTAGGCACACAAAACCCCTTACAGTGGTCTGCTCCTTTAAAATATGTATTTAAGTATAAATCTCTCATTCTTCCTTAATTAAGATCTGATTTTTGTAAACCCACGAATAATTATTTCTGCATTTGTACCACCACATCTTCATGGCCTTACTGCAGCAGCTTTATTAAGTACTTGAATAATTCTGCATTCTTTCTTAATACTAAAATACCTAGACCTGGGAGCGCTCTTTTGGATTATGTTCAAACAGATTTTAAAACATCCCTTTAAACCCCAAGTGGAACTTGCTTCTACTTTCAGAAACTAAAATACCCTCTCAGGGACAAACATGAAAAATTGTTTAATTCCACTCTTACAGCAATGCTTTCAATTCTACATAAAACTTAATGGCTCACTCAAATAACTGTCAAGAGAGGGCTACAATGTATGTAACTAGCAATGCCAAAGTTAAAAACCTTTAAAGATATTGCAATAAAAGGGACAACACTGGGTCATGGATAAGAGATTCTTGATTTAGGATTAAATATATTTTGAAACGCAACAGCATTTATAGCAAACTTTTATTCAATAGTTTAAAAAGTGTATGGAAATTTTCATGAACAAAGAGTTATGCAACGGAAAATACCTTCCTCTTCCCCCATGAAATGCATTACCACAGTAGTCAGTTTTAAAATGCCTGGGTATTTTTGAATTTCTTGTATACATATATAGTAGTTCCATATTTAAGAAGCTATTGTCCTGAGCAGTTTATGAAAAGGCATTATTTAAACTACCTAGTTACAGGACATTTGTATGATTGGCAACAGGTACAGAACAATTTAGAGACATTAAACATTTAATGTGCCTTTTCATTAAGGAAGGCAAGTGATAACTAGGTCTGCTTGCTAAACACTGTGAGTGTCAATTTAGTACCATGTACTTAGATCTGAGCTAGAAAGACACACACAAAACATTTTTCTGAAGTATATTTTGTTACAATAAACCAAGTTTGTGCTCCATCATCATGTGTGGTTCTCCCATAACCTCACTCTGGGAAGGATCTGAAAAAAGAAAAGTTGACAGTAAGAAGCCTTTACCAAGTTACAAAGACTAACAACAACTTATGAAGGTGAACATCTCTTTTCATAATAATGCTTAGTGCAACAGTTACTTGACTGATTTTTGACAGTGTTGCAGAGTGCAGATCTGTAACTCAGAAGCCTCTATCCAAAGCACTGACAGAACACATATATTGTGGAACAGCTTGTTATAAGGACACACACACATTTCAAATAAAACCAACCAGGTCTGGATAAGCACAGACTCCAACTGCCTGAGCCTCAAAGGGATTACACCACAAGTTTAGTGTTTGAGAAAACTCAAGTCTGACTGAGGATTTTCTCCATAGTTGCCCTACATCTCTTTGCATCACAACTTCTCTAACAGCAGAAGGGAGTTCTCCCTTCTGTTAGCAGGGACACATTCCTGGTTTCTCTTCTCTGCCCAGCTGCCTACTTTCACAGAATAAATATCTCTGAGATTTCCTCCATTCTGTAAAGACATTAGCCACTGTCCTCAAAGGCTACTAAGGAATGTGCAGAGGACACAAGAGACCAATACTTACAGTATGAACTCCTTTTCTACACAAAAAACTAAAAAAAAAAAAACAAAAACGCCCTAAAAAAATTTTAAAAACCAACCAACCAAAAAAAAAAAAAAATACAGGGCCAGCACACATGTTGTGACTGTTTAGAAGAAATACACTTTTCTTTATGGGTGTATCAATCATGTTTTCCTTCCATAAATAAGACATATTAATGCCTCCGATTCCTCCAGAGACAACAAAAATATCTAGTCCACTTTCTGATAAATAAAGCCTACCCAAAACCACTTGCAACCCACTCACTCCTCAGCACTCTATAAAAATCTGTTTGTTGTAAGCAGTGGTAAATAGCCAAAATTCTACCAATTATGTTCAACATAGCTCTATGCTTGTGGAACCACAATAGCCCAAGATTCCTTTCCTTGGTCCCTCTATATCCATCTCAGAAAATAAGCCCGGATTTGGGCTTATTTTCATGCCTCTAGATTCAGATTTGTTCCTCCATTATTTCCAGCTTTCTATCCCCCTGCTATTTCCCTTCTCCTATCCCACTTTCTGCCTTCTTCCGTCTCCTTAAATACAAGCTAGAAGTAATTTGTTCAAAAGCCACTTTCCAAGTTTATTCTATTCCACACATACCAATAGTCAGCAGGCTACCATGCAACTGCAGCCTGTTGAGTTCATTTGAGCGAGCCTTTCCCCTGCTAAGTACCTGTTTCAATAATCCTCTACCTCCTCCCTAACATTCTCTTCTTAATTACAGAATGTAAAAAACTTTGTAACCTCTGCTTGACAAAATCTGCACAAGTACTTTAAAAGTTTCTGAGGAAAGAGGCATACAACATACATGCATAATCTACTCCTCTAGAAACCCAGCCTACAAACAAGACAGCCTACTGTCTTGCTCAATATTTCAGAGTAATTTCCACATAACTTACAGCTGAATTACATTTATTTCTCCTTCCCCAGTGCTTCTTTGCTTTTATGATTAATGTCATCTTTTGCATTTTGGGAGTTTAATTCTCTTGTTCAGTAGAGGCAAAGAACTTCACAGCTCCCAAATTTTACCTTTAAATGTTTCCATAATATTAAAGCCAGAATGTATTTACCATTAAGGATATCCTCAAAACCAATGCATTCATCATTCCCCCTCAAAATATCCATTGCCATGTTTGAGCTGTGAAGAAATGGTAGACGCTGGACCTGTAAAAAAGAGTTCAAGCAAGAGTTCAAGTCTCTGCAAGTCTGAAATATAAAGGGTTCTTACTTGGATTTCTCAGTCTGAAGTGACTTGGAAAAGTCAACAGGCAGAAAAAACAACACTACTGGCACACAAACACACACAAACACCACCATCTTCTTTTAGTTAACTGTTTGAGAAGAACAGTCTTCTAACAGATTTTTAGTTTTCACTGTGGTGTAGGTAGTACAGCAAATACTGCACTTTAAGAAATAAAGTACTTTTTGTCTACTCTGTAAAGCTCCTCTCACATAAAGTTGGGGAGGTTCACTGCAAACCTCCAGACCCTGATGTCAGTACTGGGCAACTGATGTATACTGCAGAGTTTGGGAACTACATTCTAAGCCTCCTACATCTCTGACACAGGTCAGGAATGCAAGACAAAGAGCTATATTGACTTTCACAATCAAACATAATCCTCCTTTTAATTAATCTAAATCATAATTATGTCTCCAAACTCAACCAAGTCTTAAGCTTCAAGTCCACTCCCAGTTACTTTTAACAGTCTTCAGTACCCTTGACTCACAGTATTTCCAAAAAAATTTCAAGTAGCACACATAGATTTCAGAGCATAAATTTTCTGAGAATGCATTCACTGCTACTAGAGATACTTCAGCTAAAATACAATAAAACTTGTATACCCAACATGAATCTTGAAGTGAAAAACCTTCTCATCACCGTGTTTCCCCCACCCATCTCTCAAAACCACCTCTGGAGACAGACTAACAGGACATCCTCACCTTCCTCATTCTCTGCAATGTGCTAATGTTAGTTAGGAAAAAGAGTCCTCAAGACAGCACAGCTGAGACCAAGGGATGTTTGCGTATCTCACATCCTGACTTTCACACCTTCAGGACCAGTGACTTCTTCCAAGCTTAATGCAGCTCACTATGTATCACCTTATCACTCAGAGTACAAAATTGCTTTAACTCACTTGGAAAACCTACTCATAGTAGGTTGACAGCCTTCAAGACAAAAAAGTTTACTAGGACCAATTATCTCACATCCCGACTTTCACACCTTCAGGACCAGTAACTTCTGCCAAGCTTAATGCAGCTCACTATGGTTTAGTATCACCTTATCACTCAGAGTACAAAACTGCTTTAACTCACTTGGAAAACCTACTCATAGTAGGTTGACAGCCTTCAAGACAAAAAAGTTTACTAGGACCAATCAGCTTTCCATGTTTCCCTTTCTCCAGCTACTCTCAATCTTAGGAGAAAAGAAGGAAAAGGAGACAGGCTCAGCTTCTCAATTAAGAGTTAAAACCTTTGAACTTAACTCCCTGTAGAGCTCCCTTGATCTTACAACAAAGGCTGAGGAACAATAAGCACATAGAAAACTCTCTGTTTCAGGTTTCACATTACTTCTACATCTACTCCCAAATCACTACCTCCTTCAGACCCCTAAGTCTCTTTTCCCTACAGCTGCAGAGACTCCTTCCCGTGAAGGTCATATGTTCTGCAGGAGAGAGTCTTAATTTTAGGAATTAATACTCAATTCCTACTCCTGTTTTTCCAGGAAGCTATTCCACAGCAGGGCTAGAGCAGTTACCACTTCACCAAATAACCAATAAAAGAACAGCAGCTAAGAGGTGTTAGTATATGGACTGCTCTAAAAACTAGTAATTGCACTGTTTGGTTCATCGTTTTTAACAGCAGTTTTTTAACAGTGAATTAATTTCCTTCAGAAACATAAGGTATCTCAACAAAGAAAGATATCTCTGAAAGTGTCTCTGAAAGCATATTTCAAGGTAAACATTTTTTTTCAAATGGCCTAAGTTATACCAGTTAGATAAAAATGCTCACCTGTTTCACTGCTCTGAATTCCATCTGCAGCTTTAAAGGTGCATGGATTCCTTGGATGTTTCTCAGTGTGGCAAAGTTTGTTTTATCTTGATTTAACTGGAACTGTCACAAACAATATTGATTTTATTTTTTAAAAAAAAAGTTACTTGAAAGTACAGCCATAGAATAAATTTGTGACATCCTACTTAAAAGAACATGCTCACTGAATTTCTATGTAAAAATTCAGTGATACTATCAAACATATCTCAAGCATACAGGAGAAAGTGATGCAGTAACAGTTGTTCTGTGAAGCTGAAATTGGTTTTTTTGCTGGATTTTATTCCACATTAATAGCAGAAATTTTGTTATTTTTGATAATCAGGAGATGTAACACCACCAAGTGGTACAATTTTGCACTACTTTACAATAATATTGTCTGAATGAATAGGAAGCTAAGTCCAGCTTAAAGATCTGATTTGATGTCATTAGTTAGTCATCAAAAACTACTTGAAAATGTTTGATGTGCTTCTTTTCTGATCAAGCAGGAAAACAAAGCACCACTTACAGTCCTTATGATTGTGAGAAGCAAAGGAAAACTCCTATTTTCCTCAGCTGCTCTCAAACTTATCAGTAAGACAAAGAAAATCTATTTAACAGAGACTTTTTAAAGAAAAAGTGCTTACTCATGTATACTGAAGTACAAAGAAGTAAGTTATATTAATGTTAAACTTAAGCTTAAATAATAAAAAAAAACAAATCTCTAATTTTAAAATCTCTACTCCATCACCATGACAAAAGCCTATTATTATGAGAACATCATATTTATGAGAAGGGATCTCAAAAACCAACTCAAAAATACAAGTCAAAGATATAACAAGCATTTTCTTTGTAACAATCTATATTGAATGCTCTTCAAAAGGTAGCAGAAAATACTATTTATATGCCACATCCTAATCTGGTCATTCTGGTTACATTATTTTTCCATTTCTTTTATTTTATAGAGATAAGGATTTTTCTATAGAAGAGACATTTGGTTTCTACCAGTGCTACCTGAAAAACCTTTTTAACATTTATAGCAGCAAAAATAACCGTAACTATCTCAGGCTAAATTAAATATTTTGCCATTCAAATGAACATGAAAATAATTATTAAACTGGCCTTAAACTTACAGAAAAATTAACCAAATGTGGAAGAAACAATTTAGAAGACCCACATACTTCTTAGAGGATCACATGGCCTGTTTTATTTCTGTGCAATTTTGTCTCTTTAGCATGTGATCTTTTAATTAATTATCCAGGTTTTGTATAGCAAGAACAGAGTTAAAAATTAAGTTATAGCAATCACTTTAAAAAAAAAAGTCAATTGACAAATAGCTCTGAAACATTAAGAGTATTTATAAATAAACTCAAATTTGGTGTCACAAAATCATCCTTTTAATGGAAGGCAACACTAACACTGGCTAAAATCAGAATGGATTAGACATTACAGTCAGACCTTGTCCTGCTGTTCAACTTACCAATTTGGAACATTCTATCAAAATAACATCTTTGCTTCAGGCCAATTTGATACATCGTATCTTCTGCACTGACAAACAGGCACCAGAGACACTGAGCTCAACCAGCAAGTCTGTTCTCCCTCTACCTTCCACAGACACTTGTAATGGTCCATGAGTGAGCACTGAGCCAGACAAGACTGCAAACACTTATGATAAACTGTAGGTGTGAAATGCCTAGATGGGATCGAGCAATTTATGGAAATATGTACGTGTTCACAGGCTGACAGTCTTAGTCTGAAGACAGATGGTAAATCTACAGAGAAAATGGGAGGATCAGCCTCCACGAGGTGACAGCTGTGTCCCTGGCCTACCTATGGTGGCTGCACACACACTCCTGGATGACTAAACCTGACCACACAAGCCCCTGCTTGGAAGCCTGCTTACACACTCGAAGTGGGGAGAGATATGAGATTAATATTGAACAGCCTTGCCAACAATGTTATTTATATAGATAAAATGTTACTATTGTTGAACAGCTTCATTCTGTTAAATTGGATGACTAAACCTGATCACACAAGCCCCTGCTTGGAAGCCTCCTTACACACTTGAAGATATGAGATTAATATTGAACAGCCTTGCCAACAATGTTATTTATATAGATAAAATGTTACTATTGTTGAACAGCTTCATTCTGTTAAAGACCCTGCTCATTACTTGCTACTGTACAAAGCAGTCCAGATAACCACACCTTAATTCTGACTTCATAATTAGTAAAGAGGGAAGATGGCTACATCTGATGTTATGCTTACATTCTTTTCTGTCAACTCCAGTGGGTGGCTGGGCAACAATTCATTTTTCACACTTGTAAAGCTAGAAGAATAAATAGAAAAGACATTAACTTCAAATTAATTGGGATATGGTTTTTTAAGTTGCATTCCAAAACCAATCTCAGATACAAACACCAGCCCACAGAGACACACAACTAGCAAAGTCTGAACTACAAAAGAAGAAGATTAATAGTAAAGCAGCAAGTAAAACCTCTAACTACATCACTACCACAAGAAAAAGTCTTCCAAACATCCTTTATGCCTGACAAAACAGAATGTTTTTCTTCCTTGATACCTTCCAGAAAGATTAAAATACTAATAAATGAAATCATAACAGATTTAATTATGTCCAAGCTACACTGTATATTATTTTGAAGCCTCCAAACTTTTGCAATTGAATATTGTACACACCTTCCCCCCAATGCCAGTTGTATGGCATTTTAAACTCATGAACTTATTCTGGATTCATTATCCAAGACAGAGACATAAGTTTCACACTCAGGTAAAAATGGCAAACTCCAAACTATTTTTATTATATTCCTTTTGGGGTTTGTCCCATTTCCCACAGTGTTATGGCACACTCACAGAAATGCATATTAAAAATATCAGGTATTTTTTAATTATCAACACTTTGCTGTTTCTTTTCTAAAGGACAGTATCACAGAGGTAAATGCCTGTCTGCAACACACCTGCCAAGAAACTTCTGTAAAAGCCAACATTTAGCACACACTGCAGTTCAACACTGCCTGTGACACAGCTCAGCAAGCAAAAGTGAAGCGTACCCTCTGCGCAGAAGATCATGACCTTCAAACAGCCCTGCAGCTGAAACGTCTGCAAGTGAGATATTATCCTTCAACAGAGAAGCAGCACCTCTGGAATTCTGCAACAACAACAAAAAAAAGAAGATTACTTCAACAGAACCAGTCCGCTTTTGCATGGGCCATCAGGCCAGCCAGATGAAAGGAAGTGCTTGAAGACTCCTTAAAGTACCTCTGGACAATCCCTAGACTTTAGAGTTTCTTTAAAATAGAGGCAAAGCACCCCAAAATATAAACTGTACACTAATATGGAATTCTTTCAGAGAGTCTGATGAAAACTAAAGGTACTTACAACATTTTTGTATCTGGTTGACCCAGATCAAGTTAAACTCACAATATATTCCCTGTTTGTTCCCACCCTGGGCTGCAGGGATGGAAAGGAAAGAGGCAGGTCCTGACAGCTGACAGGACAGAAAGGAGCATTCCTTCATTTACTGCAAAACTGACACAAGATCAAATTTAGCCACGGTTTGAGGCTGCCAGGAGGAGGACAAGGTGTATTCCAGCAGTCTAGCGTGCCAGTTAATAACTGAGAGAACAAAGGAAAGCAGTAACTTGTAGCAGATCACCTCAAGTCCACCGACTTACCAAGTACTGCTTACTAGTACTCCAGGCCACTAACTTCTCTCTAACCTAACCAAATTTATTGAAGTGATTTTAGGATTGTTCGTAAAAACTGCTCCACCAATAGGGCAATACAAACAACAAAAGGTGACAGCAATAATCTCTGGAAGGTGACAGCGATGAGCAGTTCAGTGCAAGGGTTTGCCCAGCAGCGCTGTCAGATCCAACAGAAAATTCATGCTTACAGCTAAGATCTTTTGCACAACGTGTGGTACAAAAGGCGCCTCCGGCCCCCCGCGCCCGTGAGCAAACCCGCCATGGCCGCGCCGGACCCTATGACTCAGCACGGCCCCGCTGCCCCCGGAGACGCCGAGAGAGTGAGGGGAGGGTTATCTGGCGGGGGCGGCGGGGCAGGAAGCTCGGTTCGGTCGGGTTTGGCTCGGTGCAGCCCGGCACAGGGACACCTCCGCCCGCCCGCCCGGCGCCGCCGCTGCCCGCACTCACCATCTTGAGCCCCCGACGCGCGCAGCCACTTCCGCCGCCGCCGCCGCTCACTTCCGGCCCGCCCCCCGCCTGCGTCGCCGCGCGAGGGGCGGGGCCGCGCGGGGCCGAGGGGGCGCTGAGGGCGCCGTGGGGAATAGCGGCCGGGCTGCCTCGTGTGGGGCGTGAGGGGTTCGTGTTCCGCCCTGCGCCCTCCGTCGCCGCGGGGGCGGCGGGGCAGGAAGCTCGGTTCGGTCGGGTTTGGCTCGGTGCAGCCCGGCACAGGGACACCTCCGCCCGCCCGCCCGGCGCCGCCGCTGCCCGCACTCACCATCTTGAGCCCCCGACGCGCGCAGCCACTTCCGCCGCCGCCGCCGCTCACTTCCGGCCCGCCCCCCGCCTGCGTCGCCGCGCGAGGGGCGGGGCCGCGGGGGCGCTGAGGGCGCCGTGGGGGTTGGCGGCCCGGCTGCCCCGTGTGGGGCGTGAGGGGTTCGTGTTCCGCCCTGCGCCCTCCTTCGCCATGGCTTTCTTACTCGTAGGTCTGTGCCTTGTAAAATGAACGCGCTGTTCACTGAAGCACAGAATCAGCTAGGTTGGAAAAGACTTGTGAGACCAGCGAGTCCAACCCATGACCGGACACTGCCATGTCCACCGCGCCATGGCGCTGAGTGCCACTGACACCTCCGCCCGCCCGCCCGGCGCCGCCGCTGCCCGCACTCACCATCTTGAGCCCCCGACGCGCGCAGCCACTTCCGCCGCCGCCGCCGCTCACTTCCGGCCCGCCCCCCGCCTGCGTCGCCGCGCGAGGGGCGGGGCCGCGGGGGCGCTGAGGGCGCCGTGGGGGTTGGCGGCCCGGCTGCCCCGTGTGGGGCGTGAGGGGTTCGTGTTCCGCCCTGCGCCCTCCTTCGCCATGGCTTTCTTACTCGTAGGTCTGTGCCTTGTAAAATGAACGCGCTGTTCACTGAAGCACAGAATCAGCTAGGTTGGAAAAGACCTGTGAGACCAGCGAGTCCAACCCATGACCGGACACTGCCATGTCCACCGCGCCATGGCGCTGAGTGCCACATCCCGTCCTTCCCTAAACACCTCCGGGGACGGGGACTCCACCACCTCTCTGGGCAGCCCATTCCAATGCTAAATCACCCTTCCTGTGAAGAAGTTCCTCCTCGTGTCCAACCTAAACCTCTCCTGACAAGACTTGAGATCGTTTCCTCTTGTCCTGTCGCTTGTCACCTGCGAGAAGAAGCTGACCCCACCTGGCTGCACCCTCCTTTAAGGCACTTGTGGAGAGCAGTAAGGTCACCCCTGACATCTTCTTCTCCAGGCTAAAACTCCACGTCGTTCTCACCTGCCAGCAAAGCCCAGCTCTCGCAGTGCCACCGTGATCCCAAGCACAAGCTGAAGTTGGCCAACACCTTCCCACAGCGGATTGGGGCAGCCATGCCTGCTGTGGGCAGCTTTTCTTGGTCAAACCCATCCTGTCCCGCTCTGCCACAGGCAGCAAGAACTGCTTGGGTGACACCAAAAGCATCACGGTGCTGACAGCCTGAGGTGCTGGAACCAGGCAGTGATACTTCCAGAGAGTTTTCCATATACTCCAATGCATAGCTACACATGTGTATCTGGGATATTTATATATTTTATGTATTTCTTCTGAGTCATGTAGCTCATTCAACCCTTTAGCTTTTAATTTAGGTTATGCTTAGTAACCCAAAATGACCTGGTTTTATAAATTTTATATGTGGCAATTAAACGCCATCTCTCTCATTCACGCACACAGACACAGAGGCAATATTTAAGCAGGAATTTTATATATGTTTTAATGGCTCTCAGATTTGTAAAAAAAAAAAAAAACTGAAAAATGAATACACATTATACTCCATTTTCCTGTTTCTTGGACAATATCTGTACACCTCTTAAATCCCCCACCCCCCCCACATTCTTAACCCAAGTTCTGGCCCTTTGTATTTAAGTCTTAGGTTTAAAGCAAAAACTTCAAAAGAATGAGAATGGAGGACTGGAGTTTTTAAAATCATTTTTAGGAAAATGAGTACCACAAAGGTTTCTCTGATCTTATAATTATAATGGGTACTTGGTTATTGTGGTGCTGGATTCATTATTATAGAATAGAAGTGAATACAAAAAACAAGTTCCTGTTTGACTGCAGCTTACAGAAAGCTAGGTTTTGTCACTAAATGTATTTATTTATTGACGGACTTTGTTGATCAGGATATGACTGTAGAGATGAAACATCTAACTTTCAAAGTCATTCTTGCAGGACACAGACAGGATGCAATCACTCCATGTACATTTTTGACATCACTGCGATCCACAGTCTAGGCTGCATAACATAAAAGGGCATACGTTGCAAGAAAGAGCTGGTTTTCCTTTAGAGCCTTTCACACTAGGGAAAACTTCCAGACATAAACACAAATCACACACTTATTTTTTTCATCAGATTACCAAGTATTTAAAATTGGAGCGAAGCTTGATTTCTTTCACAACCAACTTTGCTTTAACAACCTTACAGTGAGCATCTTGGCAGTGGGTGACTGGGTGCCTCTCTGCAGCCCCACTGCAAATACATTGGAGTCGCGCAAGCAATGGTCGGGCTGACCAAGCCGGGGACCAGAAATGAGAGCCCGTGGTGAGCGATGAGCACTTTGGCAGCTCAGAAGCAGTGGGTGTGGCTGCCCTGCGTGCTGCAGGTGATGTCAGGGCTGCCACCAGCACCGGGGACACCAGGGAGCAGACAGGAGCCCAGGCACACAGCGCCCTGCGCGCTGAACCCTCCCTGCCGGGAGCTGGCTGCAGGGCTGCATACTCTGCCCCAAGGCATCTCCCAGGCAGATGGTAACACGACAGAAAGTGACATGCAGTCACTGCAGTTGCTAAAGGGGCCTTCTGGTATGGGGACACTCTTTTAAGAGGATGTGGACACCTTAAAATTAGTGTGAAAATTACTATAGCTCCTCTAAAGTGGTGACTTCCTTAAAGTTAGGATGATGAATTTTACATGTTGCCTTTAAAGATGAACTCCAAATGTTGTGGGGTTTTTTTGAGAATTATTTTAATCACTTTGTGTAGAGGAGGTCTGAAATGTATGACTGTTTCATGTGTTTTCCGGATATTTTTTACCACAGAATTTTTGGAATGTCAAATCTGGTCTTTTTTGTTTAGCTCTGGACCTTCATTAAAGATTCAAGCTATCCTTAGACTATGGATACTTTTATCTTTTGGAAATGGGGAAGTGTTTACTCTTTTTAAAGAAAATTATACTGGTCAAATGGTCTTTTATCAGTTAAATTGGAATTAAAAACTAAAAAACCTCATTAAAGAAATCTTAAACAGCTTGACCTAAAGCAAATTCTGGTTTCAGTTACTTAGCTTTCTCTTGCCTGGATCCCAGCATGGCATCATTTCGTGGGAGGTCTGTACATTTCCTGCCGAAGCCTCCAGAAGAAAGGTGGATTCAAAAACTGTCACACAGAGGCACAACATTAGCTCAAAACCTGCTTTAACATAGCAGCAGAGTTCCCAGAAGAGAGCTGGCTTCCTCTGATCTCCTCCTCCGTGGGTAGAGAAGTCTGGTATGGGGCAGCCTTTGCTACTTAACCCTAACCCTAGTCCTAAATTTTATTTTTTTTTTGTATGTGTGTGGGGAAAAGGCTGCAAAAGGACTATGTTCTCCAAGGAAGCCTGTCTTTTTATCCAAGTTTTGTTAATATTGATGCAGCTTTGTCACTTTTCAAAATATAATTCCTTTGACGTATCAGTGTCAGCAATCTGCTCTGGCTACGTGAACCTCTATCACAAGAAAACCTTTATCCTGTGGGACTGGGAAACTCTTTCACTGGTTTTTGTCAACAGCTAGTTATAACTTGTTAAAGTGAAAGTACTTTTTATTTGTTTTTAATCAAATCAAATAAACACATTTTCTTTGATCTTTAAGAACTCCTTTCTTGTTAACTTGCTTTATCCTTTTATGTTTTGGCATTCATTGTAAATCTAATTATTTAAAAAGTTATTTTGTTTTACATTATTAAACCTTTTCTGAATTTAAGATAAACAGAGGCATGTTTTGTTAAAGATTAAAAATAAATTTCACACAAAACTGCAAAACGTAGCAAAGATAATAACGTGTAGGCGTCAGACTGTTCCAAAACAAGACTCTCTAGGGGCTCTTCTGAACACACGGCTTCGTTAAAACCATGTTCTGAAAGGGCTCAGGAAACCCCTGTCTCTAACCCACCCTTTCCTGAAGCTGGTGAAAGTATTTAGAAAAAAGTTACTGTTGCACGGAGACAAAAAGAAAAAAATAAAAAAATCCCACATATTGCTAAAGGAGCTTATGTTTTCCTGTTTGTTTACCAGTAAAATCTACAGTTTGTAGGATCTTCTTTAGTCAAAACTTTCCCATCCTCATTGCTCAAGAGCAGCAAGCAGTCCAAGAGGTGACCAGAAAAACAGCATCAGGATCTCTGTACGAATGTAGACTTTTTTAACATACTGTAACATCTAGTGGGGAAATAATACTGAAAGCCCTCATTTCGTTATCTGATTGATAAGTCATCAGTGAAATTTAAGTGAAAAGATAATATATCTGTCTTCTGTTCCTTTTATGGTGGGTCAGACAAGGAAAACCAGTTGTGTTTCTATCCAATCAATGTACTTGGATTTAAAAGGAGTCCTTTTTCTGTAGAAGTGATGACTTATTTTGCAGCTTGTCAATGCTTTTGTAAGTCTAGGAGCACTTTATTTGTACTAATCCGTTGTTTGTACTCCGTGAGTCCGGGCTCTTTGTGCAGACTCAGACAAGCAGGATGCTGCACTGGGAGAGCCGGTCACTAGGGGATGCTCGGTACCCGAACACCCCGCGCCTGCTTCCCTCAGCGCTCGCCAGTTGCCTTGCTCAGCCTCGCTCAAATACTCCTGCTTGGGTTCGAGTACTTTTTCATTCGCAGTGCTGTGAGAATTATGAAAAAACAAGGTCAAACAAATATAAAAAGCAAGGTACGTGCATCAGCTGAAGCTATATGGGCAGTAGTTGACAGAATGCTGGTAGGCTTATTTCCCAGTTAATGGATTGATAACTATTTTCAGTAAGCTCTATTACCTCTCTGTGACACTATTAAACTAATCCTGCAGGCTGAGTCCAACGTTTAACCAAGCCAGTGTTCACGTAGTCAGGACCTCTGGTCTGAAATCACGTCCCTCATGAGAATTCAAAGGAAAATATTTTTGTGTTTCCCCTCAGTCTGGAGTGATTTTTCTCCCAGAAGCATACCCACTCTGAACATATAGGTGAGACTAAGAGCACATTTCCTGTGAGAGTGTCTTCCTACGGGAAACCTTGAATTTAATTAATGGTAGTCACAGCTGAAAGAATTGAATGGAACATTACTTCCTAGTCCTGCTACTGTGCAGGAAAAAAAGTCCCACAAGAGTTTGCCAAAATGCCTAGCAGCAAAAGGGGAGTCTGAGACTGTTCTGACTCATAACCACGTTCATTAAGCAGCTAAATAATCAGAAGTCACCTTAATTTCCTACTATGGCTGAATATAATAAATGAACCCATAATCACCAAACTGAAAACTTGGCATTCAGTGCAGAAAGAGGCATTTTAAGCAAAAATATGTGTATCACTAAGAATATTTTCCTTTTCCCTCTAAGAAACTGTCAATCAAAAATATTCTTCATGTGCATTTTCTGTTATTTTAAAAATGAAATTGTGACAAAGTTTCTGATCCAGACACAATATGCTACTTAAGAATTAAGCCCACAGATATCGTAGTGGTGTCTGGCTTAGAAATAGTTAAGGCTCGGATCTTCAAAGGCAGCAACGAGTTGAACTCCTCAGGATATGAGCCAGCCAGTGCCTAGGTTTAGCCAGCAAAATCAGAAATAGGTCTTGAGCCTCTCAAACATTGGCCAGGCTTGGGCTTAGGTTTAAATCTGATGACTCATTTTTGACATAAAACTGCAGCTTGCTCTCTTGCACCTCTGTCTCTCTAGGTAGACAGAGGTCGTAGCTTACAGTAAGCTCACGTGCAAACCCTGACACTTGTAGAGGGCTTGCTTGACTTACAGAGAGTTCCACGCAGGTGCAATGATCCCACACACTGGAGAATGGAGTTCACTGAAGGAGCAAAAACAACATTGTTTTTGTAATGGAGAACTATTCCACTATTTCTTCAGGAAAAGCTTTTATTGATTCAACAATATTATATTGTTAAGAGTGGTGAAGTTAATTGTTTCTAAGGAGAAAATAGTGTATCATAATTTTTTTCCTACTTTTTTTTAAACTTTTTATTTTTTTGAAACTATGACTATACATTTTCTATGGATGATTTTATTCATACTTCCTTACTGCAGGTTTTCCACATAATGGACTTAACTTGTCTTGATTTTCATATTGCATCTCTTAATTCTGAATCTTTACTGCTACTTAGCTGTTCCATGGCATTAATTTTTTTTTGTTATATGTGTTGTACTTAAGTCGTGCTCCTATGCTCTAGTTTATTGCTGTGAGATGCTGATTGTGTGTTGCTGGAACTTTGTCACAATGAGAGTTCCTATTCAGCTTATATCAAACCATGCTTGTGACAGAAACTCTCAGTGAATTCAAAGAGTGGCAGCTTTATACTTACTAAGTAAAGAATATTGCAGCAAAGAGCCAATACAAGGTTTTTTTCAGTTATTGAATCACATACCATTACAAAGTTGTAGAAAGTTCTGTATTTAACATACTGAACTGAAACTAAAGAGAAAAAAACCCCCAAGATAATGCCACTGGGTAAATTCTCTATATTAGCTCTGTTTTTGCAAAGGAAGATTGTGGATCAGCTTCAGAGTGACCTTCAATGGAAAGAAAGAAGGAAAGAAAGAGAGAGAGAAAGAAAGAAAAAGGAAAAGAAAGAAAGCAAGAGAGAGAAAAAGAAAGAAAAGAAAGAAAAAACAGAAAAGAAAAGAAAGAAAAAAACAGAAAAGAAAGAAAGAAAGAAAGAAAGAAAGAAAGAAAGAAAGAAAGAAAGAAAGAAAGAAAAGAAAGCAAGAGAAAGAAAAAGAAAGAAAAGAAAGAAAAAACAGAAAAGAAAAGAAAGAAAAAAACAGAAAAGAAAGAAAGAAAGAGAAAGAAAGATTTAAATAATTCGATTTAGGCTGGAGCAAAGAAGATGCAAAATAACTGTGAAAACTTGTGTGGTTTCTTCTTCTAAAGGACTTTTTTAAGTTGTGAAAGATTACCGGAAAAGCAAACCCCAAGCCATTTATTCAAAGAAGCAAACAGTCCTGAAAGGGTTTGGGAAATATATACAGTGGACATTTCAAGACAGACTGTCATATCCTCCTCTGAGAGTAAATTTGCGTGAATACCTTTGTGGTGAAGGATCAGAGTGGGCAGATCAAAGCAATATACAAGCTCAAGGGACATGAGGAGAGGGAAGGAGGTCGATATTTGGATTCAAGGGCTCCTCTTGACTTACCGAGTCCTGCTCACTGGTGTTACAAAGAGCCATGCTGTATAATTATTTTCATAACATCTTAATAAACTTGAATATTAAGTTAACTTGATCTCATTCCTCTTCCTTCTTCCCTGACTGTTCTTATTATAAGAAGTTTTGCTCAAACCTCATTGTTCCGGTCATGAAAACTTAATATCTGGACAGAAGTCATTCAAAGCCAGTTTATACCTACTTGTTTCGATGGCTTTTAGCTCATATAGTTGTTTCTTCAAGAGGAGTACATTAAAACTCTGTGTCATCTGTTCCTTTGATAATCCCAGTAACCCTTTTCAGAACACGCTCCAGTCTTACATTCTTGAACATGCGTAGTCAAACTTTTGTAAAGCTTCAGATGAGGTCACATCAGTGCATGCACAGCTGCAGTAGTACTGTAGCTGTGCATGCACTTCTTCTCATGCAGTTTAGGATCACATTTGGGTTTTATAACTGCTTCACACTGGTGATTCATAGGATAGCCTGCTTCTCAGGCTTGCTCTTCATCTCAGGTGTTTGATTGGCAAGCTCTTAGTTTGCTGTGGGAAGTCTTTTTTTAATCTCTAATCAGAGATCTAGTTTTATTCTGTTACTTTTCTATTATTCTCATGTCATTCATGTGTGATTAGTCTGATGGTCCCCTGATTCGAGACATCATGACTTTCTGGGCTACCATTAACTTTAATTAACATTTCTTGAGTGACTATCAGCTATGGAGATATTAAATAAGACTGATCCTAAAAATAGATCCCAAGGAACTCCAGTATATGCTGAATCATTGCATTTCAAGGCACTTCACTATAGTCTTCTGAGTAAACTTCTATTCAAATTTCAATCCTACCATTACTACTCTTCTTCTCATCTTAAACCTTTTTCCTTATAACATCTCAAGTACTAAACTAAAATTATGCTTACGTGAGAGCTGTACTTTACTATTTTCAAAACTTCCTTTTCACAGTCAAATAAGGATATTTTATTGCTATGACACAGCCTCCTCTTGGAAATTGGCATTTTTTTCAGTCTGTGTTATTTTCCATTGCCTAATTACACTCTCCTTCAAAACATATTATAAATTTATGCATATTGTTATAATCAGATTATTGATTCTACTGCTATCTAAAATACTCCTTCCCTCTCTTTCTTAAATAAAGCTCCTATGTGTACCATGAACTAACAGATAAAACAAATATTTGTAAGATTTATTGAAAACCCTTATTGTAAGATTTGTGATTACTGTTCTGATTGTTTGGGAACTGAGGATGAAAATCACCTAAGCTATGACATTTTGGTTATTCAGCTCTTAAGAATTTTCTGCCACCTTGGAAACAGACATTTCCAGTTCTACAGTTTTCTTCAAAATTACCATTCAGTCTTGCTGTGATGTCATATCTTCTCATTCTGCTTGAAAACTGAGGAAGAATACTCATTTTTGGTGGCTATGCCCTGGATAGAAATTGGATCTACACCAAATTTCAAGGACAGCTATATCTGCACAAAAACTATGATTTTTTTTTCCAAATTTGATTTTCCCTGTAGATTTCTACTAAAGCAGATTGCAGTAAAAGTTATAGCTTTTGGCTTTTCTTTGGGAATAGCACACTGACCATCCTGAAAAGATAAAAAAAGTCCTTTGAAATAGAGAGGAAGGAAGAGTGTCTGGAGCCTTCTCCTCTGGGATATTTATGTCTAAAGAGCATAAATAAGGATCATACCCTAAATGATGTGCTGGATTGTAGCTTCTCAGTGCACTAGATTTGGCTAAATGAGGCCAGATTTTTCTTCTTATAGTAGAGAGGGAACATGTGGATCTGGTCTGTGTCCAAGAGAAACAACCTACTTTTCATTATATGTTGAAAAATAGTATTGGGATTGGGTGATAATCTATTTCAACTATTCTCTCTCTCTGAATGGCAGATATGCTTGATTATGCTTCTATTCTGTCTTATTTAATACCCATTTTTATGAACACAAGACTAAATCACCAGAATTCACCATACAAATGCAATAGCTACACTATGCAAGTGTTGGTCCCAAGCATTCTTAAAACACTCCACTGTGCTTCCAAAACTCTAAAAATAAGAATTTTTCCGATCTTTAAATAAAGAGGCAATTGTACTTACATCAAGTGCACTTGGCATTTTGCATTACTTTTATTTAGCTCAGCCTGCCAACATGTTTTGTTTATTCCCTGAAGCAGTGCTCAAATCCAGCCTAAAGTATGTGCTTCTGCACATTTCTGGGTGGTTTTCAAAGACAGACTGAAAAATATATTCATTCTTCGAGATATGTTCCTGAAGGTCTGCAAACTGGAGCCCACCAATTCCTCCATTAATGATGAAAGTGTGATTGGGCATTGGAATGGGTGCCCAGGGAGATGGTGGAGTCACCATCCCTGGAGCTGTTTAAGGAAAGACTGGCTGTGGCACTCAGTGCCATGGTCTGGTTGAGAAGGTGGTGTTCAGTCAAAGGCTGGACTTGGTGATCTCAAAGGTCTTTTCTAACCTAAGTGATTCTGTGGTTCTGGGATCTCAGCTTTTTACTAGTCTGGCAGTGAGAGGCTAATGCAATAATCTACTATTCTGCTTCAATGCCACATTTCCCAATGTTTTTTTCTGGCAGTTTTCCTGCAAGCTTGTGAGATTATTCATTCCTCATTTCATACCTAATATGCCGTGAGCTCATACTTTTTTTAGTCAAATGACTGATATGATGGGAAAAAATCTGTCAGTTGATATCTTCATCTGCTCTGCTTCCAGTGGCAACTCACATAATGACTGATATGATGGGAAAAAATCTGCTGTCAGTTGATATCTTCATCTGCTCTGCTTCCAGTGGCAACTCACACATGTTGTAAGGACTGATAACTTACTGAGTTTGGTATCACTGTGGTTTCCCAAAAAGTTGCCCCAAATTCCAGAAGGAGAGAATTCCTCTGAAGGAAGATTACAGAGATAAAGAGCATGAAGTGATGTGTTTGGCCCTCATTCTAGATACGCTTATCTATTATTAACTACTGTCTGGCATATTTGAACATAATAAGATGTGAATGTTAGGCGATAAGAAAGAGAAGAGTAGATTTCAGGATTATTTCTCTGTTCAAAGGATTTGATGTCTGTCCTATCCCCCACTTCCTTTCCTAGTATTTAAAACCACAAGCTACTGAGTTATGATAATACATTAGCCTTTGTAATACTACTAAAATAATTCTATTATTTGAAAAATTATGAAAAAAGAAGCTCAACCCAATACGTTAATTCAGCAGTTAAAAGCCACAGCAATAATTATGGAAGAGAACTCCTTGAACCTCCATCTGTGTTTATTCACAATAAAATATTAAGAAAACATAGCTGTCTTGTAGCCAAAGGAAGGATGTTATGTGCTTACTTACTGAAACAAGAAAGCTAAAAAACAGTTTTCCATTGTCTCCCACTCACATATTTTTCTTGCTTTTCCTAATTTTCCTGTAGTAAAACATAACTTGCTGACTTTGCGAATTATGTTATTAAAATTTTGGAAAACATTTCCTATTTTCTGCATGAATTCTGTGAACACAACAGAGCCAGATTTTCCTTGAAACCTTGAAAGTCCAGGGAGTCAGTGTCTAAGTATGGAGACATGGCATGCATTATCAAGTTATCTCTATATCTTCTTACTTTTTTTTATCTTTTCCTGAGCACTGAGCCTTTTTCTTCTCTTGCAATGCATACTCCACTTTGGCCTTCCTCCTTACTAGCAGTGAAATCCATAGTACAGGCGTACTTTAAAAGCTGGTTGTTCTTTTCAAGCAGGGGAGAAGCAGAAGAGAAAAACAATAAAGACATAAGGTATTTTCTTCTTGTCATCGAGGTGAAGATTGTACAAGAAGTCATTTATAACAGGCTATGAGCCTAAATTACAAGGTTTGTAGGTAGGTAATGTTTAGTCCTCACTCTGTAGCCTCTTCCTTCCTCTCTAGATCACTGTTCCTTGGAGCTCACAATGTGTCTGCATTTTCCTAAAAAATCATTGTATCTTCCTCTCCAGGAAGTGGCTTGTTCTTTTATAGCAAAGCCAAACTTTGTCCTCTTTAAAGGCCATATATCCTCTGCTGTCTAGGGACAACAGCCCTGGACACATCTGTCTAGACATGCTAGAGCATGCATTCCCTCTTCCTACACTGAATAGCTGACATTCCTGTAAAACAGACTTTACAGCTACCTTCTTGTGTCTATGCAGATGCTGAACTGATTTTGAGGAGTATTTGTCCTTACACACAGTTGTTTTCATAAACATGCCTGTAAGATGAACCATAATTTTTCATAAGTAAGCCTGTGTGGGTCACTGCTCATCCATTCTTTCCCATGCTATAAAGCACAAGAAAACAAAATAAAATAGATCATGGGGTTTTTTTTGAGTAAGCTGGACCCTAACATTTCAAGAATAAAGACAGCCTATTCATTCCCTGTTGATTCTTTGTGGTCCACTGGTAGGGAATGTGGGGTGTCCTATAAATGTTATTTGATAAAAGCTGAGGCTAGGCACCCTGCTGTTTTTAAGGATCATGCTGAGACGAACTGCTGGTAGGATATGCAAGAGAGCAGATTTGTTTATCCTTATTTCTCCGCTCACATCCCTGAGCACACATGGTTGCTGTTTTTGTTTTGACTAATTTTGACTTTTTTAAATGTGAGAAAAGTGGTTAAAATGAAGTCATCCCTGTCTGAAGTTGGGACTCGTGTGAAACAGTGGAAATGCTGACAAGCCTCTGGCTGGAGCAGAGTGAATAGCTGTCTTCCAGGGCTGGGTGCTCTCCTGCCCTCCCAGTCCCATTCATACCATTGTTCTCAAGGAAGAGGAAACCAGGCAGTGGCATAAGAAAGCCCACATGGTTCACACACTTCAGCTCACTGGGATTGCCCAAGACCTTGTAGAAACTCAGAATCTGATGAAAAGTTGCAGTGATACATTTTCTTTTCTTACCTGCTTGAATCTACCTTATGATTTTCCCATGAGCCAATCAGTATGGAGTTTAAGAATTTGAAGCACATCTGGTCATTAAGGTCTGCAAGCAATGACAGTGTATTGTGATCATTTTATGTCCAGGATTTCACTAATCTATGAATACATAGATTTTGCTGGTTTCTTAGGCTAGAGGTCCTTTTCTTCCCATGCAGGTTTTCTGCTAGTTAAAAAAAAAATATTGTTTATCGATATGAGTTATTTCTCTTTGTGTAAAATGTGCAGGCATCACATTTTACAATGTAAGACAAGGGTCACAGTCTACTAGGTAATGTACATAGAGAGAATGAAAATATCATTTTTACTGTAAGTTACTTATAAGATGCTTATACTTCAAGCTTAAGAAAAATCAAGAGATAGAACTTGTAGACCAGGCCTGCAATCTGAGGATTTAAAATGCCCTTGGGAATACAGACATATGCTTATAAGGTGTAAGTCAGTCTGTGGTAGAAGATATTTACATAATGGGTAGGAAGGCTCTGCAGAGGCTGGGTTGATGAGCCAAGGCCAGCTGTATGAGGTTCAACAAGACCAAGCACTTGGTCCTGCCCTTGGGTCACAACAACCCCAGGCGGTGCTACAGACTGAGGGCAGTGGCTGGAAAGCTGCCCAGTGGAAAAGGAAATAGGAATGTTGGTCAATGGCAGCTGAACATGAGCCAGCTGTGCCCAGGTGGCCAGGAAGGCCAGTGAGTGGTTTGTGTCAGGAACAGTGTGGCCTACAGGACCAGGGCAGTGATGGTCCCCTGTCCTTGGCACTGGTGAGGCCACACCTTGAATACTGTGTTCTGTTCTGAGCCCCTCACTGCAAGGAGGACATTGAGGGGCTGGAGAATGTCCAGAGAAAGGCAGCAGAACTGGGGAAAAGTCCAGAACACACGTTCCTGTGAGGAGCAGCTGAGGGAGCTGGGGGTGTTTAGCCTGGAGACTCAGGGAACATCTGATTGCTCTCTACAATTGCCTGGAAGAAGGGTGTAGCCAGGTGGGGGTCAGTCTCTTCTCCCACATAACAAGTGACAGGATAAGAGGAAATAGCCTCAAGTTGGCCAGGGAGGTTTAGATTGAATCTTAGGAAAAATTTCTTCACTGAAAAGATTGTCAAACTCTGAAAGAGGCTGCTTTAGGGAAGTGGTTAAGTCACCATTCCTGGAAGTATTAGAAAAATCAAAAAGTATTTGATTAAAAAATCAAATGTGTTGATATGGCTCTTGGAGATGTGCTACAGTTGGCAGTGCTAGGGTAAAGGTGGGACTCAATGACCTTAAAGGTCCTTCCAAGCCCAATGGTTCTATAATCATCTTTAGCTAACTAAGTCAGGCTAACTGTAAGAATGTCAAAGTGGACGGTATCAGTAGAGACAGCTGAGATGGGACATTCTAGAAGCATGGTAGGAAACTAATCTTGGCAGCAGGTAAATTGGTAGATAAATTTGCTTTTGAGACAACTCTTTACCATATCAATGATAAAATTGTTGGAAGAAGAGTTTCACTCCAAGACAGATTTTTTTTTTTACTGAACTCAGGCTTGTGAGTAGAGTTTCACTTTTGCTTCTGTTATATTGCTTCACCTACTGACTCACATGGGGAATAATCGCATTGGGATTTGTGGAGAACACAGGCTGACAGACCACCACTTGGAAATATAGAACATAGTGTGTACTAAGCGTTACATGGAAGAAGTCATGTCTCATTCTTGTGGTGATCGTGGCATTCAAAGAGTGCAGTGCAATGAATTTTCTGCTGCTTAAATAACTTGCAAAGATCTCTGTTTGTAAGCAGTCGATGTACTTGTCTTAGGACAGTTACAGAGATATTTTTTTCCCAAGAATCATTCATATTTAACCCACGTTTAATTGGAACTTTTTTTTTTCATCCGGAAGTTTATTTCCTGGAAGTCATTGGGTTTAACCCAAGTTTAATTGGAACTTTTTTTTTTTTCATCCGGAAGTTTATTTCCTGGAAGTCATTGGGACAGCTGTGTGATTTTAATAATCTAGTTTTTTAATACAAAGATTACAGTGTGGTTTTGTCTATGTATTATTGGCAACAGTACCAAAAAAGCCCATTACCAAGTGCAATTATTAAGACCCTTGGGAAAAGAAAGATGCATCCTACTTTTTATTCTGTTCTGATTAATGCTGCATCTGAAGGCTTGAGGAAGTTTTGCATAATATCTTCCTGGGTGAGACTCTAATAACCAAATCCAGCTGTCTACATGATAGATTCCTGGAGCTAAACCTCCCAGCTTTGCTGTCCATGATGCTTTTATGGCACAGCTTATCTTACAGTAATACAAATTATTCCGAACTTAAGGAGATGCATCCTCTCCTTTGACCTGTTGGAATCCACTTGTGCATTTTCTTAAGTATTATTAAAGGCTTCTCAAATATCTAAGTATTAACAGGTTTATCCTTTTACTTAATAAAATCAGCAGCTGATTTATAGTGAGATTAAGATATTTGCCCCAAATCAAAAGAGGCTGTTACAAATGTTGGAAATGACAAATTATCTCTTTGGATCCAATCTGGCAGGCTAAACAGAGCATCCTTCCCATTTTCAAACTATTTGGAACCTGCGTATTGGCAATGTATTTATCTAGTCCCTTGGCTATATTTCCCTCTTGATTCTGTTTCAGCAATAATTCAAACACAAACTTAAATGCTACTATAACTAAACTGGATTTCAGCATGTGTTTCTCTCATGAGCTTGTAAATCATATAATCATATAATAATTTCAATTGAAGGAATCTTAGGATCTCATGGGGCCTACGCCCACTCCTCCACTCCAAATGGAGTCAGCTTTGAAGTTAGACTGTCTAGATCAGGGCCTTGAGTACCTTTGAGGATGATGATTCTGCTGCAGCCTCTTCTCCCACCTAGACACCTCATTAGGAAGATTTTTCCTTACATCTAATAACAGCTCCCCAGCTGCAGCTTTTCTCTCTGAGAAGAATCTGTTTTCTATAACCACCAATTAATTAATTGTAGACAGCAATCAGATCTCTCCTTTAGCTTCTGTCCTCCAGGCTGATTGAACCCAGCTCTCTCAGTCTCATGTCATGTGCTCACCCCCTTAAACATTTTGATAGCCTTTCTACCAGTCTTGCTCTAGCTTGTCCTTCTTGTACAGAAGACCCTGATGCTGGGCACAACAGATTTCTCTCACACACACTGACCAGAGGGGACACCACTGTGCTCAGTCTGCTCTTTCTGATGCAGCTCTCATTCAGTGCTGCACAGCAACACTGATGCAGAGCAAGCAACATGGAAGAGAGGGCACGAATCGCAAACAATAAGCAGGTTCTGCATTTATTTATAACCATGTGAGATCATTTCTGCTCTTTGCCTGAGGGCTGACTCCTGCTATAAACAAGGAGAAAATCAGAATGGGAAAGATCCACAAATTCGTCAAACACTGTCTGCCTTTGAACTTTGGCTCAAAAATCTTTTTAGTTTCAAAACTGCTTTTGATGATTTATGCATTAGTTTGTCACTGCTTAATGCAACATATTAGTTTAATGTATGCCTTCCAAGTGCCTCTGCTGAGCCACAAATTTTTCTCACTGAGGTGCTGAATGCCTTGGGTAAGGGATGTGCTCAGTTGAATTTGGAAACTCAAATATCTCAGACAAAAATCACTTTGTGCTGCACCTGTTTTACATTTGGGGATTCACACCAGAAAAAAAGGTATGTCTTCATAGTGTTGGTTCAATTTTGAGTGATACAGCTTCATTTTATCAGATTACAAGCACTGTGTAGTAGACCAAACCATTAAATCAATCAGAAATTGTGCTATTAGTCTCTTTATATGGTTACTTGTTAATGACCACTTTGACCTCTCTGACATTTAAAGATAAAGAAAAATAGGAAAAAAAGAGAGGAGAACACTAGAAAATGTTAAAGCTAACAGAATAGTATTTATAGTGTTCTTAAAAAAACTAATCAGATATCTGGATGTACAAATTCAACATCAGCAGTAGCTAGGATCCAGTTTTTCATCTTTGACCACTATCAAATAGTTTCCTGGCCTGGAGTTCAGACATGCTCTTTGATTCACCTGCAATCCCATGGCCAGACAAGGCCAAAACATATTCTAATGATTTCTAATGCTCCAAACTCTCACTGGATTCCTGTCCAGTATGTACAAAATTTTCCTAAATCAATCTGTGAAGGAGTGCACAGACTGGAGTGACACATGCCCTACTCCAGTGAGTTTCTAGCACTAACTTTTGCTTTCACTATTTAAATAAAGTTCCTTCTTTTTTGGATAACTTGGCAAACATTTAAGGCTCTTTTGAATGCTTTATATTTGTCTGTAAACACACGTGTCAGTTTTTTGGGGGTGGGTTTAGTTATTGTTCATAGCCTTTTGTGGCCTTTGACTGACATTTCCTATTATTTAAACAGCTAATTAGTCCCTTTTTATTAGGTGTAAATGTGTTTCCATGCTTTGACAGGCAAACACTAATCTCTGAACTTCAGTAGCATGTGGGAATTTATTGCCTGTTAATTGTGCCCTAGGGCATAGTGACTTTTAAAAGTGAAATAACAATCATTACTTCTCCGTATATACTACAGCAGTGCCTGTATTGTTGTAACATATGTACAGTTGCATTATCACTCATACAGAGGGCAGCCATTCAAAACTACACTGATTTTTCAAATAAGGTGAAGTTTCAGATATTATTACTAATCAAATAAAATATCTGGTTGTTACACTTTAGTCCATAAGTGATTTTTTTTAAATGGCTTAATCTTTTTTCTGTTTCTGTCTGTCCTAGTGACAGCATGAATGCCAAATTCTGTGGGTGTTACCTGATTTTTCCCTTTATGTGTAATGATTTTAAAACCTTTTACATTCTGCTGCATCTGTAAGGTCTTACTTGTCATTATACTATACACTTGAGATATTTTCTGTTCTGTGTCAGCAGATGTGCTTCTCAGTGTGTGACTCAGTGATAACACACTGAGCTTTAATTTCACTTGTCAATGCATTTGCCTTTTTGTCATAAATGCTGACTACTTTGTGGGATCTTATTCAGCCACCCACTCTTCCTTCTACATGCCTTTTCTCAGAAACAATAAAATTAGTAAAGATTCCTCTTATTTGTCTTGAAATAAATTTCTTAATGTGACAATGAAGTCATGCAAAGATTCATTATCAGTTTAGAGTTAATTTAATATATATTCTCTTTATTTTCTAAGTTAATGTGCATCCTTGAAAAACATACCAGGTGGAAAACTCTGAAGGGACTGAAAGAATACACTGCACTTGTAGTGCTGAATGTTTTGGTCAAGGACTTCTGATGCAAGTTTCTATAGTATCAAATTAATGCATTGCTTACACATTTTGGAATCCAAACGTGATTCCCTTAGAACTCCTAAGGAAATGACTCCATAACTGTAAGTGATTAGATACAATATAGAGAGAGTGTGTGTGTGTGATTGGAAGGGGAAGCAGTGTCCTTGATTGCTCAGTTTTATTTTTTTTTTGGGCTCCATTCCCAAGCATCTAAAAATACGCTGTGCTGATCTCTTTTCTTCTCAGGCTATATCCTACCTCTTACTTCAGCTCCCACTTCCTTTTGGCTTACCTTCTTTTCATTCTGACCCCAAAAGTTATGCTATGTAAAATTGCTTCAACCACAGATACCTAAAACCAGACAACCCAGTAGGTAGCTGTGTCCTATTGTTCCAAAGGAGGAACGTTTGTGGAACGTTTGTACTTCATTTAACAATGTCAATTCTTGGCACCTCTAGAATGAAGGAAATGTGTATTGATGCTAAGACAAAAACCCTGCTACAAACTTTTATCCTGTGTAATGCTTATAAGTCTTTGTCAGAAGACTTGAAGAGTCCACAAGCAAAAAGAGTAATATATACTCTATATTAATCACTCAATCAGGCTACTAAGTAGACTGTGCTTCTGCTTTCTGTTCAGAAAAAACACCAACATTTTGATGGTATTTTTTTTCCAAATAATTGTCTATCACTACCTCCGTATTGCGCTGTTGTTCTGAAAGGCTTTGGAAGGATGAGTTTCAATGGGAAAAGGAATGTAAAGATAAACTTGCTAGAGTTTTGCCAAAATGTTCACAAAGATGCCACACAATTTTACATGTACTACAGAGTGTACAGAAAAATGAAATCATCATAGACAGATAGATCTTGAACAGCAAGTTACATTATCTAGAGTGAAAGGGAATAGGGAATGAAGTCCTACCAAATAGTAAGAAATAAAGTCAATATAATCACAAAAATGGCCAGCAGAACATACTGTAAATTTTGAATACTTTTCTCAATTTCCTCTCACAGATGTACTTTTTTGCATGTAATGTGTTTGGTCTGCCTTCAGATCAGCAGTACAGGAGGGGAAAAAAATCAAAATTAAAAGAGTTTCATCAGGGTTAAAGAAACGTTGTTCTTTTGCAGGACAGAAGACCACATCTTGCTAGTCCTGAGGGGTAGCTGCAGGTGGAGCTTGGTGCAAGGTACGTCTGCACTCAGTGGGCTGGGTTGTATCTTGCTGTGATATTGGGCAGGGCTGGAGAGTGACTGTGGCATCAGTGGCTGAGGGCTGTGAGGCTACATATGGTGTATCTAACAGCTGATCAGGGGAACAAAAGCCTCTAAGGTCCCTTAACAAACTCGTACACTCCATTTTCATTCTTGTATCCTTTTGCTTTTATTTATTTTGTTAATGGTCTGAAAATCCAAGATCGAGCAATTTCTACTTTCAGTAGCAGGATTGTTAGGGCAATTCTATTGTTACTGCGTGGGCTGGGACAGAATTTTTATACTTCTCCTCAAGTTTCTTCCTCTTTAGTGTAACAGTTTCTGTGCCATCACCAGTATCTCTGTGGTTTACAGCCTTTCCCACTATTGCAGTCCCATCTCCTGATAGTACTGTCATCTCTGGCTCCCCTATCACTTCTACTCAAGAAATGATGAAGTAACTACTACATTTACCGATTGCCAGAGATGACTTTGTTGCCTAATTTTGTGGGCAGCTTACATGCCAGTATCTAGAAGTCTTGAATTTCAAACCCTGCTGCTATCTGAAAACTAGATCCACTTAATGAATTTTTGTTGGACATTTATAATTAGGGTGCCCAACACCACTACTTCAGTGGTGGAAATTCTGGCTGTGATAGACATGTTTCTTTCCTGAATGAGCTTTTTGACATAGGACAGCTTGGTTATTGACAAGGTCCTGCAAGGATACAGATGCCCACGTTATGATTGTTTTCTTCTCTATATGGCTACTTCTTGTGCTCTGTGACAATTCTCCCAGCTCCTCCACTGAAGTCCATGGACCCAGAGGAATATCCAGCATTACTTTATGATCCACTGCTTTAAAGGTCCATTGCTTTAGCCAGCCTTTGAGACAGTGCAATAGAGACAGTGAGGTAAGTTTGTTGTCAATTTTTTGTGTTTAGTGAAGTCTGGGCTTGCCATAATCTTGTTTTAGTTATGAGACACAGGAGTTGTGTTATGTCATTCAATAATGGCTTTGATTCTGGCTGGTTGAATAAAATCCTGTTGAATAAGAAAGTCAGGCTTGGTTAAGGGAGGTGATTCAACAGCAACAGGGGTCTGTGAATGACTCCAGTCTTTCTTGGCTGGAAAGGGGTATATAGCTTTTGTTCTTGAGCTTTTTCTAAGAGTAAAGAAAATAATTTTAAAAATAATTTTTTAAAAATTAAGAAAAGATAAATAGTTGGAGGTAAGTAGGCATTAAAATAATCCACATTTGTATAAATTGTGATAATTTTTCTAATAATTGTGATATAATATTTTTTCTAATAATTGTGATAAATTGTGATGATTTTTCTAAATTTTCTCTTGTCCTGTGTTGGTAACCTGTTTTGACAGTTCTGTTTATGGTGCTAGGGGTGTGTTGCTAACTGCAATGGGTTAAATAAAATTTTCGGGTTGGAATAGAAAAATATTACTTCCATCAACTTCCAGTAGCATGACCAGAAGAAAAATATTTTAAGTTATCTTCATCTTTCTTCTTAGAAAAATATACTGACAAAGGATTTATTCGTCTGCCTGCTGTTAATTGTCAAATCAACAAATCTGTTGATTTTTATGGGACTATTTTTTAAATCTTTCCTGTTTCTACAACATCAGCTCCTGTTATATCCTTTGATTCTAGTGCTAGTGTTATTTTTCTTGCCCTGTGATTAGTTAATGGCTGCTTCAATTTCTATAGTGATCACGTTACTATTGTTTCTATGTCATTGTGCCCAAGCCCAGTGCTGTCTGTCAACACACTTCATGTTTTCTTTTTTTAATTAGTAGCTGGAAACACAAAGTAGAAAAGCACAAAATGATGTGTTGGTATGTTCTGGAGAATGGTCTGTGTGATAGCTTTGAGAAACTACTCTATAAAGCTGTTAAAAAAAATTTAAAGGCTTATATATTTAAAACATTAACATGTTAAAGAGTGTAGTGAATTATGACCTGGACATTTTTCTTCTGTAATTGCAGCAACTAGAAAGAGAGATTGAAAAGAATATAAATTTGTAGTTATGATGCTTAAACCAGATGGCAAGGACTCTATTTTCTGTTCCATGACAAACTTTTTTCTTTAATTATAGAATTATATTTCAATTTCCTTGTTCTTCTATTTCTTTCAAAAATGTAGGAAAATGCCAGGTCCCTTTCAGCTGCTTCAATAAGAATTATTGATTTCCTAGCACATATAACTCAAGTCTAGATATATAAGGACAGTGTGAAAGGAGAAAAGAATAAAGGGAAGCAATACCCCTTCTGGACGAAGTTAAAAGTCTCTATTAGGTAAAAAACCAAAATTCTAGCAATAAGAGAGAAGAAATATATAGAAAATATCACCAAAGAAGAACTAGTCACTTGTGAAGGAGAGAAAAGTGAAATGGACTTTCAGATCAGCAGCCTTCTGACTTGCAAATTCACACCAAACAAGATGAGACCTTGGAAATGGTTAAAAATAGAACCCAAGAGAATGAAACTATAGAAAAAACACTCTTAAAGAGTGCCAACTGAAAATGAAACAGTGTACTATACGCTGTCACGTTTCCCAGCACAATAGAAGTGAAAGATGCCAAAAAGAAAAAAAAAAAATAGAAAGGTGCAGGTGAGGAGAAGGTAGAGTCTCCTTGTGGAAACCAGGCCAAGTCCATGGAGCACTTTGCAGTAGGGTGTTTTAGCTCAGAAATAACATCAACCAAATATGACTGTACTGTTTCCAGATCTAGGCTTTATTCAGCCAACTCAACTCATCCATCTCCTTAGTATTTCTACTTCAAAGGTTATTTACCAGGAGAAGTTGAGGTCTGTCTGCATCCTTTGGTGCAGCTATGGTTGGGTGTCCACTTTGGTCCTTGTGTCTTGTGATTTCTGTTGGCTCACTCCAGGCCTTCAGAGGTGTGCAGACAGTAGAAACATCAGTTACAAGGACTTAGTTTAAATCTAGGCCTAAACACCTTTGCAAGTAAATTCCTAAGAAAATACTAGGTATTAAGCATTCATCAATGTCTTGGCTAGAAAAGAAGATATAAATATCTGAGACATGCTAAGAAGGAAGCCTGAGAAAGAACTCAGTTGTCCAAACATTTGCATCTGGTCATTGTAAACCACCCCAAGGAATCCCTTCTGGATTGTGGCCATTGCTCCTGAGAGGCCTGGGCTGCTGGAGCCATTCATCGCTCATGTGCCACAGGTTATTACAGGAAGGATTAGACACCTGTGTTTGGCCCTATGTGGGGGCCAAAGTGGTAGGGTTACTTAAGGGACACGAAGGAGTATCTGAAGATTTGTCTCCTCAGCAGGGCCAAAGGAAGAAATATTTCACATGGTGGGTCTTCAAGGAGCGCTTTGTCCTGGTCAGACAGAGCTGGCAAAGGTTTTCATGCCCTCAGTACATGTGGTCACTGTGGAGAAGTAGTTTTCTGGTTCAGAAATTAGTATGCTTCTCATTTTCTGAATATTGCCAAAGTTCATCTGTTGCTTTTTTGGAATAGCTGCAGGATCCTTTCCTTAGAGGAGAGACAGACATTTCTTGTGAAGCGCAAACCAAAGCATTCACTTTCAGATCCTCCTATTTGTTTTTAAATAGACTGGATTTTTGCAAGCACCTTGCTTTTTGTTTGTGTTGGGCAGGTCTCTTTTGAAAAAGTAGGCAGTTTTGGTGGTTGAAACACTATCTCAGTTTCATTGTTAGAGGTTTATCTCCTAGAACAACCATATATTTTGTTTTAGTTTATCTTGCAATATTATTTTCTGCAGAAAGCCCTTATTTCTTTCCCTGGCCAGATCTTGATTTTGTTCCCTATAAGTCTCACATTACAAAGTTGTCTGTATAAATGTGTGAGAGAGCAGAAAATCCCCAATAAAACCAACTTTCAACATTTAATATTTTTGTACATAATGCTTAAAATAACTTATGATGGTCTGTGAGTCAACTGTGACTCAATCACAACCTCATGGAACCAGGAAGCAGAAAAGTACATTGACTTATGGTCTGAGCAAATTCTTCAGAAATATCTGCTGTAAGTTTGGCAATCATACATTGGCAATAACATAGGGGAAAAAATGTATTCAGAATCTCAGAATTGTCATGACCTATCAGTGTGAAACTGCCATGAAAACACATGGTGTTTTTACATGTTTGACCAAACTGATTAAAAACTGGGATAGGTGTAGGGAATGTCTATGAAGGCATTTCTGTCCTGTGAGAAGAGTCAATTATAGTAAAAATAAAGTTGATTCTGTGTTTGACATAAGTATTTATCAAGATATAAATACCTGTAAATAGCAGTTAAGCTTGAAAGAAAAGTCAGCATGAAACCAGGAAAATGTAATCTCAGGAGGAATTAATTTAGGCTGGCAATTGGAAGAAATTCCCTAAAGTAGGGAAATAAGGTTCTGTGACCTTAAGCAAACAATCCAAGCAATTAGCACTGTTTTTTAAAGACATAAGAGGTGTATGAGCAACACGAATACCTACATGACTCCTATGTTTACAAAAAATTTCTTCTCCCTGTGGAATCCGTTGGTCTGTTTGGATTAAAACTGATACAAAGGAATAGGCTTTAAAGGTAATTATATTCCTTAAGTTTTCATGAAAATAAGGGCTAGGTGGAGAGAACCCAAAAGAGAAGCAATAGAGGGAAAGTCTTTAGTGTGAATTCATGGTCATTTTGTCAGCAGATGTCCCTGAGCTCACTAGGGCATTTAAATGTCCTGGGAAAGGCAGGGAGCAGAGCCCAGACTTTCCCAAACACAGGAGCCTCACACTACACTGGAAAACAGGTTTCAGTAGTTCCTCTGCTCACATGTGGTGCAATTGTAACACTGGAGCCTGTTGCACAGTGAAAGGGTTTGAACAATGTGTTTGTCTGCAGAGGGTCTGATGACTTCACCAAGAGAAAAAACATTTTCTGTCCCAGTCACTCATGCTGCGTGAAATTAGACACATGATTTCATTTCTATATGAACTTTTTACATTTACCCTTCACAAAGCAGTCAAACACAAAGCTGACACCTTCAGATGGATCATAATTTAAAGTGTTTGAAGTAGATATGTTACTAACAGCAGCTTTTTTTTTTTTTTTGAAGTCGTATTAATGAACAGTTACGGATCTGCCCCATCTGAATGCAATGACAATTTCAAACACTCTGAAATTTGTAAAAAGTTAATACTGTTCTGAGAAATTCCAAGTAGAGGGGAGATTACGTTTTGGGTATTTTTCTGTTTCACAGTTATGAAATATTTCTGTGGCAACTTCAACAATAGCTTTCAGGGAACAGAAAATACAAAGTGTTTATTTTTAGGTGTTCATTTGGTATGTCCTATCCCTTAGGGCTGTGCCTATTTCCTCTCTAAACAAGCCTCATCCATCTCTCAAAAATGATGGGCATCTTAGCTTCATTGCTGGCTGAGTCCAGTGTAAAGCGGATGACTGGCCATTTCCCAAGGTTCTGAAATCACAAGCACACTTGGTGTTTTGCCATGACGAGGTCCTACGCATACAGGCATGGGTGAGTGCAAGGAAACGATCCCTCCCATTTCCAACCTGTTCCCAACAGACACCCGAGCAAGCTGATAATTTTTTTCCATGGCTTGGTGGCAGATGTTTTAGGACAGCTAACTTTTTTTCCATGGCTTGGTGACAGATGTTACCGTAGGCATGGTCTGATACTCAGTGAACAGCCACCACCAAGGGGGCAGGAGTGACATATTTTTAACATTACAAATTTACTTCTTTGGTTAAGCCTGAAAACCCCTTGAAAGCAGAAGGTGGCTGGTGTAGTAACGTGCTCATGCGTTCATGGCAATCTCCTCCACTTTGTGTCAGACGTACTTGCTGTTTCCTCAGCTGTTTCTTGGCTTTGAAATCTCATAAGCAGAAACTTTTCTCCCTGGGTTCCTTTTCCCAGTGGACTCCTAACTGCCGACTTGGACTTGTGAGTATACAGATGTTGAATAACAGCAGTAGCGACAGCAGCAGCAGTAATAAAAGAAAGTTTAGCGCTTTGCCCGTGTCAGACTGCGGGTACTTACGTGATCTCTGTTACACAAATCGTGAGCAACTTTGTAGATTATCAGCGGTATTTAGACAACTACATCCCTCATTCTGATGGGAGTTAGGCACTTCAATGCCTTTAAGGATTTGTGCCTCTGGGGCTTTTTCCAGATAACAGAAGTCTATGGCAGAGTTGGTGGGAGATAAACTTGAATTGCCCACATCTAAGGGCTGGGGGAAGGGCAGGCGCTACCAGCGGCAGAAGGAGAGCAGCTTTTCCTGCCTGCGGCATTCCTGGCCTTTACAGAAAGCCTGGAGGGAGCACGGAGGGCTGACTGCGTTAAAATTGACTATCTCACGTTAGACGGGAGCTAAGGACCGAGGACCACAGTGGGACACGGTGCTGTAAACCGTGTGTAACAAACCCCAAACCTGTGTCTCTGTGAAGGGGGCAAGGGAGTCTGTGAATGATTACAGCTGTAGGGTTGCAAGACCACCAGTGACATTCAGCACCTTTCACAACCAGCTGTACTCAGCCGTGAGCACCTTGCAAGCTACTGGAAACCCGGATGATCTGTTTTAAGTTGGGATTTTTGTTCTGATATGCTTTCACAAAGAAGGAGACACAGAAAATGGGTACCATTTAAGTTTGGTGGGGTTTTTTTGTTTGGCTGGGATTTTTTTTTTTTTGGTTGTGTTGGTTTGGTTTTTTGTTGGGTTTTTTTGGTTGTTTTTTGTTTTGTTTTGGTGGGGTTTTTTAAGGACTCTGCTCTTTGGACATAGGAAATCCCATTCTATTTTTATACAGAAAAGTTTCTAAATCATTCTTGAAGGTTCCTCATATCCTCTTTCCCTAAAATTCCTTTGACTCATCCCATCTACATGTGTGAAGAGGAACATTATGTTTTCTTTTTGATTGCAAGCAGGTACATTTAAAGAAAATTATTTGCATTTTCTCATAATGAGCCACTGTCAGTCAGTAGTTGGCCAAAGTGATTCCATCCTGCAGGCAGCCAGATGCCAGAAAACACTCAAAGCAAGAGACTGACCCTGCTGCTCTTACTGGACATAGACTTCCCTTGGAAATGGGTTTGTATCCCATTAAGAAAGGCAGGAACTCGCCTTTAATAAGAGCTAATAAGAAAGTTTATAAGAACTATTTTAAGAATAAGAATTGTTCTTTCAAATCCTCTCTTAAGGAAAGATTAACTCTTTGAGAAATGTTTAACAAGGGATAGCATCAGCATCATTGAATCTATACGTATATCCAAAATAATCTATGTATCCCCTCTTTTGGACTGACAAGATCCTTCTAGAGTAGGAATAAGTAACGTTATTAGTTACTTAAGGGAAGGCATGCCACGATATTTTTAAAGCCTGTGACAGGAAAGCATTGGGACAGGAAAGTGTCCCAAACTGCTTTTGGAAACACCGTGGCTCTTCCTCAGAAGAGCCGTGGCTTTTCCTGCTAAGAAGCTGCTGGGACCGGCAGCTGGCGTGGGCACCGTGTCCCCGTGCCCGGGTGGGTGCGGAGCGGAGCCGGCGGAGGGGATGCGGGTACCCAGCCCCGCCGGAGCCCCGCGGGCTGGCAGCGCCCGCCTGCCCTGCCCGTACCGGGGGGCGCCGGCCCCGCCGGGCAGCACTAACGGGGACAGCATTAGGCTCCTTCCCGGTCACCGAGGCTTGTAATCTACGTTAGACCCAGGGGTTAAGCGAGGGGGAGGAGGAGGAGGAAGACGCTCCTAATCCCTGGTGTCTTTGTTCCGCCTTGCACACATCGGAAGCGGGGCCGAAGCGTGTGATCACTTTGCATGGAAGAGGAAAGACATTTGCAGGCACTTCTGCGCATCCTGGCCTCCCGAGCGGCGCTGGAGGGACGGCGAAGGACACCCCGGTACCCTGCTCCGCCGCCGCATCCCTCCCAGCTCCCAGCCGCACCCGCTTTTCTCTCCACAACCCTCCCACCCCCACCCAGCCCCCCAAGATCAAAAGCTCCTTGCTGTTGCAAAAAGACTATTTTCTCAGGCGCCCTTCCCCACCACGGCTTTGTGAAAAGGACAATAGACTCCTGTGTCAGTGTTGTTGGCACCAGCCTTGCATAATACAGGAAGCAGCATTTCCTTTCGGGGGTGGAAAATTAACTTGGACCGTGCGTTTCTCTTTTTATTGCTGACCGTACACACCCCGGGAAATTCGGCTCGCAGGCTCTCGGGAAGGGAAGCGGCAGCAGCCTCTTCTCCGCATCCTCCCCGGCGCAGGGGGAGACCCGAGCGCGGCCCGCCCCGCTCCGCCGCCCCCGCTCCGCCCCGGAGCTCCCGCCGGCCCGGCGGCTGCCTTGGGCTGGAGGTGGAACGGCGACACACAGCTCCTCTTGCTCTGTGAGTGAGAATGCAGCCTGCTTGTCTCCTTAAGGGGAGGAAAACCCCAACCAACCAACCAACCAACCAACCAACCAACCAACCAACTAACCAACCAACCAACCAACCAACCAACCAACCAACCAACCAACCAACCAACTAACCAACCAGCCAACCAACCAACCAACCAACCAGCCAACCAACCAACCAACCAAAAAGGGTCTGTTTCCACTTGTGAGAGTTAAAAAACCCAAACGGAGAGGTCTTTCCTTTGGCAGCTCACAGTACCTGTAAAGTCAGATTCCACGAAATAGGTTTTAACCAGTTTCTTCTAAGGATGTTAGCCTTTGCACAATGTCCCAGGAAAGCCGCGTAGTTGTTAATAGAGCATCTGAATGTCTTTATAACCCAGTTCTCCCCAGGAGAGATTATAGGGTTAAAAAATACATGGCCCTGTATAGACAAAGATCTTTGGAGCAAATCTGACTTAGAAAACACTGTGTGTGTGTAAAATATAATACACATTGCAAAATTGTTCCTGAAATGTTTTATGGTCTTCACTGCCTTGTGGTGTTCAGGCAAAGGTGACTGTTGTCCAGTTCTGGCTTCTCCATCTTTCCTCTGGCCACTATTGGGACTGAGGAAAAGTCAGTGCAAACTCTGACCATCTCAAGACCACTCCCATCACCAAAATCTTCTGATCTGCTCCATTTGTCTCCCCCCTTTTTTTTGCCAATAACAACCTAAACCTTAGCTTCAGGGGATGACTTGCTATCTGTGCAAGGTAAAGACACACATGAACCATACCAGCAGGTCCTTGTGTCTGTGAGATTAGTTTGTGCACAGATCATTCTCCCTCCTAGACCTGTAATGGATTCTGTGTGCTGCACCTAGTGACAAGAGAGCATTTCTAGGTGAGATTTCTAAGCACCATTTGGACAGCTCTGAGGTTTGTCGGGCCAGTGGGCAACCCTTTTCTGCATCCCCCACTCATGCTGATCTGCCAGTAAAGGAAGCAAAGATATTAATTTCATAGCATGGAAATGACACTGTTGCATCACTGAGGTAATGACTGTCCACATCACCATGAGTATCTTGAGCAACTAGAAGTGAAACAATCTTTTAACTATTCCTGTCAGCTAGTTTAATTTTTTAACACTTTTATGCTTTTTAAAGACTTTTATGCAAAAATAACTTTTTTGCTTATTTTCAAAAGCTATCTTAAAACTGTTATCTTGAAAATCTCATTTATGACTAGAGAATGAAAGAAAAGACAATTTTAGTGCATTTTAGAGGAAGCTTTTACTCCCACTGGACTCCCACTGGAGCTCTCCTTAGTCTTCCTCTGTACCACATCATCCTCGCTACTTGCAGATGGAGCTGCAGATATCTCTGACATGGTTTTTGACAAATATTACAGCTAGAGGCAGCTATGTGAGGTTCTGGGCAAATGTTGTATTGGGTCTTCTTTCTTTTCAGCTCTCCGGTAGACTTGCATTGCTACTGATTTAGCCATTTAGCCCTGGACCCAGAGCTCCAAACCACAGCTATGTGAGGTTCTGGGCAAACGTTGTATTGGGTCTTCTTTCTTTCCAGCTCTCCATAGACTTGCATTGCTACTGATTTAGCCATTTAGCCCTGGACCCAGAGCTCCAAACCTGTGTCCTGAGCCCTGTCTCCTGAAACACCTTTCCCTGTGGTTTTGTAAGTGAACCAGCACATGGAGCACGGAGTACACTGGTCCTGCTATTTGGGGCACATGTGGTGTAACCATATGCATGGTGTTGCAGGACCTTGACAGTGCTGTACACATCCCACATTTCCCAGTACAGCTCCCAATACACTCCTGTGGACACCATTTCTGTGGCCAGATAACTGTTTGCTTTTGTTCACATTTTGTGTCTGATTCGTTCCAAAACAATCAGGGCACAAGAATTTGTGCACATCACTGAGTCACCAGCTTCTCTGGAGCAGCGGCTGTGTGGGCTCCCAGCACGGAGGCCTGGTTTGTGTTACGGTGAGGGAAACACTAAACCCCTGGGGGTTAGTGCTTGGGGTGGTAAGAGGAAAAGAGCTCTTCCTTGTAAGTTTGGTTTTCTTTTCATGGCCCAATATTTTCTTGGGTAGTTTTCCCTTTTTGACGTGTTTTGGTTTGGTTCTGTGGTTCTTTTGCTGACCTTCTGGTTGTCTTTCCCACTGAAAGGCAGTGACCTTGGCCCAGTGCCACAGGGAGGATATGCTGCCGATCCTTTCATGTGGTCTTCACTCTTTATAAATGCTTATCCTGGTACATTCATGCACTTATTGGTGCAGGAAAGGCATATACATATCCTCTTGGATAAAGAGAAGAAGAAATGGTTGGGAACTAAATTTCACATGCCTGGGACATTAAGCCAAGAGCACTACATCACCACCATACTAACCCTGTTATGCTGCAAGTGGGTCATTGCCATATTGATGCAGGTGTGAGTGCATGTGAATGGGATCCAGCATACAGTGGAAATGCTTACTAGCATCCTTCTGTTGTACTTGTGTTTTACAGGCTCAAAAAAATCTTGTTCCACTCTTTTTTTTCCTGTCCAATAAAATATTGCCCGATGCACACATAAAACCAGTTGTGTAGTATTTTGTAAGAAAAAGTGCATTGCAGTAGATTTTGCTTTTCATAGGGTGTTGAAATCACCAGCTTTCTGCTGTATGGTCCTGACCAGAAGAGGAGATGTGGGCAGAGCCAAAATCATGTTGGGTGTGCCAGGGATCAGTGAGAGCTAGCTGACTCTGAAGTGAGCCAAGGGCAGTAAAACAGGCAGGTAAGAGCAGTTGTTAAGCCAACAAGGAGCCAGAATGTGGAATGACAAGTTTGGGTCAGGTTTGGGTCCAGAGGCAGTGATCAGGGTCAGACCGTGTCTGGTAATTGCTTGAGTAAGGCCACAGTAGTGGTGCAAGGCTGGGCACAGATGTACTGTGTGCGCTGTGGTGCAGCATAAGCAGGGATCAGCGCTATGGCTTCAGTTTCAAAGCAGCTCCCTTGGAACAGGAGGGGCAGACTCTTTCCTCTGCCTTTCTGCACATCAACAACCGCCAGTGAAGGCAGTGACCTTGTACTGGACCAGCTGAAGTCCAGCCACTGCAAATCCTGGAAGAGGGATACTCTCCAGGCCCAAGTATTCCAAACTTCCCAATAAAATACCATGTAACCTAATGAATTGCTCATGCCAGTTAACTAATTATAATGAAAAATAAGCAGCATCAAATTACGTGCTCCCATTTCCTCTACTTTCTTGTAATGGTTAGAGAGCTGCCTGCTTTCCCTGCCCTCAGAAATGAACCTAAGTGTGATGCAGGTGAACACTGACTGGTTACAAAGCCAAAAGTCTATGCAACATAAGGTAAAGTTCAGCCTTGCTGAGGGAATGCACCACATTTACTTATGCATATACCCAGGGAGCAGGTATAAGTTATATCCCAGTAAACAGTGTAGTACAGAGAAGAGGTCTCAGCTTCCACTTCTCACAGTCCTTGAGAAAACTAAGGACAATGATGATGGTAAATGTAATTTCCTTGATAGAGTGCTTCTTGAGCTCTGTTCCTCCCAGAGTATGTCAAAATAATGTTGATGGGAAACACAACATTGAAAAGAGAGTCAGAGGAAGGTCTTGGGTAGACCAGTCCATCTTACCTCACCTCTTGCTCCTGGTTACAGCCTCCCCAGTAGCTAGATCTATACTCTTCTACTCCTCATTAGTCCTCTTTGTCTCCCATTGTAGGGATGTGCTTCCTGTAAGCTGTACTAGTAAAATAACCCAGGTTATAAGTGACTCTCCATAGAAAGTAAACAAGTTACATCCTGGACTGTTTCACCAAACTGTTTTAAATTAAGCCCCAGAAATGGTTCTAAGCCTCAGAAACAGCTCTGCCAGTAGAACTCATAAGGGACTATGAAGATGGAGTATGGTAGACAGGGAGCATTGGAACCTTTCACACTGGTTCTGCAGAAATTTTAATGTTTTCAGCTGATCAGCTGAAATGTTGCTTTGATTAAATTTTCAATCCTGGAAGTATCTAGTCAAATTAAATTGGCAGATGCAGATTCTGCAGAAGATCTGCAGAAGGAAATCCAGTCTGCTCTGGTTTGACATTTTTCCTTCTGTCCCGACAGCAAGAGCTTGGGACTGTCTCAGAGACATTCTAGTCTGCTCCTGTGAGGTGTCTACCTCTGCTGTGAGTACAGCACACATCATGAGGTCCCTCAGCTCTAACTCTGACCCATGCAGTCTTCTTCTGTGGGCAGGCACCTGCTGCTGTAGGTGCTGGTGGTGATGTTTTGTATAATGCTCTGGACATTGGAGCCAGCGCTACAAGGAATTATTCTGAGTATTGGTGCAAATAAGGAGTTGTTGCCATGACTAGAAAGAGTCAGGTCATGTGGGGAGGATATCAGCTTCTGGTGTGAATGAGATTTTCTAGGCTCTTTATTTTTGCCAGGTCCACAGGAACTGTCCAAACAATTCTTCCCAGAAGACTTGGGTAAAGCCTTAACCAAGGATACTCAAAGTGTCCTGTTTCCACTGGGGAGCAGAAACCACAACCCCAGAATGTGTCCCAGTGACTTGACTAAGTCATATCCATAGGGGAGTTGCCATTCCATCTAACTCCTGAAGGCAGACATGCAAGAGACAGAGAGCAGACAAGTGGCAATGGCCTGGCTGGGTATTCAGCTATGAAAACTGCAATATGCTCAGGATGATGTCTCTGTTCCTTTGTCATGGTAGTCTGCTGCTCAGTGTGGACCTAAGGTCTGAGAGACTTGATTATCCACCTTCTCAGATTTCTCAATCAGATTTCCTATTGCTCATTTTCTATGTTGTTCCAATGAATCTTGCTGGCCAGGGATGGGCAAGGGATGCAAATGGGACAGTTGGTGCTTTTGCTGCCTGACAACTTGATGATTTTAGTGTCAGATGTGTGGGTTGTTCAAGCAAAAGCTGTACTCTGATCTTCCTGTAGAGCAGAGTAAAATTCAACAATACAAGGTACTTCTGGGTTGCAAGTGAACACTGAAAACAAATGTTGTCTACTGTGAAGGCTGTTTCTTCTCTCTCTTTTTCAGCTTCTGTAGTGCTGGAGATTGAGCAGATGATCAGTCTTGCAAAATGTTTGCCTGATATATTTCAGAGGGCTTAGTCTCAGCTGCTAAATTTGGCTGATTTCCTTCCTAGTATTTAGTAATAGTATTTTTAACAAATGCTAGAAAAATGAAAATTCCCACATTTCAGAGCTGAAGGGAACATAACAACTGTTATGTATCCATTATTCATAGAAATATAAAATCATAGAATACTCTGAGTTGGAAGGGACCCACAAGAATCATCAAGTCCAACTCCTGGCCCTGCACAGGACATCCCAAGAATAACACCATATGCATGAGAGCATTGTCCAAACACTTGAACTCTGGCAGGCTTGGTGTGATGTGGAAGCTGTTTCAGTGCCCTGTCTCACTCTGGGTGAATAATCTTTTCCTAATATGCAGCCTAAACCTCCCCTGACACAGCTTTGTGATGTTCCCATTATTGGCCTATTATTGGTCACCAGAAATAAGATAAAAGCTCCTGCCCCTCCTCTTCACCTTGTAAGGAAGCTATAGACCACTATGAAGTCTCCCCTCACTCTCCTCTTCTCTAGGCTGAGCAAACAAGCCACTTGGGCTCCTCCTCCTAAGTCTTGGTCTTGGGGCCATTCACAATCTTGGTCCCACTCCTCTGGACATACTGTAATTGTTTGATGTCCTTCTTATAGTGTGTCACCCAAACCTGCCCACAGCACTTGAGGTGAGGCCCACCAGTGCAGACAGAGTGGGACAATCCCCTCCCTTGTCTGGCTGGTGATGCTGTGCCTGACACCCTCCCAGGATATGTGTGACCTCCTGGCTGCCAGGACTCACTGGTACAAGTCACAAATATGAATCACACTGCAGACTTACATTCAGCTTGCCACTGACATTTTCTGTGGTGCTGCTCTCTGGCAGAACCTGACAGACCTGCAGTTATCAGGGTCATCCTTCTTGTCCTCCTTGAAGCCTAGGACATTAGCCAGCTGAGTGGGATGTCTCCAGATTCAGGCTTGTGCTCCCCAGGGGGCTCCTGGCTCTATGCTATGCTGAGTAAGCCTCTCTTGTGCAAGCTTCTGGTTCCATGTGAGCCTCTCTTGGGTTTCTCCTGATTCTAGAAACTCACCACAATCCCCTGCTCTGCTGTGAGATGTGTTTGTACCAGAGCTGTTTGCCTCAGTGAGTAATGGTCAAATTCCAATGATAAAATTGGCCTTACATATGCCACCCACTACTTAGGATCAAACCAAGGCCTAAGATTCTGGTATGAAGAGATCATATTGCCTGCAGGATAGACTTTTGCCTGGGATAGACCTGTGGCTGTCTCCTTAGTGTTTGTCCAGCCACAGCATCTAAACTACTCTTCAAAGGTAGTTTGCATCCTACTGGGTGTTGCAAATTGCATGGTAGTAGTACACACACACACACACACACACACAAAAAAAATTTAAAATAAAGGTCAAGTACATTCCATGCAGCCCTCCACATTTTCTATCTGTCCAGATGTTCCAATTTATGTGTTTAGCCTGGTCAGTTCCAGGCACAAGCTTCCTACTATACTTCCTTCTGCTTTATGGGAATATCTGCTTCTTCTTTCTTTCCCCTATCTCTCTGCTAGGGTCTTTCCATTCTACAAGCTCCACATCTCATCTCTCCCTGACCTTAACAGATAAAAGAGTGAAAAGAGATTAGGAGCAGATCTTCAGGTTTGGCCCCCCTGGTCTTCAGCCACTTGAGTGGATCACGAGCTGATTACATCTGTTGGAGAAGGAAGAAGCTATGGCTTGCCAAAGAAATGTGGTCTTTGGAGGGCCATGACTGAATGCAGCTGTGATGTAGGAGGTGTGAAGGAGATGGGGAGGAACTGGTGTGGCACGCCTGCTGAGCTTGTGATTGGGTTTGCATCATCTCAGACTCGGCACGTACTCAGCACTGGGTTGGCCAAAGGCAGGCACAAACTGTTCCCTGAGGTCCTTCCATAGGGGAGCCCTTGCTCCTAGGGGGTCTAAGCTGTCAGGATGCTCAGTGTCCTAGTTCTTGCTGGCCTGTCCTCCCTGGCTGACTGTTTTCCCAGCTGCTATCCTCTCCAGTGGAGGAGGTGACTTCGTGTGAGTCATCCTCTTCGGGAAAGAAACCTCTGGGTTCTTCCCCCCATGGTGTGAGCAGCTGAGGGGGAAGGTATCCATAGCTATTTTATTTTCAAGGTCTCAGCTGGGGGCAGGAAGATTGGAAAATACAGACTTAAATTTGTAGCTTAGGGCGTAATTTATGAATAGGAGTTGAACAGACGCGTGCAGGAAATATTCTCACAGACTTAAAACTTTAAAGCTAAACAGTGCTCAAGTTAAAAACAACATCAACTTCTTATTTTTTTTCTTGCACAGGATGGTCTGGTGGGACATGGGAGGTCTGAGTTCTATTTGTGTCTCCTGTCACCAGCTTCCTATGACCTTGGACTAGCTGCCTAACCTCTCTATGCGCCTCCGTTTCCTTCTCTGTAAGAGGGGGATGATCACATTTACCTGCCCCATGCAGACACTCTTGTGACTTGTTTCATAGTATAAAAATATAGGAAAGGCCACAGTGGGTCAAACTGAAGACCTGACTCATGCAACAGCCTTTCTCTGGCTACACAGGGAAAAAGTGGAAACACAGGGCTTGAGTCTTGATCTCAAGAGCTCTCTGCTATCTTTCACAAAATAAAACATATATGGAAAACGTAAGGTTATGTGCACAGGGAGGGAGAAATATGTTTCCATCGCTGCCCTGAATGCTATAGAGTCAGTGAAGGCCAGCAGGGGAGCTGGCAGGGCAGACTCCCAAGCATCCTTAGCCAGTGCTGCCCCTTCCTGGCTTCCCTGCTCTGAGCGCTCTCAGTGCTGCTGGTGGGACCCGCGCTGCTCTGGGTCAGGCCCCGCACAGAGCGGTCTGCCCCGCGTCTCTCTCTCCCTAGGGAAGGCGGGGAGCGGAGCCGCGGGCCCCTGGGGCATGGGCAGCACTTTGAGTGCCCCGAGCATCGCGCCGGGCAGCGGGGGAGCGGCTGTAAATGGCCCCCGCCCGACCTGGCGCCCGGCTCGGCAGCCGGTGGCGGGACGCGGCGCTGTCAAGGTGTTCCTGCCGAGCAGGAGGAGGTCTCCGCAGGACCGGGACCCCACCGCTCAGCATTTGGTCCAGGAATCGCGAGTCCGCTCCACGCCCTCCCTAGGGCAGCCTGACAGCGTGCGAGGGACGAGCCCCGCTGCCCGCCCGGCAGCGCTGCGGCGGCGGCGGCTGGGAGCAGCCCCGAGCCGGGCTGCGGCGGGAGGGCACGGCCGGGCTCCGTGGGGCCGGGAGACCCGCGGGGCAGCGACACCGGGCCCGCCGACGGGCGGGCGGGCGGGGGACGCGTCCCGGGGAGGGCGTGCTCCCGGCGGAGGATGTGGGCGGGGGGGCGGAGGGGTGCGCGGCGAGGGGTGGAGAAGTTATAAATCAGCGAGGCTGCGGCTGGCGGGTATCTGATGCCCGCGGGAGGTGAGGCTGGCAGGGCGGCCCGCAGCGCACACTCCGTTTCCGCAGGTCGGGCCGGGCCGGGCCGGGGCGGGCGGGTAGGACTCGGGGGCTGCTGGATGCGGATTCCGCGCCTCGCTTTGCCGTTGTCTCTTCCACCGCGGGAAGCGCCCAGGACCGAGGAGAGCCCGTCGGAGCCCAGCCGGTGCCTCTGCCCCTGCCTCGCCGCCGTCGGCAGGGAAAAAGCCCTGCGTTCCCGCAGGCAGGACCATGCCCCGCCAGCTGCTCTCAGGGACCGTGCTGCTGGGAGCCGCCCTCCTGCTCGCAGGTAAGGGACCGCTGGTGCGCGCTGCCCCGGTCCGTCCCCGTTCTGCGCCGAGCTCTCCGCGACGGGTCCCCAGGGATGTGCCTCGTCGGCTGCGCCCTCCGCGCCCCTGACCGCTTCCACGGCATCCCGCTTGTCGGCTGGAGCCGGCGGGCACCTGCCTCCCCTTCGCCCCTTTCCTCTGGGCAGGGCCGGGGGAGCGATCCCTGCTTTCCAGGGAGCGGAGAAACACCGCAACCCCGAGCTGTCGTTGTGCCCCGGGAGCAGGTCCCGGAGGGTCCGGCGGCGCGGAGCCGTGGTGCCTCTCCTGCTCCAGGGAGGCAGTGGTGGCGTGGAGGCCAGCCTCTCCCGGGCACGGGGCACCGCCGTACATCATCGGGAGTTGTCCCAAGCGGTGCATCACGGAACGAGAGCATGCCTTGGCTGCAGGGCACGCTTCTTTTCTCCGCACTTTGTTTTCATGTGTCCCAGCTCTGGCCGTGAAGCGGCAAAGGTGTACCTTTTCTTTGCAAAAATCGAGGTTCTGCTCCTCCCGCCCGCGCAGGTCGGCGGAGCCCCGGTGGCGCTCCGTGGGGGGCTGGCTGCCGGGGCTTACTGGAGAGCGGGATGGAGCTGCTCTCCGGTGCCTACATCCCGCAATGATGGGGATGGAACACTACAGATTTGATGCTCTTAACCGAGTTTTATTCTGCTTCGAGCCAAGCGCCAGTCCGCGTGGGCCGGAGCGCCGCGGCGGGCAGCGCGTCCCAGCGCTGTGTGGCCGGTCACCTGAGAGCGGGGTGCGAGGTGGCCGGGCACAGGCGGCTCCCGAGTGTGCCCCCGGGCACATCCCTGTCCCGGGGATGCCCCGCTCCCGCGGGGACGGCTCTCGGCACAAGGGGCCGTCGGGGAGCGAGAGCAAACCCCGCGTGGGGAAGCGAAAGGCCGAGCTCCCCGCGGGACAGCCGTCGAGGCCGGCGCTGCTGCGGGCAGCGGAGCGCCCGCCCGGCCGCGCTGCCCCGGGCCAGTGGCCGGGGCTCGGTCTGCTGCGCGCCGCTGAGCCCACGGGAGCGCTCCCGCTGCCTCAGGCTCCGCCGAGACGTTTTCCTGCTCGGGAAGTGCTGATTCATCAGCTTTGATACAGATACATAGGTATTCTTCTACATTTTTTTCCTCTTTCCTTTCCCCAGGAAAGTGCTAATTTCCCCACATTATTTGTCTCTGCCTAGGAGGTTCTTATGCCCAAGATGAAATAGGCACAGGCATGGGACACCCACCCTGGATACAGGAAATGTGGATTCAGATCCTTGCCAGGCTTCCTTCACAGCTTGAGTCTGAACTTCGGCGTCCTGCTCCTACACGGGCTCCTGCAGTGACCAGCTCCGCTAGGGGACTGGCTTCCTCTTTCCTGCCGGAAAGGTTTTCCATTGTGCAGATCGTGGCGAGCCCACTGCCCAGGGAGAGGGTGGACTCTGTGAGCCAGGGGCTGTGAGAAAGACCCTGGTTCACCTTCCTGTTCCTGTGCGCCCTAGACCAATCCCAGTGGGAAAAGCTTGGCTTGCTTAGGGGACAACCTGGAGCTATGGGTACTGGGGACAAACATCCCGATGGCCGGCTCAGGTGCTGTAGGTGTTGGAAGGTTTCTTCTCTAGTTTGGCTGGGTGCCCTTACAACCATTTTTCTGGAAATTCATATCCTCCCCATGTGCAAGAGATTGTGCTCAAATCAGAAATTAAATGTTTTCACCTCATTGGTTTTCTTGGGTTTTTGTTTGTTTTCTAGAGTAGCATTCTTGCTCTGCTTTGTTTGGACGTCTCAAATAGGTTGATCATGCTTCTTGTGGGCCACTGGCAGAACTCTCCACAGTTGCGTTTGCATGGAGAGTTTGAAAGTTATTGTTGAAGGGGTGGGATGTTTTGTACCATACATCTCTCTGTGGTTTTCCTCCCATTTTACCCTCCTTCATTGCTTATTTACCTGCATTTCTTACTCAGGCTGCCCAGCACTTTCCATTTCCAGTGCTCTTGATGAAATTAAATTAATCACTGGTGGCCTCTTGTAACTCAGCCTCTGCAGGTGCCTGCTGAGCTTCCATTTACTGTCAGGTTCTAGGGGAGATTCTCAGAAATAGCCAGTGGTTCAGAAAGAACCTAAAAAGACCTCCACAAGGAGGAGACAGAAGGAGGTCTTTCAGCCCATGTAAGTCTACTTAATAATTTAAAATTCCCCAAAGCAACCTGCAGCCTACAAGCTTTGAGAGTACCCATTTGAAAAATGAGATTAAGGAAATTAAATTCATTTGACATGTGAGTGTTGGGCACTTCAGCTCTCTTGTGCACACACATATTTTGGTTAACTTGGGAAAGAACAGTACTTTTTTCTGGGTTTTGCATTATATCTTATAATATATATATATCTGGGTTTTCTTTATATCTTATAATTATTTATTCCCAAATTGCATTGCATATGCTTGCTAATGACCACACATAAGGGTCAACATGAATATGTGGTATTAAGTTCAATCTCCCAGTTCTCAACTTTATTACTATAATTATAATTATTACTATAGTATTGCTATAATTTTTACCACCTGCATTTGGGATTGTGAAGGACTGTGTTTAAACCCTGAAAACATCAGACTCTGCAACCTGGATCAGGGCTTATGAGCCATGTTTCTAGAAACATAAACTGATGGTTTAGCCGTATTTCTGGCTTTCCATGCAGAAGTGGAACCTCACAATTTGCAGTTAGAAGGTGGCAGACTCTATTACAGTCTTATCTGCGAACAGCACTATATGATCTCAGTTACATGAGTTATATGATTTCAGCCACAACTAGAACATCAAAATCCCCGGTGGACTTTTCAACTTCATGGCCAGCTGGAAAAAATGAAGGAAGAAATTCCAGGTCAAATCTAATCAATGCTAAGGTTAATTTCTTGCACTAACTAACGTGACTCCTCTGGAAGTGCTGTTCAGGTGGAAGTTCATATATTAAGGTTTCAATTTGATTTGAGTACTTGCTGAAGCAATGACACAGACGGAATGATCCAATTTGGGATAAGGGCTGGGGTTATTAACAACGTTGAGAAAAACTGGCTTTCCCACTTCTTCTGGACCTTTATAGAAACAGAGCTCCCTAAAAAATTCCAAACTGTATTCTCATAAGGAAGAGTTAGGAACTGCTATATTACAGAGATTTAAATAAATGTATGGCATGTATGGGGTTAAAGCATCAAACTTTCTGACATAGTTAAAGAAAATTACTTACACAGCTAGCTGATGTTTTACCAGACAGGTGTTTTGCCCATGTGCTCCAAGCAAAGCTAGATTTCATTACCTTATAGCTGGTGTAAATCTGGAGCAACTCCTTTGGGCTGGGCTAACATCTTCTAGATTTATACTGTGTGTTGGATGAACTTGGACTTGCCCTGTGCAGTAGTAAAGATCTTCATATCCAGAAGCACCCAGTATATTTAAAGCCCTAAAATTTTGCTTTTGAGGAGATTTGAGAGGTTTTTTGTGGTCTTGGGTGTTGTTTTTTTTTTGCATCCAAACAATAACAAACAAACTGTCTATTTTTTGTCAGATGCTTCAGAGACTGAAACCAGTAGCCTTCTACACTGTGTGGGTGTATAGGACAAAAGGAAATTGTCCAGATTTGCAGGGTGGTTGATAAGTTCCTACACTTTAATGTGGTTTGGGGACTTCCAGCACACTGTTTATCAGCTCGCTAGTTTTCATGTCCGACTGAGATTGGGGAAGGAAGAAGCTTGGCAGAAGCAGATGAGGGTTAGGGTTTGGTGTTTCAGGTCTGTGTCCAGAGGGGCTGTGGTGGGACTTCAGCAGCATAATTGTTCCTTTGAATCCCCCAGAGTCAGGGTTTGGGACCTCCTGCTGCAGGCCCAGAGGGAATGGAAAGCAAGACTCCTGCAAGAGTAGGTTTTGCATGAAATACCCAATCACAGTCACCTCTTCTCTTGGAGACAAGTCTCTCCTGTTGGTGTGAAACCTTCAAGAAGAACACTGCTCCCTCAAAAGACATGCTTTGTCTTGAGATCTCATCCCTGCCCCCAGTAGTCTCTTTTTTTCCCCCTTTACCAATATTTGTGAGGATGTGGAGAAACATATTTGTGTATGAATTCTACCCACAGACAGAACCAGGCTCTTCTCTCTTTGCTTTTGTGAGGCATCCTCACTGCATGTATTCCTGCAACTGGGAAGCAACCTTTCCCAAGCATTCTTAGCTGGAAATGGTCTGACTTCTTGATGCATCATGGGGAACTGCTTATCCTAAAATTGGTCCAGTGATTGTCAAGGAGGTGTCCACACAGTTTTCTCTTACTGAGATGCAGAAGTTGTTTCATTCTCCTATGTCTGGAGATCAGTACTGCATAAATCCTGATCCTTAAAAGAAAGAACTATGGTGCAAGCAGGAGCTGGAAAATTGAAAATGCAGTCATTAGTGCTCTCTCCAAAACCAGGCATGGCATAATATCTTGCCTTTGTGACCAGCAGAATGAACTCATGATGGACTTGAGCAAAGTGCTAACAGATTGAGTGACCAACAGTGAGGGCTAAGAGATTTGAAACTATAGATTTCAGAGGTACTTTTTTCTGAAACTGAAGTCTTAAGCCATTGAGATGTATGGGGAAATTTGTACAGGGAATGTGGATGACTGTTTCTTCTGCATTAAGTCATGTTTGCATCTGGGCTGTTTTTTGTGTGGCACAGTGAATGGAGATGTACCAGACTAAAGATGAAGAGGAGGACAATTTAGCTTGATGTGGTGCATCAGTGTATTCAACACCATTATAGATGTTTGTACAATAGTTAATAGATTAATTAATCATCTTTCTCAGATTTTGGTTTGTCTTGTGTTAATGCTGAAGTAAAAGGTTCATGTTCATGGTGAGCTGGTTTTACTCTCTCTGTTGTTTCCCCCTCAAAACACAGTTGATTTTTCATGACTGAAATCCATACCCACAATGTTAACTCACCCCTGTGACATATTTAGAGCATAATTCAGTGAGATGTTGTTGACACCAATTTCTCTTGGCACGACTTTTCTGGGTGGTGGGTCTGCTTTTCCAGCAGTCACTGGTATGTGGCACTAAGCACTTGTGCAATGCAACTTCTCTTTAAGTTGTATTCCTTCTTTTGGAGTTATGGCCTTGAAACAAGGTTTTCTTTGCTGTTGGAGCAGCTGAAGGATGGGCAAGGGGCTAGAGGGCAACTGCTTCTAGGATTTCAGTGGGTTGAAGATGCTGTGGCAATGTGGTGCCATTATTCCCACTCCATGGCTGGAAACGGGTGAAGCAGTCAAGGCACAGCGGTCCTTGAGAGCCAGGGACCTGTGAGCAGATGTCCCTGCTCCTCAGATGTTCTCTCAGGAAGCCTGTGCTCTGGGAACAGACCCCCTGCTTAGTGCGTGGGGAGCGAAAAGGGGTGAGTGTGAGGGCATTTCATGAGAGAAATTTCACAATTTCACATAGCTCACTTAAGCGTCCTTCCTGTGGGACTCTTCCTTGACACAGAGTGAAGGAATTCACCCCTTTTGTTCCCATTGTCATCCCTCTATGGAAAAACCTCTCATCAGGATCACCATAGGCTAATGTTAACAGAAGCGTGAGAGTTGCCATCCTGGATCAGACAAGGGCTTTTTTAGCTTCATGTCATGTCTTTAGTGGTGTCCAGCATCTCATCTTCAGGAAAGGTTCACAAAGTCTAAGATAAAATTCTTAATTTTGATGGATTTTTATTTTTTGGTAGTATGATCTAAAATCCAGTAGTATTTCATAGGAAACCATGGGATTGAGGGTCAAGGAAAGTAAAATTTAGTTGTTGTCTATATTTATGCAAGTGGATATTACATAGTGGAAATAAATCACATTAAATTATGTAAGACAGGACTTTTATGTTCTGTTGTGCTGAAAGTGCTTGGGGCACCTTTCTTTGTCTCATGCAGTGCTGCAATTGATAATCATCCTAATCTATTTTATAAGTATGAATTATTATAATTTTCCAATGTAATTGAGCCATAGGCAATCTTTTCCAGAAGATTTCTGCACGTGCGTCTACTTCCTTAGAGGGTGCTTTAGATGTCATTTAACAGCAAAATGGGTTTTGCTCCTAAGCCATTGCAAGGGAACTCCTCTGTGCAGACTGTTCCAGTTCTTCTCACCTCTCTATTTTAAACTGTTGTGCTGCATTATTTACTTGCTCTTGTTTTAAAGCCAGGAGCTTTACTTATAGCTCTGCTTTATAGGTTTAAATGAAGTGGATGAAAAGTTGGTTCCTGACTTTTCTTTTTGTCTTGGAGCACTATAGGACAGTTCAGCTGTAACAATGGAAATAATAACCAGCAGCCTTCAGCAAAGTGTAACTCCTTCAACTTTGCTTTACATTTTCTTTTACATAGTTCCTAATTTGTTTCTGTGCTTACAGCTTAGTGACTACTACAGCCCCAGATGAATTTGACAGGCCTGTGTTGCTGGCTGAGCAGGTAGATTACTGGCAGGTAGGCAGTTTGCCTGTCTTTATGAAAGTCTTTCCAATTCAGTCCTATTACATTGCTTCATTTGTTCTGGCAGCTAGTCTGTTACAAATTTTAAGCATCCAACTGCTAAAGAAATTTAGTTTGGCCAAGAAAATATACACCTTTACTCTAAATGCCTAGGATTTCTAAATTGTTTTTGTGTCAAATTTAGTGTACTTGCTTTCTCTTTATACCACATCGATACTTTTCTACTCACTTATTAATGGGATAAACTTTCCTGGAGAATATTGAACAGGTCATTATGTGCTAGGATCTGTCATGGTGGAATGTGGTTGCTGACACATGTCAGTAGGTAGATCTGGTGACTCACAGGCATGGTCTGGATGGGGCTCTCTACACAGTGGGAGCAGCACAGGCTGAATCGTGTGGGGAGGCACGAAACTCACTCCTGGGTGAGTGCCACTAGCTGATCACATGGAGTCCCTTTGGCTGGGCACATGACAGAGTCACACCCACTTCTCTGAAAGGCCTGAGCAGGATCTCCATGCAGGGGCCGGCTGATCACATGGAGTCCCTTTGCTGGGCACATGACGGAGTCACACCCATTTCTCTGAAAGGCCTGAGCAGGATCTCCATGCAGGGGCCAGGACAGGAGGTATGAGAGCCACATGGATTTGTGCTGAATGTGGCTGTGAAAGTGTTGCTAGCTCTGGTGTTACCAACCTCAGATGACCTGTTTTGTTTTTAAGATGGGCCTTTACTCCGTTGGAGTGAAGAGCAGACTAAGGTGGGCACAACTGTATTTCTCTTCTCAACACATATCACATATATGTGCGTCTTTTGCCTTCCTGGTGTGGTGTACCAAAGTGGTCCCACAAAGTTTCATAATGGAGGTGTCAGACTGCATTTGGATATCCATTTTCAATTCCATGTGCTCAATGAGAAAAAACCAGCCATAACTACAAATTTTTCTATTTCATCTCTGTAAATATGTCCTCCTTATATAGCTGATGAAATCAGCACTTTCATCAGGCTAGATATTGGCCAGGATGCTCATTTCAGATCCTATATTTCTAGAGATATTAAAACTTGATGGATACAATTATTTTTCTCTCAGATCTTTGGCTGTTAAATACTGAAATTTACTTTTCATTGGCATTATATCAAGTGGCTATACTCATGCATTGAAGTTACCTACTGAGTGTAGGGCAAACAAGGCACAAACTTCTGATGAGTTGGTGAAGCAAGTGCCTTCAAGTGGGTCTTGTGGGCCACAAAACATGGAACTGCATGGCCTTGGTTGCCCAGGTATGATGGGAAATGTCAATAATTTTAATTGGTAGTAACTGGAATGAGATTTATTTCAAATAACGGGCTGAGGTTTCAGTTTGTTTAATTTCTACTTCTAAATTTTTAAGTGAACAACCCCTCCCTGCTCTTTATTAGAAAGACTTCACCACAAGCTTCTATAAAACCAACCTGACCTAACTAGGGCAAGCGCTGGCAAAATGTTTGGCAGATATTGGGTAAACATCTATTTGTTTACTTTTGCAGCTATTGGCCATATTGGCATAACAGTGTGTACTGCTCACAAGTGTTAACTAACTATTGTCAGAACTATTGCATTATTTTTAGCAACTGGGTGTTTTGCTTTGTCTCCATAACATTTAATCTCACATCAGTGTGTATAGTCATCTAGGAACAGCAAATGCATAGAGAATAAATTAATTATAACTAAGGAAGGGACAGACTTGTTCAAATACCTTTCTATGCCTGTGAAGGCCTCTTTTGGGCAGTTGCACATCCATTTTCCCTACTGACTGATTTTAGTTCCACAGCATGGAGTCATGGTCAAGGTTTTTAGTCTGCCCAGAACTCATTTAATCTACTGTTACCAACCTTATGCTATTCAGACTCTACTATGGTGTGTATCATAAAGCAGCCCAGCTTTGCCATCCACTAACTTTTTTTTTTTGTCAGCTGTTATGTCCTAATAGTACTTTAAATTCTTACATTATAATTGGGATTGATCAAACATAAGCATTTGATCCAGAAATCACTTGGCATGTGTTGCAAAACATCAGACTAGATGAATGGAGTGTCTCTTTTGGACCTGAAAGGGATGAACCAATGAGCTGGGAATTTTTGTGCCTCTATGTGCACTTAGGAAGTAAACAGCATTCAATAGTTTTCTTGGTCTTGAATGCAAAAGAAAGGAAAGTTTCAGTCACCACAGGGATATGTGCAGGAGATGGCTCTGTTAAGGAGTGATACAGCTTGAGCTGGTGCTTCTACCCTGAGAGGGTTTCTGTCTGCCGGCTATGAACCAGCACACATGGTGCCTCTCCTTGCACAGGAACCAACAGGAGACAAGTACAAAACTACTTCAGAGTCCAGGGACCTGTGTCTATTAACATTTGTAAATCCCAATGGCTCTTAATTGATCTGCAAATTTCTGCTTCAATAGAAATAGTGGTTGCATTTTGCTGCTTCAGATCATGAATTTGCTCATCTGTACCATTGTTAATGTCAGCTTGGGACAAAGTCACAACTCCTTGCTCTCTCATAGTTAAGCTGCCCTAGTTTCTCTTCTGCAGGCTTCAGGTGTGAAGTTTGGATTTACTTCAGAGAAATGCTGTGAAATTAGATGACTGTGAGGCTTCCTTTAGAATGTGGATTAGATGGCATGTGAAAGACCTGGAAATACCACTTTGAGCCTCAGGGTGGCTCATGGTTTGGCACTGTAGGTCTTTCCTGGGGACTGTTTCTAAGTACAGGCAATGGAGAGGGTGCTTTTACCCCTAGGAGCAGGAAACCAGGCTGTGCCTTCTTTGCCTGTACCTGATCATCAGAAACCCAGTGACAGATGAGATGGGGGCTAGTGATGGTGTGGGGATAGAACAGTGTCTCCTTCCAGCAGCAGTTCTTCCCAGCCAGCAGCACTCACAGAAGCAGAAAGCTTCATTATCCAGGGTGCTCCCTTCCCCCTCTAGTCCTGCAGCAGGACCAGGCCAGACAGTTACACATAGAACAGGAAAACAAATTTTTCTATTCTGTTCACCAAATAAGTTTTAAGACAACTCTCCCTAAAAGTTCTCCTGCCTTTATAAATGCAAGTATTAATGCTGAAGAGAGACTCAGTGTTGATTAAACTAGAAGCACCTGTTGGTCTAGACTTCTTCATATAGTCAGATGTAAATTGAAACTTTAAGTGGCTCTTAAGAGTTGACCATGAGTTTTTCTTCTCTGTATATACCTTTTCTTCTTTAATAGAGTGAATTGGTGTAATGTTCTAATTGCAATTATTATGGGAAGGTACAACCGAAAAAAAAGTTATGTTTACTTACAGAATGTATTGAAGAACCTTTTAAAGAAATGGTAAATACAATATCTTGTCAAGAATAGCTCTGAAATAAAGAAAACTACTGATATCCCAGATTTCCTTACAGAATGGAGTAAAGCCATATACTCCATTTGAGGTTAGCTAGTGGCCATGGTTAAGGTGCTGCTGCAAGGCAGAGTCAGATCATTTTCACTGGAGACACACTGAAGGTCAACCCACTGGGTACTGTCATGCTCCTTTACATTTTGTCTGGATTCTGCAACTGCTTATTAGTTGTACATATGTGGGCATTCCCATTCCCTTCAGTGGAATGACTCATAGGGAAGTGCTCAGAAGCAAAAGTAAGTCCTGGGCTGTATCTGAACTGAATGACTCATGTTTTAAGCATCACAGAGAGGTGGAGACCCTGTTAAGAAAGAGCCTGCCCTCTCTTTCCAGTGCAGGAGTGTCCTCTACAAAGTACGTTTTTGCTGAATGTTTGAATCAGGAGGAAATCATATTTGATGGTAAAACCCTCAAAGGCTCAGTTATGTTTCACAAGGGGTGAAACGCGTGCAAATCCAACAGTGACTGAAACAATTACTTCATGATGGATAACTTTATTGCCCACAGATGGCACTTTAAACCCAGAAGGTCAGATTCTTTGTACACACTGAAGTTGGAAAGATAAACTGATCATTCTCCTTAACGTCTCATTGTGCAGGTGAAAAAAAGATTAGTCAACATGTTGAGGATAACAGGAGTGGCTGGAAGACAGTCACAGCCCTATATTATGGAAAAGATATTAGAAAGCTGTCAAACCTTTTAACTTCAAGGAAATGTATAACTTCTAATATTGTGATTTTTAAACTTAGTCTTAAAGCTAGCTTTTGGATCTCCTTTCTTTAGTCAAAGGCAGCAGAAATTCTCTGTGTATGAAAAATAATTTACAAATAGAAACTGAGAAAATCAGAATTGGAATAATAACCCAGATCATGGTCCCAGTTTTAAATTCAGCCAGTCTATCATTTTTAAGAGAATCCATGATTTAGTAGAAATCAGCAAAAGGCTCATCATGCATGCATGGTTGCTCATTTGTCTATAGAACTGGACACATATAATTGGAAAAATACATGCATGTTAATTTATTTTATGCTTTTTTTTTTTTTTTTTTTTGGTCTATAGAACTGGACACATATAATTGGAAAAATACATGCATGTTCATTTATTTTATCTTTTTTCCATGACTTGTGATCAGAGGGGTTTTTGGTTATCAGATAATTCATATTTTTATTTACTTAATTCAGAAGAGGATCAGAGGGGGTTTTTTTGGTTTTTTTTTTTGTTTTTTTGGTTTGTTTTGTTTGGTTGGTTGGTTGGTTTTTTTTTTATTTTTGTTTTTGTTTTTTTTTTGTGGGGCAGAATTTAATGGAAGAAAATTTTCTTTTTTTTTCCCCTTGAAAATCACAGATTGCTCTCTGCTTTCATAAAAAAAATTTGTCCTCCCCATAGAATGGCTAACTTTTGCAATCTAAATTAATGTTTGCTCATTAATTAAGCAACCCCATTGACTGACTTTCACGTGCATCTAATAAGGCTTCCATAACAAATAAAATGCCTCCAAAAAAACCACCCCTTTCCCCATGGGATGAGATTCCTCAGTTATCAGGATTAATTAGTTCTCTTGTTGTCAGATGAAAAGAAGCTGCACCCCTCAATGTAGGTCAGTGTGAGGGTAGGCTGCTGATGGTCGCTTAGTGACAGGCACAATGATAAGTGAATGTGTCCTGTTGAGCCATGACCCTTCAGAAAAGACAGTGTCAAGTAAAATGCCCACAGAAGGTACATAGAAGGAATAATCTGCTTCTAAATATTGACAGTAGGAATTTCCCTGCTATTCTCCTTCCTTTTTCTTTCCTGGTAAACACGTCAAACCCTATTGCATTTGTACTCTGCATTGGTTTTGAAGAATTTAAAAACGTAAGGAAGCTAATGACCCATGAATAGATAGGATGTCAAATAAAGCTATTTTTCTTTGAGACATAGCATCTTGCTGGTAAAAGCATTGTGTGCCATACTTGTAAAAGCAACAATATTGGCTTGAAATAAGACCTCAGCTTTTGTCAGTGAAAAGCTAAATAAATGAATATGTATCCAGGCTTGTATCTCTTCCCAAATACATTGACATTAAGTCTTGAATGTGAATACGATTAACTACTGGAGTTAAGTGTCTAAAATGTACCTGAAATCAATGATGAAATGCTGGCTTGTGTCAATGGGAGCAGAGTTAGACAAACTCTAAGTGCTCCTTAAGATCCCACACGCAGTATTTATAAATACTGTGCTGTCTTTTAGATATATGTAAAATGTGTAAAAGGACAAAAGCTTGAGTATGTATCCAGTATATTTGGGTTTCTTTTTTGCCTACAAGATGGGATGAAAAGGCAGGTGCTTTTGTTATGTTTTTTCTTTGATTTTAGCAACTCTGAGGCAGATCTGACATACATGCTTCCAGGCTGACTTGTTTCATATGCTTCAAATAAGTTAGATCTTAAGGTTGTCCTGTCTTTGTTTATATCACTGTAAAGTTAGGAAGAGAAAAACCTTGCAACATTTATGATGGTTTCTTGGTCCTCACCTCTGGCAGACTTTGAAAACAGCAGCAGCCCACATTCCCAGGGCTGGTCTCCTGGCCTCAGCATGGCCCAGGCACGGGCATGGTGCTCAGGACTGGCTTTGCTGCTGGGCATGGTGCAGTGCCAGTGCCAAGGAAAGCCAAGCGCTCAGCACCGCAGGCATGGCCAGGAACTGCAGACCCACTCTCCCGTCTTGCTGTCAACACCTGTCACTCACATGGATTTTTTCCACTTTCCCACCAGTTTTACACAGGAAGCAAACCTACATGTTGCTCTCTAGCAACTAGGTTGAGTGTTGCAGCTCTAGCAACTGGGCTTTGATCCCAATGGTTTCCTCTGGCAGACTGTCACTGATGGTTTTTTTTCCTACATATTGAACTGCTTGTAAACACTGTTGCATGCTTTCAGCTTTTCCAGGGCCTCAAATAAGGAGCAGTTCAGGGAAGCTTGAGGTCAACTTTTCCCCGAAGTAAAAACCAAGATTCATAAAGCTGGATATAAACTCTGCCTTCTTGGGAGAGCATCTGACCCTTCAATTCTGGGATGACAAGAGGAATGCAAATGAAATGAGGGAATGTGGGAGTTTCACAAAACCATCAGATTGTTTAGCTAGAGGATGTTGACAAACCCTCTCAACCAGAGTGCCTGGGTTGCTCTCCAAGCAGCTGCCTAGGCTGTTGTAACATCTTATCTCAATTTCTCAGTGATTAGCCTCAGAGGCATTGTTTCAGAATGGTGAATGAGAAGACTCATAGACTGTAAGCATCTATGGGAGACTATCCCATAAAAGCACACTTTGGGGGAACCAGCCCTTCAGAGTGGAGATTCCTAAAAGGCAGGCATGAGAAATGTATGTTTGCAATGCATATCACATAACAATTAATTCTTCAGAGATTTGCTACACCATTTTTCTCCCATCTACCAGCTGCCAGAATATATTAATTTCTTGTTAGAAATATGATTGTCTAGACAAATTGTAGAAGAAGTCTGTGTATATGTACGGTCTCACCATTCAAATCTATGGTGTTTTTTGAGGTGCAGTCCAGAAGACCTCTTTATTCTGAAAAGTTGTTATGTCCTTGCTTGCAGCTTGCTCAAGTGAGCTATAATTTTATTTATGTCTATGTTCAAGTGTACACTTTAAATGTTGCTTTGAATTGGCACAGATGATAGAATATATTGAAAACTACTGGAGCCACATCTGAAGTAAGATATCCAAGGCTAAAAAGAAAGCTCCTGAATTTGGAGCATCCATTGACTTTGATGTGTTTATGCATCCAAATTTTAGTCACCAATCTCAGCAGGAACTGGTGTCCAAAAGTTCCTTCTCTAGTCAACAAAAGAGACAGGCGTTCCTGATGGGTGATACATAGCCCCAAGAAAGGTTCATGTATTTCTAGTATGTTTGGTGCATACAGCTGTTCATACTTGGCTGTGGAAGGGACCTCTTGGAAGGACTTAAAATAGCTAAGCTAAAACTGTACTTGACTGAGTTCTAGAAGAAAAATCTGCATTACCCTTTACTATGAGATGCTGTTTCTCCCATATGTTGACAAGGCAATACTTTCTCTTGGAGTAAAGTGGTTTGGGATAGTTGCTGTTGCTCTCTCTCAACAATGAAATATTTACAAAGTACACTTGAGTCCCAATTAGACTATAACTGGTTTTCAACTTTTAACTGTTTTGAAATATTTTTACATTGTGTTCCCAGCTTCTGGAACATTTTGTTGTCAGTGCAAGAGCAGTGGGATGGATCAAGCACTGCTTCTTCCCTAAGGCATGTTCTTCTGTCAGCTTGCCATGAAAGCTTTTGTGGCCACAGCCTATTATAGGGCAAAGATAAATCATTATGTCATTCCAGCCAGCACCTCCTGACTTGATGAGAGGGAAGATCTCATGCTCTTCTGATTTTCTGACCATGGGGCTTTTTCATGGTCTTCTTAAAAATGCCTCCATATAGACTTCACAAAGCCCACCTGGATGTTTTCAAGTGTCCTCAGCCACCTCATGTTACACTGACACCAAGGCTTTCACCTATTCCAGAATGGTCTGGCCACAACAACATGCTTGCTTTCTCAAATAAGCAGCAAATCTGGTCTGGAAGGTGTCTTGATCTTGTTCTCAAAATTTACTGTGAAGATCTACCTTTTGATGCTACTTGGTTGGCAGGAAGCCCGCAGCTGGTGAGGGACCATAAGTAAGAGTGCCGTGGCCTTCAGTCAGAAAGGGACAATCCTTAATGCATTTCACTCCTTGCACATCAGCTTCAGCTTTGCAGCAAGTTGTTTCAGTGGGATGTCGGTATCTTAGGAGTCAGTACGTGGATTTTGCCATGGGAGTGGCTGAATTTACCCTTCCCATTGAAGGGGCTGCCATGGCTGTGTTTCCTGAGGAAATGCAGCCAGTGGCGCTGGGGCACACTTCCTTGATGTGGATCCATGAGGTCCTCAAGTTTCTTCATTATATGTTCAGTGAAAAATTTGAGAGCAAAGTCATTGACTGATAGCTTTCAATTCTATTTTCTTTCCGGAATAATGCTGCTGGAAGGTTGAGTCCTAAATCAGGGCAACAAGGCTTTGCTCAAAGGAAGAGAGTATGTGTGGTGAGAGAGGCACAGTTTTCTTTTCCTTTCCAGTATAACAGGATAAATATGAGTGGACTGAAAGCAGAATTATTTGACTTTGTTAATGTTTTGGTTTTTTTTCTTTGTTTTTCTAGGATCTAGTTCAGGATCAAAACTAAAGGTTCCTGAGCTGAGTATAAATGGCATACAGCACGTTGTTCAAGCCGGCCAGACTTTAAATCTCACCTGCAGGTAACCAACTGAGTTGGATTATGATAATTTGGCAGGGACTTCATACACCTGACACTTTCTATTTTTTGTAACTGAAATTAGAAAAAAATTAAACCTTGTGTTGTGGGGAAAGGTGGGGAGTGAACTTCAATGGCAATTGTTTAACAGTTCTTTGTTGTTTCTGTTGTTGTTTTTGGAAAACAAGATAAAAGAGAACCCCATAAATAGCCTGATATAATAAAAAAGAAAGCTTGGGAACTGGAGCTATATAATTGCAGCCCAGCATAATTGTTTCTGCTTCCTTATCTGTGTTTGCAGGGGGGAAATGGTTCATTCATGGTCTTTGCCTGAAACTCTTAGCAAGGATAGCAAAAGGCTGAAAGTAATTAAATATGCCTGTGGAAGGAATGGGAAGCAGTCCTGCAGCAGTCTGACCTTGAGCAGAACTCAAGCAAGTGACACTGGAAATTATAGCTGCAAATACCCCACAAGTCCAGCAAAAAAGAAGAAGGAATCTACAATCTATGTATTTATTAACGGTAAGATTAAGTTTTTTTAACACTTCCTGGTGTGCAATATAGCAAGTGGAAAAGTAAGGCAGTTCAGCTGTGGCTGAGTTTTGAGTGACATTTTCAGCCCTGCTAAATATTAATTTGCAATTAATGTATAAAATCTTCTTTATCAGAACCTGCAAATACAAATGGTAATCTTTTATCAGTTAGGAAAAAAATGAAGCAAGAAAAAGACCCAATACAAACATTTGCCTAGAGAAAACAGGAGTCCAGATGGAAGTAGACTACAAGTGAATATGTGAAATAGGTATCAGAAATGGTATCCTATGTGATGGGATGTGATGTGATTTCTAGGCAGCTGAAGGATGTTAAAGCTGTCTGTCCAGATCACTGACTTGCCTCATGCTGCAGAAAATTACTATTTGCATGTGAAGTCATATTCAAAAATGTCCTCTGTAGTCCATGTCACACAGATTGAAAACATCTAGAATAAATGGAATCAAATTAAACACAGAGTCGTGTTTAGCAAACAAGTATTGTGTAATGTATGGGAAGTGCTGGAATTAGGTCAGTTAGACTATAAAAGAAATTTCTTTTTGATCCTGTTTCCTTCCAGGGTGTTAATCAGACATTTCTGAGAAGAGTTGAATTCAATAGACACAACAATAAAAGAACAAATTATTGACTCTTTAGGGATTTAATTAATACTTTAGTTTTTCCTTATTTTTATAGAGTAATATTAATAGATTACTGTAGTATTTCAGGACTCACAGGTTTTGAAAGCCCATGTTACAGAGAACATGCAACTGGAAGTTTTCCAAATTCTGGGTCTGCTGTGTCTAATGAGTTCACATCAGAGTGAATTAGCATTTGTTTTCATTTTGTGATATGAAGAGTCAGACTGGCACTGTGAAAAAGCAGAAGGAAGTAGACCTCTCACTACACTGATAGAAAATAAGATAGCTCTCCCCATTACTGTGTGTTGCTTTATTGAACACTATTGGCTGCTCATGCTGTTCATCATACTTTCCTACATCTGAAATACACGGCAGAGTGTTTTCATCACCCAGCTCTTTTCATATAATTCTCTGTAAATCCAACAACCACGGAAGAATAACCAAAATAGGATATTCATTTAGTGACCAACAGCCTGCAGCCTAGAGAAATGTACAATTTCCTTGGATGCTTTTTGCAAGTTTCCCATCACGGGACCTTCTTGAACTTCCCACCTTGGAGATCATCCCTGTCTGAGAGCTACCCACAATCCTCTCCATTCACCACATGAGAAGGACCTCTCTGCTAAACCAACTTTACCATACAAGGGATGTCTTTGCATACTCTTGGTCTCTTCCCTGTTTGAAGAATTAATTTTTCTGGATCCTAAATTTTTACAAATGAGAGACACAACCAGTCTTCTCTTTACCAATTCCCAACTTGTATGTGGCTTCCCTGCATTTGAAAAGCACCTTCAATCAGATGATTGTAAACCAAGGCTATCTGCAGAATTCCCATGGTGATGGAAGAGAAATGTATCACTGTGGAAATTGTTTTAGGACACTCCCATGCCAACCCCTGTCCTTCCATCCCCCCTAATCATTTAAAGAAGGCTGTCTCGGTGTCTTGGTTTTGTTGGTTTTTCAAGGACATTTAGTCACAATTCTTGATGTCACTGTTGAAGAGATGGCTAGATTTTATAGCTCCTCCTACCTTAATTGCCAAAAATATGTAAAATGTTTAAGGAACAAACCTGTAACAACCTTAGACCTCTCTGGCATGTTAATTTTCTGAATTTAGCAATAATTTTGATTGAAAACCAGTTTCTTAAGATTGAAGTGGTAATTGTGTCCCAGGAAGCACACCTGAAAGTTAGGGAAAACTACAGATAATGAGGGAGGCTGCAAGGTAACTGCTCATTTAATGCCTGTTGGAAGTGTCACTCTGCCCTAAGGTGGAGAAAGGTCTATTAGTCTTGCAAAACTTTACAGTTTCAGGAAGAATTCTTGAGTAAGTTAGAAAGGGTGAGTTTTGGTACTCAGTATTTTGTTTCTTTCTGACAAGTGTGCATTAGAAAAAGTATTTTCTTTCTCTATGCTGTCTCACTATCCCTATGTCTTTTCTACCTGTGTCTTCGTATGAGTCACTGTTGCTGTAAACATGCATGAAATTCAATTATCTAGCTCAAGTGGCGTTGAGATGGGGGTAACAAAATCCTCTGTGAAGACTCTCTTTCCTGAGTTTAGTTTTACTTTGCATTAATTCGTGGGTGTTTAGGAAATAAACATTTGTGAAATTTGGGTCCCTCCTAGTCTTGTATTGTTTCCTGTGACAGGACATTGTGTCAGTCCATTTCCCATATTAGCTCCATGTGGATCACCAAGGTGCTTGTTTCCCATGTCTTAGCATGCTGCAGATGAGAACAAATAGTTGCTATTTACAAACACAAAATCTGAATCAGGAAAGTTGATATTGTTTGTACAGGAAGTCATCACTTACTGTTTTAAAAATGTTCTTCATTTCCGTAATTGGAGTGATACTGAATATGAACTGGATTAAAAAAAAAAAAAAAGCCCAAAGACCAGGCCACAATAAACCCAGTAAGTCCTTTGGTTCTGTGATGAATATAAGCTTCAGCAGAAAATGATCTGGCATAGAAAGAAACAAGACACAAGGCAATGAGAAGGAGACTGCAAGTCCCACAGGCCCCAGGATGACTTGGAGAATTTCTGAAGTCCTGCTTTTAGGGGCCAAGGAGATGCAAGCTGGTGACTTGCCTTGGAGGAGCTAGTCCTGACACCACCCTTCTTTCAGCTGGAGAGGTCACTACTGAGTTGCAGAGGGGAGTGAGTGCACAGAGTGTCTCCACAACTCTTGACCCCACACAGCTCAGGAATTGAGACATTAAGCAAGGGAAATTAATTCTCTTAAGAGTCTTCATCTTTGCCTCAAGAAAACTGATGGCTTGACTTTCCCCACAAGCCATGGGAAAAATCTGAAATGAAGCAAAGCTTCTTTGCCAATTTCTCCACTGTCTCGGACCCAGAACTGTTCAGAGCTTTGTTTTGTGAGGGAAAATACAGCCTAACAGTAAAAAGGAAAGATTTGCAATGAATGCTCACTGCATGCATTGCAGTGAGGCATGGGGAATTTTCTGCTTGAAAAGAGATAATGATGGAATAAACACATTTAAGAAACACCAAATTATCAGCAGGCTGTTCTGAATCCTATGTAAATTTCCCTGGGGAAAGTACTAAGGGCTTTTCTTTCTGTCTGCTTTGTCCCAGTATCTCCAAGGCACTTTTCAATTGCTGGAGCTCATTCACTGTCTTCAAAAATGTGTAGTACTCTTAATTCTCTACTCTCATAATTTCTTGCCTTTGAACAATTGCTCCCATGGTATGACAAAGAAAAAGCTTGTGAGTTCAATTACATTGATATATCAAAGATTTTTTCATTAAGCAAACTGTGAAGTTGAAGTGTTGCTATTTTCTGTGATGGAGACTGCTTTCAGCAAGTAATATACAAGAGTAAAATCTTAATTCTTCTGCAACAGAGAACAGAATTCTTCTCAAAGTTAAGCTATTTGCTCTAGGGCACTAGCACATTTCCTATTCAGTGTTCTTCCTCTCCTTGTATTTTCTCATAATCCTGTGGTGTATGTCTTCTGGTCGCTTACTTTTCCTTGCAGAATGAGATATTTTTTAAAATCAGACCTCTAGGTTGGGTTCGTTGTCTATTCTCTTTCTATATTTAACAGAACTAAAGAAGCTTCTGGTATGTGCTGTTCATCACTGACTTTTCAAGAAATCTGGAGAACAAGCTTAGAATAAATTTCTTGCTTTGAGAAGGTGAGGCAAATCAGAGCTGTGTAATTAAAGGTACAGGTCCTGAGAGGACTTGTGCTCACCAATGCCCAGAATGTCAAACATACCCACTAGTTGTATGTATTTGGTTTGATGTGTGGCTTGGGCTCACCAGTCCAAAATGCAGAGCATTATCATTAGGGAATTGTTCAAAATGTAAGCCTTTGAAATCCCAAAACATCAGGGATTCTGAGCTCATTTTCAAACACTTAAGTTGTATGCTGCAGATTCTGAGTGTCTTAGAACTTCCTGGGCACCTTCCTGGGAGGTCCTCCTGCTGACAGATAGCTGGATCCAGACCCAGAACTGACATGCATTTAAGATTTAGCTTGAATGGATTGACTCCTGTAATCCTAAAGATACTATTGTTGTAGAACATGGAGGGTATCCAAAGAGTTCTGCAAAAGGGTCTCTTTAAATCAGAAGCATCAGAGTCAAAATAATTCAACATGTAAAAAAAGCAGGAAGACAAAACACCCTGAGAGCTAACAGAAAGGGAGATTTTTCTTCTTGTTCCTTTTATTTCTTATTTACAAATAACACACTGATAAAAGAACCTGCTCAGGCCTGGGAAACTCTTCCTCTCCATGCCTTTTTTTGTCTTTGCTTTTGGCACAGTTTTAACATATGAGCAGTATGGTTTTGGCTTACACCGTCGGAGTCAATACTATGATAGCGCTTCTGTTATGAAGAGGAAACTCGTTGGAATTAAACTATGTTGCAGCTGTATCAAGTATGCAGACACATTTTTAGTTTCTAATGAGGTTCCTGTTACAAAACAGAGACCTCTAGGACTTGCTGACGTCAATGGCCTATAATTGCCACGCTTTTGCCGTTGCGTGTGCATGGACTCCATATCACAGGACACCGCGAGTGGAGCATGTGCAGACACCTTGGCAGCATCCAGCGCTCTGCACTGACCCCTCCACGGTCCTGCTCCCCCACCAAGGCTCACAGCTCTTGCTGAAACAAGCACCTTTCCAGGCCCAGCCACCACAATGGAGGGATACATCTGAAGGAACATTCCTAGTATCCATTCGCCTTTCTAGGGATTGCTCGCTGAACGTAGTAACAGCTCTGTCGTGGATTTCCTGGCTAATATGACTATTTTTCCTGAAGATTTTTAACTGTTTTATTTGTGTCATGGTCCTATGTTGACAATAGCATAGTGTAACTAGTCTCAAAGTAAAACAAACCAATCTTGCCTAAAATTGTTATATAATTGTATGAGAAATTCTTTGTGTTGGAGTGTGCTCTAGATATAAATTAATAATCATAGCAGTCCAGGTAAAAGAAATAAAAACAAAAAAGAAGGGGAATACTTTATGTCTCAGGTTTTCTTTCGAGGTTTAGACATACTTTGTATTCGAAGAGTGTTATTTTACAGGTTTACAAGAGGCAAGAGTGGAACATCCTTTCTTCTAGAATAAGACATACAAAATAGGATTGTCTTTCTTTAAGGAAATTAGGCATATGAGCCAGTTCAACAGACACATTTCCTAGAACATGATTCATTTCATGGTAAAGCAGATGTCTAAAACAGGTCAGATGAGTCCCATTGCAAAATTCCCCTTTTCTCACCAGGGACAACACGAATGGTTTGGCTCCTAGCTCAGTGAGAAATGTCTGCTTTGTAGATGTGCAACTGAGGCTGGAATGACTCTTGGTATGCAAGATTCTTTTGGAATTACTTCTGAACAGCCCCAATAATTTATCTGGGATAAATAAAGTTAAGGAGGTTTAATCCCTTCAATGGAAAGGGAATGTGGCAATTGGCCCATGAACTTCAATGAAGTCTGCATGTCTGTTCTTTACTAAAGACTGTGGTCTTTTTCACATGCATGAGGGAAAAGGGTGTTATGTGGATGTGATGAAAATATTTCACCTCTTTTAGCCTGAAAAGAATCTTAAGGATGAGCCAAGTGTAAGCAGGTATTTTGGAAGAACTTCAGAGGATAAGCTTTTAGAGATTTCAAGGAGCTTAGGTTTTCCTGCAGAGACTTTCCTTCTTGCAAATGTATGTGTAAGTCCTCTGACTTACATAGCTCAGATTATTAAAAACAAAACAAACCCAAGAACAGTAGCTGAAGATTGTGGAAAGAAAAACCCTCCCCACTGTTACTGAATTTGGCATTTCAGTGCTGGCTAATTTAGTTGTTTGTGCAAACCCCATAAATAGCCTAGACAGGTTACTGATACCAGACATAATATTGCTTGTGCTAAGTCTCTTATCACGTTTTTATCTGGCTGCCAACCAGCTTAGCAAAAAAGCTGCTATTTATGCTCTTTAACAATATAGCAAATGACCTTCATGCATTTTGTGATTTCATGAGTGCTCTTTGTGGTTTCATGTTGATTGTAACTGAGCGATATTGTAAGGAACACAGTCAACCCAGCATACAGTCATTCATTCTAGGCATAATTTAAAAATACAGTAAACTGATTTTTAAAGTAACCTTTAACATATGTAAATATTCTGGTTATCCAGCTTTCATTTGTCTGACCTCACAGGCAGCTCTGAAGAAAAAAACCCAACAAAATAAACCAACAGCCCAAATCAATAATTCATAAAAACAAGGTCAACCCCTTAGATCTTGCATTCTAAATCCCAGTGAAGCTGAATGTGTAACCTGGATGTGGTCTTCAAGATAGGTCAGTCTGTGATGTTCCTTTCACATCTAGAGCTTTCTGAATGTAGAGTTGAGTGAAGCTGGCTCAAAAGACTGCTGGTGGGAAATTAAGTCATGCCAGATGTGCTGCCAACCAGCTACGTGGGGAAGGCTCATTTACCTCCCCTCAGGAAGAAATTGAGAGGAAATGTAGTGGAGCTAATGGCAGTAGCGGGGGTTGTGATGGAAAGGAAAGAGGAAAAGAAAAGGCAAGGAGAGCTATTGCTTGGGGGACAGAAGAATTCCATGTTGCTGGCAAACCCTGCCAAGGTGGCATAACCTGCTCTGGCGCTGCTGTGTGTTCAGCTTTGCCTGACCCAGGCTGGTAAAGCCTGCACCAGATTCTGATCTTGAGGCACCAAGAGTATCCCGTTAGGGCCTTTACGATGGAAGGAGAATGAAATCAAAGGGAATCAGGAAAAGCCTCCATGCTCATTATGAAAACAAAACTGTGCTAGGAAACATGATGCGTATTTCTTTTAATCAAAAGCAGGAAGGCATTTGGAGCACTCGGGGCCATCGATTGCCCTCTGGCCCATGGCGGAAGTCCCCGGTGATGTCAATGGGAGCTCCGCACGCGAATAGCGGGGGCACGGCGACGCCTTGGCGCACACGGCAGGGAGTGTACCAGGAGAGCCTGTGACCGAGCCTTGGAGCCCACCAAGGGCAACCAGAGTGTTTTGGCTGCTTTCACACAGCACTTTGTTGGCTTCTTCAGGTGTGGACGTGCATTTCCACTGAAGAAGATGAAAGAAAAGCCAAACGTGGTGTTTTATGCTGGTTTCCTGTCCCTGCCTTTGGACAGGCAGGAATCCTGCGAGGTCTGAGCTGCACAACCCCCACTGCCTCGATATTGGCATGAGTCAGTGGTGACACTGTCTGCAGACAGCACCGGCAGTCCCCAGAACAGCTCTTCCTCACACTTACAATGATCTGGAGATTATGGTACAGGAAACCACTTTGCAAAGCTTGCTGGTTTTGGGCAGAAGCTCTTAATTTTGTGACAAAGACAAATGAGTCTTCGGGGAGTAGTAAATTGGTTTGTCTGGTGATGTTAAGGGGCAGGTGACCTCTTCAGGGGCTGCAGCCCCTGAAACAAAAAAGGTTCTTTTCCCTGTGCTACAAACAGGTTCATTCTTGGTCTTTCCTTGAATCGTCCTGCAGAGGAAACGTCAGCCTAACAAGTCCTCAGGGCATTTTTTATTACATATGCATCCTCTATTACTCATAAGTTCCTTTCGCTATCTTAGTGGACGTTTAATACCTACGATTAAATAATACTTTGTGGGTTTCATTTCAGAAAGTTTGCATAACAGTTTCATTAAACCACTTTAGCAAAACTTTTTCTGTATCCTGGAGTGCATTTGAGATCCTCTGCCTTAGGATTCTTACTGGTATAAATTAGAGCAGAATCTGTTTCTCTTCCTGTTTGATGTCTCAAACAAAAATATTATTGCATATAGTAAGAAAAGAGGATCCTAAGGGCAGAACAGTTTGATGACCCTGGGAAGTTCATAACGTACTTTTGAAAGACAAGCAAAAGTAACTTACTTTGAGTGAACATAGGTCAACATGCAGAAGTTTGGGGCCAGAACACTTAAATCAAGTGTTGCAGTTTGAGGTTTTATAAGGGATTGGTTCTTGCTAACTTTACTAATTTCTTATCCAAGAAAGATTTCCATTGTTATTTCTAAGATTTTTGACTGAGTGAAAATAATGGGATTTGCCTGAAAAAACATTAGAGCTGTAGATAAGCACAGAATTAAGATCTTAATGTTCTGCTTTTTTTAGGAGTTAAAAACCAAACCTTATGTGAATTTGGAGGTAGTCTATCTGCAATGTGAGTCAAACTGAAACTTCAGATCTGAACACCTGCAAAGAAGATTTGGAGCCAGAGCCTGTGGCTTAAGCCCCTCTTTGTTAAGTGGTCCAAACAATAGCAGCAGCAATGTTCCCTGTTCCCAGCGCAAGCTATTTATGACAATGCCCTTTGTTAAAGGGATTGTTCAAGGGACGGTAAATTACTCTGCCAAGCTTTAGCTTTGACTCAAGAGGAATTAATGTTTTCCTGGCATTTTCATTTACCTTGTCACATAAAAAAGAGACACATAGGTATTGTGATAGTAGGAAGGAGGAGAAGAATTAACTCTCTCTGGTCTGTATTCTCGGAGATGAACAAATGGCTGGATAATCATGGTAGATTCTTTCTCCTGATGCAGTCAGTGTGAATTTTTCCTATCAATTTCCTCGCAGACAGCAGGAATATGTGCTTTATAGGGGGTTCCTGATAAGTGAACATCAGCTCACTTCCCATATATTTACTTTTCCTGGTGATAAAAAGATATAAATGCCATGAAAAAAGAAGCACATATCTCAGCAGAAGAGGTGTTGCTGTAATGAAAAAAAAATGGACTTCAACAGTCCTGAAATTTAAAGATTTCAAAGTAGTGATACTATTATTGAATGATATATATACCTTCAAATACTTAATAATAGTTTGCAAATGCCATGAAAAAAGAAGAACATATCTCAGCAGTAGAGGTGTTGCTGTAATGAAAAAAAATGGACTTCAACAGTCTTGAAATTTAAAGATTTCAAAGTACTGATACTATTATTGAATGATATATATACCTTCAAATACTTAATAATAGTTTGATGGACATGTCTAGACAAAAGTAAAGAGAAGTTTTATTCCAGGACTTTGTTTAGCTTTCATTACAGACAGGGCTAGCCTGTTTTTTTAAGTCTGTATGCAGTGTTACAATTCCCATGCACTGCCTTAAGATTTCACATATTAACCTTTATTTTTTCTTCTTTTGCAGATACAAGCAACCCATTTGTAGAGATGCACAGTGATATCCCTAAAATAATAAACATGGATGTAGGAAGAGAAATGATCATTCCATGCAGAGTCACAGAGCCAAACATTGTTGTTACTTTAAAAAAGGTACCTCTATCCAAGCATGCTCTAAAAGTGTTACTGCGGTTGATGTTTTTGTTTGTTTGTTTATGGCTATTGTAATGCTTTTGAAATATTTTAACAATTCAATATTTCTTATGCAATGTTTCTGGGTGTCAGTGTGTTCAGAAATATTTCAACCCTGGAGACTTCATTTTAATTCGCACAGAAGGTCTTCATCAAATCTCCTACAAAGGGTGGGAATTTTCTGAAGAAACTTAAACTTTTCATACTATTTTATTAAATACTCACTGGCAAAGGTTTCTTAAGCCCAGGAAGGAATTTCTTGTTAGGAGAAGAGATTTCCTCCCACCTCTTCCCCTGCCCTTCCTCCCTTTTCCTCTTCTGTCCTCTGGAACAGCCGGTGAGTCCCTGGGGACTCGCTGTGGCTGTACAAGGATCTTTGCAAGCCTTTGCCCTACCTCACTCCCACCAGAGACTTTGCTGCTTCCTTTTACATGCGAGCACACTTAGACAAGGGATGGCTTTTCTTTGTGGGGAAACTTTGCAGAGAAACTGCAAAGTTTGATGTGGTGGGACTAGTTTTATGAAAAAAAAATAAAAATTCCATGGTTTGGGAAACCATCTCCTAGGTGCCTTAAGAGTTACATGAACAGCTAACTGAACCATATGTATGCAGTAAAGTACTTGGTATCAAGACAGAGAATAGGGCATTTTTTCAAAGTTACCTCTTTTTTTTCCTGAAAAATTAGGTGGAGATGGCAAAAAGTTTTATTTCTAAATAAAGGGAGTTATGTACATCATGTACATAACTCAGTACAGTAAGTTCATCACTGTTAAAAGGAAAGGAGGTTTGTCTCTTTATAGAATAACATGCAACTGCCAAACAATACCACTGTAAGGTGCTTATCTAGTGCAACTTAAGTCTTTGATTATTCTTTGACTGCAGAGCTTTACCCCGACCACAAATTTTATAAATTATTTCGAGTGCTGCTTTGCTAATATAGATACTGATTTTGCTGCTTGGTTTTCACCTGTTAAATCCCATGAAAGAAAACAATATGCAAAGAAAAGAAAGTGATCTGACCCAGGACGTTACCCTCTGTGTGTAGGTACACACACACACACACACACACACAGAGAGACACACACACACGCACACAGAGTTCTCTTGCAAGGAGATGCACAAAGTTGTGTGATAATAGGATCAAAAGCAAGTGAGACTTAGCATTCCCTAGAAGGGGTGTTGTAAAGTGGGAATTTATTTGGGCACTGTAGCGTTGCATCTGAAATGTCAGCATATTAGATTTCTAGCTGAGAAAATTCCTGTCAGGTTTCTCTCATTAAACAATATTTTAAAAAATTCTCCTTGTTTGTAGAAGGTTGAAATGTAGCTGCTCTCTTTTTTTGATATCAACTTGCCTTTAGCTTGGGCTTGTAGTGTAAGGCACAGCTTTACACCATCAAAACCAGATGTAATACTCTCAGAAGGAGAAAGAGGAGGTAGAGCCAAGCCTTGAAAGAAAGGATTGGTTGCTTACATGTTTTGCATTCCAGGAAAAATAAATGTGTTCCCTAATTAATCCTAGAATTTCCTGAAGCATGTGAGCTACAAGGCATTACATCATATCTTACTTTATTTATCTTCTATGACACCCTTATATGAAGATTCCAGCACGGTTTTACTCACAGAGCAATTAAGAGATGTGTTAAATGCATTCCACAGCTGCAGGCATACTACTGCTGGAGAAATGGCAAGAGCTATTTTGTGTTTTCCATCAGTGATAAAGGAAGAATTTGGTGTCCTCATAAAGCAGTCCTCCGGAACTGGAAAGAAAATACCAGCTTTAGTGTCATTAGGTTCTGCCTTTTATATTGCCAGGAAGTAAAAATACAAAATAGTTTCAATAATCTCTCTCTCTGGAAGGAATCCCTACAGTTGCATGAGCACTGCCTCCAGCGTTTGCTTCTTTGCAGTGCTACTTCTTCATTTTAGTGGACCAATGTGGGAAATGTTTATTATCCATCTTCAAAACTACAAACTATTTTTTTACTCAAACTTCATCTTTACCTTGTCAAACCTTTTTAGTTACTGTGTTGCTTTCATTTTCAGTCTGCACATCTGCGCAGATGGTATTTTATAGCATTGCAATTACATACAACATAGGAGAGGGGTCTTCAAAAATCAAGAAGCTAATAGAACATGGACTGGGAAATGGAGATGAAGCTTTTAATTCCTATTTCAAATTCAGCCTTCCGGTCCCGATATAACTTCATCTGCAGCAGCTGATGGCCTTTTCCTTATCATATGAAGAATTGTGAAATCAATTAATAGTTTTGATCTAATGCTTAATAGTTAGATATTCAGAGCCTCTGAAACCATCATTCCTATCAACATGATTCTGGCAGCCTCATTCAGGATCCATAAAATAAGATAAACCTTATTGCAAGTAAGCTGTGCACTTCTCTTACCTCTTCATTTGTTCTTATCTTGATGAATGGAGAAAGTATCACCTTTTGATACAATTATTTAATCAGTCTGTTTACTGAGAATCCTTTTGGATTCTCTAACATAAAAACAATGACATTCATAGGAATAGAAGTAAATAAGCTTCAGTACAAGGAATAAAAGGTGGAAAAAACCTCAAGGGATATTGTGAATCACATACGTAGACAATCTGAATTCTTAATAATGCCACCTCATCCTTCCCAAGTTGGTGGAAGGGGAAACATGAAAGAAAAGCCAAACATTTGAGAAGCTAATGTACATTTTAATTAAACTTTTAGTTGTCTCTTTCCAATACAATCTACCTTTGGAGATGTGGGGAACCACAGCTTGAGTGTAACTCTTGACCATATGTACATACACAGTATGTGGCTGTGCTGTGTTAATGCCACCAGGTACCAAAAACATTCAGCAAAGATTGAGCAAAGAAGGAGGCACAGCCTATACCAAAAATAGTTGCATTTGAAACAAAGTACAAAGAAGGTAAAAGGCCAAGAATGCACTGGGAGCCACAGTGATAGGGCTCACACTGATTAGTATGTAGAAAATAAATTCCATGTTTACTGCAACCGTCGCAACAAGCTGATTCTTTGAATGCCTCTGAGTCACTGTTGGTTCCCATCTGAAAGCTATTATTGTGGCTGAATTTATCTTTTGCTGCTTCAATGGAAGTCTCACTGTTACAGCATGGTGTTTCTTCATAGGTTTCCTACTTCTCTCTGTGATGACCAAATGGCCAAGATTTTTGACAAGGCTTTGAAATAAACTGGCCATGCTCTACATAGAGGCAGGACCAGATGACCTCTGGAGGTCCCTTCCAACCTAAATTATTGTGTTATTCTTGGATCCTCTGTCTTGTACCATCCATGCAGTGATCAGCGTGGTGATGAGGACACCATGTTTCTAGTTGGTGATCTGAAAGCTGGTTTAGGGCAGAGCAAAACAGCTGTTGTTCTCTGAGAGTGAGAAACAGGTAATCTGAGCCGGTGGGGTTGGCAGAGAGCAGCATGGAGAATAGCTGGGTAAGAAGCTGAAGTGAGCAGGGAGAGAGGGCAGAGTTGTGAAGGGCTGTAGGCTGAGCATCCAGCCTCCACCATCTTCTTATCTGAGACAAAGTCCTGGTATTTCCACCCTCCAAAAGGGACTTGTTGCAGCATCTTGGGTTTTTCCCCTTGAGATCTGGTCAGAGACCAGCTCTGTCACAGTGGTCTTCTGCTAGTCAGAGACCTCAGTTTTCTGAAATTTTCCTTTGAGTAACTTATGTTGTGTTATGCTTTCACAGGTAACTAGATGTAACTTCTTAGTCTCAGAGCTGCAAAAAATTATACAAAAAAGATGTAGCTCTAGAGGTTTTGAGGAGTGTCAGATAAGTAAAATGTACAGGCAAAGATTTTCCTCCAGAATAAGTAAGCCTAGTGGATATCCAGACAACTCACAAAATTGTAAGTTGCAAAATAGGAATCTTCTGGGTGTTTTGGTTACTTTTGTATTCCTGGAGTAAGGCTGATACAAACTCAGTAATACATCAATTAAGTAATGAATGTGCAGTGAATGCATTCAGTAGGGAAATATCAGTCTAGGAAGGCTCTCACCACCCTCTGGCTTCACTTTCTTCATGAAAACCTGTACAGAAATATGTTCAGAAATAGTTTTATTTTCACCAAAACAGGAAGAGGATGAATCCAATTGAAGCTCATAAAAACATAACTATGAACTTGTTACACCGAAGTTGAAAATGTGTTTTGTTTAGAACAGGAATGGCAACAGAGCTCTTAGGGACCAAGATATTGTTGAATGGTAGCCAGCAGGCTGTAACGTAATGGGCTTTACTTGTGTGTGTGCTGCACACACTTCCCTGGGATTTGCATGCTTATTATAGCATCTTATCAGCTGTTGTAAAGATAACCAATTCTACCACGTCACTTTGTGCTCTGTATCTATTGCTCATTTGATTCATCATGATCTTAGTTGTTTCGGAGGAAATGGCGTGGGATGAGTGAGGGTAGTCTTGAGGGTGCCTTTCTGCACAGGCTGAGCAGGCAGCATCGAGGGTGCCACGTTGTAGGGAGAAGCTGTACCACACAGGAAGGAGACAGACTTAATTCGTGCTTCCCCCGTGCTCTGACAGCCAGCCATGCTGGCTTTACTCGTAGGAAGGAAAGGGCTGTCCAGCACATAGGTCCTCTGATCAAATAAAAGGGAAGGAAGAGATGAAGGGACACAGTGAGACTGGTGCACAGCGGGAAGTGATGGGCATCAAGGTGCTTAGTTGATCCAGGGATCTTTCCTTATGACCGCAATTCATTTAAATTCTGCTGTGAGCCATCTTTAAAAATATCTTATTTTTACCATTACAACAGGTGTTATCAAAGTACAGTCATATCCAGACTTTGTGCTCATGGCTGATCTCTGTGCTATCCAAATGGTAGCATTTGTTCCAGCAATAAGTATAACAAAATAGCATGATCTGAAAATAGGAGGTTTTGTCTGAGATCCAACGGCTATGTTAGGCTTTACTTTTTCAGGGTTTTCTTGATACTTTATGAAAGTGGGGCTTAAAGTGCAAAGGATCATAATGTAAAGGATAACTTGTACTGCTGACAAAGTGAACATTTGATCCCACATGGCAATAATTTTTTTGTTTAGGCAAAATAAATGTGACATGCATGGATTGAATCCTGGCAGGAATTTCTTAAAGCCACAAAATGACAGCAAATTAAGCCCATTTGTCATCTCCATTGAAAAGTGTGTATTTGTTTCTCTGTGTTGGAACCAGGATACTTAATTGCAAAGGTTCCTGGAGATGAGCACTTTAGCTGCCAACCAGGAGCCAAGAGAATAGCAGCCCAACTGCTGAAGCTAATGGTAGTGTCAATCTATTGTGTCATAAATTACATCCTGTTATAAATAATGAAATCCTGCAAACAAATGCAACATTTGCATTCTTCACCCAGGCTTTTTCCTCTATTTTGTGATGAAAATGTGACTTGAAAAACCCACATTATTAAATGTCATCCTTTTCACATTGATTGACATTTTTTAGGTGCTTTTCCTCCCATCCCTTTTTTACTAGGCTACTTTGATTAGAGAGTAGACATGAGGACGAGCTGTTTTTCTGATGTGTGTTTGGCACTTCCAGATTCCACGAGAAACCCTAATCCCTGATGGCAAGACAATAATCTGGGACAGCATGCAAGGCTTCAGAATACCTAAGGCAACTTACAAATTCATCGGGCTGCTGAGCTGTGAGACAACCGTCGCTGGGCACACGTACAGCACCAAGTACCTAACGCACAGAGAAGGTAGGTGTCATTCTCCCCTCCCTGCCTCTCAGAAAGAACCCTGCCCTGCTGGCATTACTAATTGTTCTCCCTCTTTGCCACGTGCAGCCAACACCATTTTTGATGTCCAGTTAAGCACCCCACGCCTTGTCAAGCTGCTGAAGGGAGACAGCCTAGCAATTAACTGCACTGTCACTGCAGCCTGGAACACCAGAGTGCAGATGACATGGACTTACCCTGGAGAGGTGAGTGCTGTGGCTGGAAAGAAGAAACCAGAGGTTTCCCACAGATCGTGCTACATCTAGCATCCCGGGAGGAATTCTGCTTCGGAATGCTTGCCATTGTTTGCATTCCATCATTTTGACCCTTGCTGACATGTCTCTTAAGGTTTCTTTTTTTTTCCTTCTGATGCTTAATTTCATAAGTAAACATGTTTACACAATGTGCTCTGGTTATATTGCATAATCACGAGCAAACGCTAGAATTGTTTCATCTCTGGGAGCTTCTTTTCATCCTGATGAAATGAGAGAAATTTATCACCCAGTCCCAGGCAGGAGCTCTCTCTTGTGACAAAAAAGTTTTCAGTGAGGCTGTCTTCTCAACACATTCATTCCAAAGACTGGCAGACAGTCAGGCACCCAATTTGAGCATGTTTGGAAAAGGTATTTTGATTTAGCTAGGCAAAATCTCATTTTTTAAGTGTCACATGAACAATCCTCTTGTTTTGACAACTAGAGGAATGATCTTGAATGTGCTTCTCCACCCCCCACATTGGGAGCATCCTCATAAATATTTGTCACTTACAGAATAACTGCCAGGGAGTCCGTGTAAAACTGATAAGAAATTTGACATTAGCTTAAGGTTTACAACTCCCATTCCTTTCATGTCAGTTTGATTTATGCTGGTGATTCAAGTCAAGATCATTTATTATGTCACTCATTGTACCTAATCACAGGCTGAAATTATGATTGCATTATATAGAGAAGATTAATGCAATTGTTTATTGCTTACTGTAGCCATTTTCCCTGACATTTTTTCACCTCAGAAATAAACAACTTAGCAACAAGAAATGCTTCAAATATATCATATTGCTCGTTGCTGCCCTACCAAGCCCTATCTGGGCACCACACTTGTGAAATTGTGCTTTGTTTTTATTTAGATGGTAACTGAAGGGTGCTCAGTGTTTATAAGACATCAACAATGTCCTGGGTTAAATAAACTTTGAGGCCAAATGCTGAGGGGGAGTTGCAGGAAATAACTCCTCAGAGTCACATTATCTTCAGTTCCACCCTGCTATTCCCTTGCCAAATCTAGTCCCTTTTCCGTCTGTAGCATTTCCAGAATTCACCCCTCCTTTTGTTAATGTCCTTTTCTCCTGTGTGTCTGTTCCCTATGGCACTGAATCCAGGCACCAAACTATGTGCTGCTCTTCATAGCATGGCTTTAAGATTTTTAGGAGCAGTGCTGCACAATGGCAATGGGGAGCTGGGCATGTTGATGTGACAGGCTACACAAAAGGGAGGATCTTCCTCTGGAAGGTACTAGTTTGGATACCATGACACCTTGGGTGGAGACAGGGTTGAATTGCCCTATAAGGTTGCTTGTACTTTTTATTGTTGACCCTCCGGAAATGTTAAGCATCCTTTATTTATCTGTGCTCTGCAAAGACATCTGGGATTTTTAAAATTATGTTATGGTGGCAGTACAGGAAAATAAAAATCTTAATAATAATGAAAATTGCTTTGATTAAGCTCTTTCTTGTTCATTTCTTTGGCTTTTACAGACAAGGAAAAGGGGTTCTGTAACACAGCGCATTGACCAGAAGAATTCAGAGGCCAACATTTTTTACAGCATCCTCGTTGTGGACAGAGTGCGGGATATTGATAAAGGCCAGTACACCTGCCACGTGAAGAGCGGGCCAACCATCAAGGCTGTCAACACAACAGTCATTGTTTATGGTAAGAAGTGGTGCACACTTGTGGAATATTCACTGCTCGTGTACCAACGTCAGTCGTGTGATGGTTTTACACTGTGACACGAGGTGGAAGCCGCCATGGGCAGAACAAGGGAAATGAGGGAGGGAGGGAGGAGGTGAAACATGTGCCATTTCTTCCAAGACTGTTTTCTAGTGTTAGCAATAGACATGTGAATGTTCAATTTCATCACTTTTGTCTGCTAAATATTGTGATGGAGCTGTCCTCAGTCAGTTCTAGCAGATACAATCAGGCAAATTCTAGTCTGGGGCTAAAAAGAAGGTACAAGCATAACTTGAATAGAAGAATCCCCCTTCTGCTTCTATGGTACTTATGCATTTCTATGAAAAAATAAACAAGAAATAAATACCCTAACTCTACATGGAGCTGGTAGCTGGTAGACCATTCAAAAAATGCAAATCATTAATATGGTTTTACAGCAGGACCCTTGATCAAGTTCCCTATGTTTTGTCTGGGTCTTCTGTGAAATCTGTAAATTTCTGATATTATTTCAAATGTATATGAATAAGGACTTCTTTTGCATCAGGTCTCTTTGGGAAGTGACCTTCTTTGGGACACCCTGTTACAATTACAACTATCCAGGGTCTTTGGAGCACCGTTGGTGTTAAACACCAAGTGCTTGGTGGGTGTCACCTACAGCAGGTGACTCACAGTCAGAATATGGATTTATTACATATTTTCAGCAGTGTATCTTTCTTCTCCTATCTGGAAGTGTGGACTAAGCACTCTGTGTTACTATTCTTAAAGAGAAATTTCAGCCCATTTTCTCTGTTTAAGCTCTGGAATAAGGCACTGGGAACATAGGATGAATCATGATAACCACTTACTGAATCTTAAACAGATAAACCACATCTTTCAGAAACAGAGGTTTAGATTAAAATTTAAGTCAGAGAAGTTTGGAATTAGAATTAGAGTCAGAGAAACTGGGACTGTTGAAGTCAACCTGCATTCACATAAGCATCCCCATCAACAGGATACCCATATTAGAAAGAGCCTGTATGAATAAAGGTTTACAGAATCAGGGCTGTATCTTTATAACTTGACTTGTGTAATTAAACTACTTATTTGTCTTGTGCGTATTATTTTAAATGTATGTGGTGTGATTAAATGTTGAACTTGTTTAATGGACGTCCATCATCCTTATGCAGCTCATAATGAGAGTGAATATTGTACCCTAGGTACCATCAAAAGGACACTCAAACATTTTTTATACTTTGAATATTTTATTTTGCACAAGTTGGCAGGGAAGAAAGAGATATTTTCCAATGTATTGTATGAATTTTACGCTTTTCTGCCTCTTGGAAAAGCCATCAGCTTGGCAGAGAGTTGGAGATAGGGGGCAGAGCAAATGGAAAGTAACAAATTCCATCAGGTTGTTATTATTCCAGTGAAGTGACAAAGATTTGTTGCTTTGATGAAACAGCTGTTTACCAATGATACAGAAAGTTTCTGCCTTTTCCTTTGCTACGTCTCTGAAGGTCCCTTAAATCCTCTTTGGAAAAATATTTTCTTTTGGAACATTCATTGATTCTTGGCCTGTAAGAGCAGAAAGGTCATCTGATCATCCTCAGCTCAGCCTCCCACATACTACAGACCACTTTATATCTTGTGCCTTTTTTTCTGCCTGGACACAATGTGAATTTGGCTAGAGTGTATCTTCTCCAAGCAGATTCATGCCTTGGGAACTGCCTCTCAGTTTCTTGTATATACATATATAAATTGTGTACATGTATGTGTATATATATATATGTATATATTTCTATATATGTATATATGTAAATATTTGTTTGTATATATGTGTATATGTTCCTTTATATTTTATAGCCCTCTAGGAGATTAGGCTCTATTCTTGCTGTTAACATGTGGGAGCATCAAAATTACTAAAGATAATTTTTATTATCTTTAGACTATCTTTTTAGTATCTTTAGAGTCACATTTTCCTTAGCAGAGCAACTCAATTTGCAGGGGGAAAATCAGTAATACAAAGCACTTTTTTAATTTTGTTTAAGATAAAATGTTCATTAATTTGAAACGTCGAAGAAAAACTGCGCTGGAGGCTGTAGCTGGAAGAAAATCCTATCGTTTGTCAATGAAAGTGAAGGCATTTCCCTCTCCAGAGGTTATATGGTAGGACAACAGTTACTTCCATATTTTCATCCTGGACCTCTTTTTATAATAGGGTTGGGGAGGATTTTTTTCAAGTTTCAGAGCTGCCTGGGGTTCTAACAATTTATATGAACATTACTTCCATTTCACAAGTGCAAGAAAGGAGATGTGGAAAGTTTAAAGCTGAGACCCTCAAAGAGGTTGGATATGTCTCCTCTTGAAATCAATGGATGCTCTACAGTGAAATATTTCTACCAGCTTTGACTGAAGTGTGCATCCAGCTTTACTCAGACCTAGATATGAAACCTGAACTTGCTTTTCAGACAGTAAGAGTAAGAAAAGAAGGCTTTCATTAAAATAAATTATTGACTCGAGTTGCACTATTGCAAAAAAATGGAAGTTGATATTATTATGCAGTGATCTGTGGGTTGTAGACCTACTGCAGCACAGCATTCACTGGATCATTCATTTTGTCTTGTGTAAATTGTGTGAAGAAATTTTTGGAACATTTTTTTTATTTTTTATTAATCCAATCCACTTTCATAAGCAACAATGTTATCTTTTCATGATCTCAAGAATTTTTTTGTTTAAAAAATTTAAAACACCAGCATCTCTGGCTCAATTAATTGCACTTTAACAAAGGGTCTATGAAAAAACTGATTAAGAACACAAACTGTACATACATGAATAGTGGGAGTTCATGTTACAGCCAGGAATTAATTTTGCTCCAAAAGTGTTGTCTTGTTTTACAAGACAAGATTTTACACTTATGGCTTCATGTGGAAAACTGACTGGTGAGTGTGACACTGATGCCAGCCATTTATACATAATTTTCTGGTTTACCGGTGTTTGGGTTTATTGACTACACATATAGATCCAAAGCTTCTGAATGAAATAATCTCCAAACATTGTAATAAATTTTAATTTTTTTATTAATTTAAAATTGACGTTGGTCAAACATTGGAATAAATAGTCCAGAGTGGTGTGGAGTCTCCATTCTTGGAGATACACAAAACCATACTGAAAATGGTCTTGGACTGCCTTCTGACCTTGCTTTGTACAGGACATTAGACTAAATGACTTCCAAAGGCTTTTTCAGCTGCAGCTATTTTATGGCTCTGTAAAATGCACATACAGTGAAATGCCTAAATCAGAAAGTCCTCTGACCACATTTTAGTGCTCATCTAAGAAAAGTAAGGGTTTTTTGTAAAAACTTACTAAAAGCTGTGAATCATTTAAATCAAATCCATCATCATAATGAATATGTGTTGCACCCTTCTACCAACATCATGTTAACCTTCTTGCAGCTTGTCAAAATGCACTTTACACTGTAGTTTAGACTTCGAAGAAAAAATATTTTGCTTCAGGAATCTGCATGTGAGCGACTGTTAGTACTTTCTACATTGATTTTCTGTTATCTTTAAAAACACTCACTTGATAGCAGGATATCTGATTCTTAAGTGCTTATCTAATCTACTTACTCTTCCTCTTCCTAAAATCACAGCTGTGCTTAGAGTACTGTAATACTTTGTCCCAGGATGTATTCTGAGGTCGTAGAGAAATGGCCAAAGCAAGATGATGCAACATTTATTTCTGTGACCAACCCTTAGCCAAAATGGTTGTCTTTTAGACTAAATGGCGGTCACAGCCATGGACAACTGGGATCTTCAGAGACAGAGTTGCAATTTTCAGCAACTCTCAAATACCATAGAGCCTCATCAATATCCTTATCAATTTTAAGATTTAATATTCTCTAAAGTGGTTTACAAATACCAAGAATATTATTTGGAAGGAAAGGACAAGCCTGTGGTAAAGAGAATCTCAGACTGGAAATCCAATCTCTTCCCAAAGATTGAGGGATATGATATAACATGGGTGGTTTAAGCAGAACTATTTTTCAGAATTTTGATTTCTGGAATTCCATGAAACAGGTTAAAAGATGGGCTACCTGCTGCTGAAAAATGTGCCCGGTACGTGGTTAAAGACTATTCGTTAGTCATCAAGGATGTTGCTGAGGAGGATGCTGGAAACTACACCATAATATTGAGCATTCGACAGTGGAACTTGTCGAAGAATCTTACAGTCACTCTTACTGTAAATGGTAAGTTTGCAACATGTTCCCATGCTTCCCCTGGGTATGTAAGTGCTCAGTTCTCTCTGAGCTGGATTGTCACCAATTTTGCACTGACTCCATGGACCCAATTTTCTTACTGACTTCATGGACCCAAACTCAAGCCTCAAATGCAGTGTGAAGGATCCATCTTTGAACCAGAAGATGGATGCTGGTTTTCATTAGAAGTGTTTCAGTCCTCCACTGCCACATATTTGTTCCTGATGACTTAAATGTGTAACTAACCACTTGTCTGACTTAGAACTGCTGTTTTCCTTTGTTCTTCTGGGGATTTTTCTCGTTACTCACACTGCAAGAACGTAGTATTTTTATAATCATGCAATACATTGGAAATAAGCTGGTTTTAATAGCTTTCCAATTTTTACCCTTTCCAGTGAAACCGCAGATATACGAAAAGGCTGTGTCTTCATTCCCTGATCCCAATCTGCATTTACTAGGCAGCAAACAAGTGCTAACATGCACTGTGTATGGTATTCCTCCACCTAAAATTACATGGATGTGGTATCCCTGTAAACAAAACCATTCTAAAACAAGGTAGGACAATGTCTTTACTTTTATTTAGTATGTCTTCTTTTACTACTACACCTAATTTTTTTTCAAGAGGAAATCTTGTTGTAAACATTGCTTAGTTAATAAAAATTGTCTACTTTTTGTCAATATATTTTTCAGTGGACATGTAATCACAATGCAACTTTTTCTCCATCATTATTTGAAAATGGAGGGCAGAGTGGTTATTTGGTATTGCTATTCGGGTTTATTTACAGTTCACTACTATTCATGCATGCAATATTAGTCCAGAAGTGATAATTGCTTCTGCATTTTCATGAGAGAAGAGAATGTCTTGCAAAGTTCACACGCTTTCACATGGTGTTTTCCTCCATGCTTTTCTCCATGCACAGTGACTCCTACGTGTGGTTGTAGAAACTTCTTCTATTATGAAGGTCAGATCTGTCCTGTGGTATGTTTAGTCACAGATTAACTTCAGCAAGCTAAATGTGCCCACCATTCTCCAGGTAATTTTTAAAAGGGCACCATAAATAATAAAAAAAAAATAATAATAAATGGCACCATGCAAAATTACTTGACGCTGATGTGGTTCTCAACGAATCCTCTTTTTACATTTTAGTTTTCTTTTGAACTCTGTTTCTTATGATTAGAAATTTGTGTTGACTCACTCATCCACAGCTCTTCCTGCATGATGAAATCTGACACAAACTTGATGATTAACACTCAACCTCCACAACAGCATTATCATTAAGTTGCTATTGGAGGGTTCAAACAGGCAAGGTACTTGGATCACAGCCCAATGAAGATATTTAAAAACCAGAGAAGTTTAAGACACAACATTTTCTCAGTTTCAATTGAAGAATAATCACATTCCACAGGATTTCACTTTTTAACGCTTTCGTAGAACTGGGATTTAGCACCAGGCAAATATTTAAGTACATGCTTAATTGCAAGGGTACAAGACACATCCTTCAGCTAAATAGGACATCTCAATACTGAGAGTCTCAATACTAAATATCTCAAACTAAGGATACCTGTAAGTGCTTTGATATCAGTGGCACTTCAGCACTGCCTAGAAGCAGAAGTTATTTTTTCCCCCGCTATGTCCTTGGGATTATGCTAATGGCTGTCTTTCTGTGCCCTTCTCACCAAGAGGTGGCACTAGCAATCTCTCCTCATGCTGGAATAGATATTACCTGAAATTCTCCATTTCGAGGACAGGTGAGAGCTGCATTTCCTCTGTCTGGTATGTTACCTTGCAGGGACAAGTTGCAAAACTTGTTTTTGCTAATAGATGTAAGAGAAATCACAACATCTTTTAACTAGAGAAACCTCGAGAAAGGCATATATGAAAATTTTCAGTCTTTTAGTTTCTTTCAAGAGTTTATGCAGCTATGAATACTCTGGATTGAAATCCAATGCAGGACTGAAGAAACAGTTGGTTCTTCCTTGGGATTCAAGGTGGTGCTCATCTGTTGTCAGATATTTCCTTCTGTTAGCAAGTGCAGGTCTGCAACTCCAGCACAGGACAGTGAGACTTCAGAAAGACGAATTGACATTTGCATGCAGGTGTTCAGTAATGTGCTGAACTGTAGACTCCATTAAATGCTAATTGGGAGTGTGTTTGAGCAGGTGATCAAAGGAGAAATGTAACAGTTTGAATCAGCTATTGGCTCTGTTACAATGTTGTTTCCAGACTGGCTTCCAAGTTGCCTTCATAATTGCTCTGTGATGATTCCCTTTAACCCTCTCCCCTTCCTTCTCCTTTAAGCCCTCATTGAGGAAGTAGCCTGGAGAGCACCATTTTTAATGCTTTGCCTAAAAGGAGCGGGATGATTCCCTCTGAATAATATGACAATTGACTACTGCAGGAAGGCAGAAATACCTGAGTAATTACATTTCGTCTCCTGCTCCAGGAAGGGAGCAGAGTGTAATACCTCAGCAGCTGGCACACTTTGCTGATGTCTGTGCAGGTTCAGGGTTCTCCCTGAAGAACTGGAAAACCCTTTAATCCCACCTCTCTCACTATACTTCCCTCTTTGTGTGATGGGAGGTTTGCCTAAACAACAGATTTAATGGGCATGTACCTTGTGCCGGAGATAAGAACCATATTTTGTTCTGCCATTACACTTTTTAATATTCATCTGCCCAACATTAGGTTTCCAATACTAAAATATTGCTCTGTTTGTGGTCAGGCAGTGCTTGTTTCTGTACATAGATGTACCAGGTACTTTAAGCAATGAACCCCCCCAGGTTACCCTTCAGTGTGAGGTAGTAGAGATTCTCAGGAAATTTCCAAGTCCCATCTCATAGGTCAGAGTGTGCACTCTGGACGAAAAATGCTGTTTCTGCAAAGACCGTGCAGGGCACTGTTGGCTCCAAGATCTGTTTGCTCCAATATTTCTTTATATGTGTGCTTAACTTCACACCACTTCAGCCCTGTCACTGCTAGATGGGGACTGACTGCCTAAGCTATATGCTTTTATTTTTGAAGGACTGTTGCCCATGGCCTCCTTTAATAACAACCACTAGGTTGTGTGGATACTTCTTCCACTTTATTTTTGAAGCAGTATTTCAGTTACAAAAATGTAAAAACACCTCAGTAAATTCCATTGCTTTTAAATACACATATAGTTCAATGCTTTCTGACCGATACAATCAATTTTCATAACTCTTCTCTCTACTTCACTCAGGCCAGTAACAGGAGACTGGCCAAATTAAATAATTTCTATAGTTTCCTTGTAGCAAATAATAATAATTAAAAAGTGGTTAAATTGCTCAACAAATATGAATTTTTGAAACGTGGAAAAACAAGCATCATTAAAAAGTTCCTGTTCTTTGCTTTCTGTTACAATTGCTCTGCTTAAACTAACTCTTGCCATTAATCAACCTTTTTAGCTAGCTAGCTAACTAGATATGTAGGCGGAAAGATTATCTTCTGATGTTCACCCAACAAGGAAAGAAGAGTCAAGGAAATCTGTCTGGGGCAAAAAAAGCAATATTCTGAGGTTTTTTCAAAGCTTATGCTAAGTTACTAAATTTAGAGATGGCAGCCAAAAGACAGTAGAATACATAATGAAAAATAAAATGGAAATTCATTAAAAAAATAATTGGTCTGTCTTAAATGGCTGAGAAACTGCTTTTCCAGGGCTATCTTACTGCAGCAAATGCTGCTGCCCTGCAGCAGACACATTCCCAGGCTGGGCAGCCCCCAGGTGTTCAGCGGATCTAGAAGAGCACAGCCCTGTGGGACACTTGTCCTCAAGTGCCCAGCAGCCTCCTTAGCTTCTTTTCTACCACTCTGAAGCCATCCTATCCATCCTGAATTTGTCTCAGGCTGGGTTGTCAGCAGAGGTGTACAGGGGCAGACAGCAACAGGGCTTGCTGAGTGTCTCCAGAGCCAGGCAGGCTGGGATCTACCTAAAACAGATCAGTTCTGAGGCTGCAGAACAAGCGTCTGCATGCTGGGAATGTGCTTGATGTTAATGGTTCTTGACCTGAATCTCTTCAGTAGATTTTGTTTTTCTTAAACTGACCCGGCAGAAATTGCCAAGAAAGGCATGTGGGATATTGCTATTGCTCACTGGAAGCACTGGCTTGCTCAGCAGCTGTGCAGGTTTGTTTGGGGCAGTTTCTCTGTGGGCAGTTCAGGAGAGATTTTCAGCCTGTACCCAAAGGTTTCACTGATTGTCCCTTCAGAAAAGGCAGAGTTGCAACACTGAAATTTTACCACAGGTGTTTCAACTCTCCCATCACCGTGCTGCCTCCCTCCTCTTGAGCTACCAGTTTTGTTTAGCCTCAGACTGAATGTTATGTTATTATTTTACAACCCTGCCATGACATCAATGTGTGGGTTTTTGGCTTTTGGTTTTTGTTATTTTTTTCTCCCTCTGCCTGTGTTTGCCTGAGGGAGAGAGAAATGTGACAGTATTATGGAGTTGCTGACAAAAAAAAAAAGTAATTGGGGAAACTGGTACATGATTCTCTACTCTTCTGACTACAGTGTCAAGATATGAACTCTGCTTGGTTGTAGAACCACCTAATGGTGGGGTTGGAAATGGAGGGCTGAATACCTGAAGTATCCGGGAGGGAAAAAGCTTGGGGTGTTCCTTGAAACTTCTGCAGAGATACAGAAAGACTGAGACTATCATAATGACAGTGCACGGCCAGGCTCCCAGCAGCTTCTGTGAAAGAGGAGGCAGGCCATGTGTGCATAGCAGTCTAATTGCATTTCGGCATTGTTTATGTCAGGGTATTAATAAGGGATTGAAAGGCAGAATCATTAGGATGTGCTTGGATAGATGATCTGGGGAAACCAGATTTGGGACATTGGTGAGGTATGTAAAATGAACAAGTAAAGAACAAATGTTAATTGTACTTAATTAGGAATGTACTGAACCACCCAAATTTAATTGTTGGATGTCTGCAAACATTGATGCCCATTAGTTTGCCCACAGCGGCTGGTTTTGTTTCCTGTGCCACCTTCTATTTTCAGGAAGGGAAAGGCCGAGCCTTTGGAGCTGGTATCAGTAGGTCAGATGCCATTAACAAACAGGTAGTTCTAAAATGCCTTTGTTTGATTTGGCATGTGGCTGAATCCTCAGCTCTACCTTCACACTGGCTGAGGATCTGGCTGGTGGCCTTTGTGCCTTCCACCCTGTGCTACAAGAAAATCATCTTACAGCAATCTAGTAACTAAAGGTACTTATGGGTACACCAAAAACCCTACTAGCCATTCCCTTATTTTGGTGAGGTTAGGGAAACAGATTAGTATAATTAAAAGTCAATCCTTGTGGTTCTTTATGTAACCTTAAAAAAATGCAGAGGAACTGTCAAGGGTGTACATTGCAGCAGCATGGACTTCCAGGGAATTTGAAGCCAAAGGAAAAAGAGGAGTGAAACAACATCTGATCTGCTTCAGCCTGAATAAGGAGTATGCTGAAGTATCTCATTCTGCACTTTCACTGGGAGCCAAAAGCCAATGCTTGCTTGTGAACACATTCTTTCCTCTGAGTAGAGCTAAGTCCTTGTTTTCAGTCACTATTATGGAATTTATAATATTTTTTAATATTTTGTTTGCAAAATGCCATTTGCATCAGATCTGGCACATCCATGTGTTTACATAAGCTTGAAAAATACATACTTTATACTGAGTACAGTTTGCCCCACTCTGTCCACAGGGTTACACACTGATGAATTTATTCTGCAAGTATAAATTATTTCATTATGGATCTTAGTTGAATCAGACCCTTAAGCTTTCAAGTTTCAATATTGCTAGTTTCCAAATCACTTCAAACCAAATTTTTAAAAAATTAAAACAAGAAGCATTGCATTATTTATTTTATCATTGATCAATCTTTAAACATAGGAGCTACAGCAGGATCCAGATGGTCAGGGACACTCTGCTTAGTATCACGCTTTTATTCTCACTTGCCTATGCTGGGTTTTTATTCACTTGCTCTTCCTTTAATTTTTTCCCAGTTTCTTGTTTTTACTTCTTGCTGCCTTTCACAGGGTGGTCTCTTGGCTTTACTATGTGCAGTCTGACACCCAGCCTTAAGGAAAAACACTTAAGGGTCACGTAGGTGGTGGGATGTTTCTGCTTGATCTTTTGCTCCGTGCGGCCCAGCCCGTAGGAAGCCAAGTGTGTGACAGGCTGTACGTGGGGACTGCACGACGTGAGCGAGGCCCCGCACGCTGGCAGTGTCCGAGCCAGTGGGGAGTCCCAGCCCCTAGCCAGAAGCCTGCTCCTGCACTAGCAGGGGCTCCTGGCCAAAGGAAGGCACCAGGTCAAGCTCTGTGTGTGCTTAGGAGTGATTATGAATGGAGTACTATTACTGGATCGAGTACACCTTTTACAAAAATATACAAACTTTAGTTAGCATCCTCTTTCCTTTTATGTGTATGCCTTTCAAGAAGCCTTTGCAGAAGGCTTTGAACAGGCATGTGAGGTAGGATCGTGCTCAGAAAAAAGTATTCAGTTAAAAAATAGAAAGCAGAGGTTAAGAGGGAACAACCAGTTCTTGCAGCGTAGGGAGGTGATCAGTGAAGGTTTTCAGGAGCTGGTGCTGGGGTCTGTACTTGTCAACACGTTCAGAAATAACCTGGAAAAGGTGGCAAGGAGGTGACAGTGTTCGCTAATGATGACAAGTTATTCAGATTTGTAAGGATGAGGGGCTGATTGCAATGAAATGCAGAACTCTATGAGTCTGGGTATCTGAGTGAAAAAGTGGCAGGTGAAATTCACTGAAGATAAATGCACATGATATACATGGGGGGGGGAAATCTTGCTTTTGTATGTAAAATACATGTTAAAAAGCTGTTGGCTGATCATTACTACTACAAAGAGGGATCTGAGTGCTGTGATAGATGGGTTTGTGAAAGTGAACACCACCATGAGCAGCTCAAAAAGAAAATCAAGTGTTAGGAATTACCAGGAAAGAAACAAAGACCGCAGTACAGAACACCATGATAACTCCACAAATCCATAAATTATCCATGTCTTTTATGCTACGAGAATTTCTGATCCTTTCATTTCAAAGGATGCAGCCAAACTCGGAGATACACCAGGAATAGCATAAAAAAGGATCAAAGGAATTTCAGAGAATGAGAGGAATGTGTGAAGGATGAGTGAGGAGGGAGATCAAGACTCTTGCAGACTGAAAAAGAAGTTACTTGGGAGCTACAGGATATACAGATAGATACTTGTGAAAGACACGTCTGAGGATCAGTTATGTATATCTTTTCCAATTCAAGAGATAGGGGCCATTAGATGAAGACAGGAGGAGCAGAATTTGGAACTAAAAAAGAATATAGCTCCTCATGTAGTGGATAGTGTAGCTGTGACTCTCCTTGCCAGAAGATTTTGGGGGTTTGAAAACTTTCTACAGTCTTGGAAGAGAAGTGTAGAAACAGTCTATACTGCGGGAAGTTCCTGAGCTGATAATAATTGGTGACTGGGGGAGCATTAGAAGGAAATATCTGAAGTTAGTCCTGCTCTTACTCATCCCCAACCATCTGCATATGGTCATTGTTGGGACAGGATATGGGGTAGATGGATCCTTGGTCTTACATCCATGCCTGTCGGTATTTTCTCTTCCTGTTTTCCCTCTAATCAACTCCCCTCTCTCCTTAAAAATGTTTCCCTCCATTCTTTCTCATCCTTTCCTTGTTTTCTGCCTGGACTTCAGTCCCTCACTCCAGTCAGCTAAGAGTTGCTCCCAGACCCCTACTTGAAGAGAAGCTGAAAACAAATCATCTTGAAAAACACAACCTCAGTGGATCAACAGCTCCTCTGTCTCCTTTGCTAATCACTGGAAAATGGAAAGGGTGAGAGCTGTGCTTCCAGCTTGTCAGCAAGATAGGCAGTATGAAGGACTGTGTAAATAGGCTACTGAAGAGTTACTTCTTTCTAGACCCAAGAGGATACAGATAGGACAGAAAAGGAAAAAAGCGGAATTTTGGCATTCTGAGAAGGAAGGAGCTGTGGATACATGGATCTTGAGATATTATAGATGTAAGGTTATATCTAGAGGTTGAGTGAGCTATAAGGAGTGAGTTGTGCAAGGAAAATAACTTACAGTAGAAGGGTCTGAGCAATATCTTGGACTTTATTTACAGGGAACATTATCTGGAAATAAAAAAATACAAGACTGGACATTGTATGTAGACGTTTTGTAGAATTTCTCTTTAGGATTCTGACTGTTCAACCAAACTGCAAGACCCTCTTCCTTGCAATACTACAGACTCTCAAACACTTTTTTCCCCTGAAAGAAATTCTAGGTGCTTACGGAAACCTCATGGGATAATTCTATAGTTCCAGCCAACATCCTGCTTGTCTGTGCAGGACATGATTTTTGCTTTTGCACAGAGAAAGTGGAGGCTGAATCACAGTGGCTTCATGGGAGATGAGAGTGAATACAGTTTAGTAAAGGAGGGAAGAGAGTAGTATAACAAGGAATGAAGGTAGGTTTGGCTGAAATATGATGGCATTCTGTGTCCATGAATAATGCTAAGCAGTGTGAAGTAGAAAATTAAGGATCAAGAAGCAAAGTACAGTTTTCTAAGACAAGGTGAGAAAATTTCAGATAACCTCAGTGTGTGTAGACACCTGAAAAATGCTGTTATGTTCCCTTGCAGCCAGAAGTTTCAAGTAATGGCAAAGAAGTTGGAAGCAAAATGGGGTTTTTGGTGACTCTCAGCCTCATTCATCTGCATTTTTTTTGCGCGAGTAACTGGTGTTGCAGGGTGCTCAGGTGTGCAGTTAAAGAAGTGATTTTTTTCCCATGGAAATCTGAGTGTGGGCTGATGAAATACTGAAAACTGGGGTAGGTAACATTGCTGTTTGTCTTGCTGCTTCTTTTGAGATAGCTGAGATCAATCAGCTTTCCATGCAGCAAACTGGAATAGTTAAGGGCAAGTCATAATGTTTGGAAAGGATGTGTATGAAAGGGAAACACCATCCAGTTATCTGGTTGCATGTCAGTAATAGCAAGAAGGGCAATACGCAGCTATCAAATGCTTCCTTTTTTGATAGAGCCATGAAAATACACAACAAAGCTCTAAATGCCATCTACCCTACTCTTTTCAAAGATATCCCCCAGGAGAATGAAGCTTTTGGAACATCAGGGACCTGATCCTAAATAAATAAATATAAATGAACAAATAAACAATAAAGAATGTAAAATATAACCAGTTCCTCCCACCTGTAATTTTCCTCCTAGCTCCACCAATGTGCATATTATGGAAGGTGTTTGGGATGAGCTCCCAGCTGCAGTTTTGCCAGTATTTTGACCTCTAACTGATTGGTTTTGACCTAGAGCAGGAGCACCTGGACCATAGCTTCTTAGAATCACAGAATCACATGCATAGACAAAGCTGGCAGGGGGCCAACACATGTTCTCCTTCCCCCACCCCCATAAAGCACGTTTTACAAACTGTACATGCTCCCTGCTACTATTTTTCCTCTCTGTTTCCTGCTTCAAATTGACTCAATATTCCCAAGGACACGTGGCTACACCAGCCCTGTGCTATCAATCACACAGCACTGGACACTGAGGTGCAGAGCAGGCATGGCCCACGCCATTCAGATTTTTTTTTGGTAACTTGTAAATAAAAACCAGTTCTTATGTATTCTTTACAATTCCAGGAATTTCCAGAGTTCCTGTCTTAATGTTAGTGTCATTGCCGTTGCCTCTTAAACAATGTGAGTCAGCCCAACTTGAATTTGTAGTAACATTGCCCTCACGCTGCTAGGAATTTCTGCCCTAAAAAAAAAGGATAGCTGCTGAGAAAAGTATGGTGACTGCCAATAATCACTCTAAAAACTGGGCACTGTTGGTGACAGGATGGTTTCCTCTCCCTCCCAACAAATACTACCCCAGTGAATGAGAGTGTGAGTGAGGCTGCCAGGGGCTTTGCCAAGAGGAATGCTTACTTTCAGAGTTGAATGAAATTCAAGTTACACAAGGTAACAAATGCAATGGCCTCTGGAATCACACAGGAGGGCTTGGGAGGGAGAAGCTGGGAAGATAAGGAGACAGAAGATGAGTATTTTTCCAACTGATCTGTAGATTGAGGCTCTTTCTCTGGTATTTGTTTTTGTGCTTGAACTGAAAACTGCAGTACTGTCTTTGGCACGGGGAAGATGTGTCTGGATGGGCTAGATCTGGGGCTTTCAATCAGAACTGACTGTCATACGTGAGATCAAACCATCCTATGAGCAACTGGACAAATTGTTTACCTCAGCTCCCATGCTCTGCTATAAATCACCAAGCAGCTTTTCTTCTGAGACCAGTAGTTTCATCGGCAGGACTTTAGCTTGGAGCTGGTTTGTAGTGTGATTTCAGTGAAATATATCAAGATGACATGAAGTACACTCTTACCCTGGAAACTTTTCCCTGTTGATAGTTATAAATACCCCATGCTATTGTGCTTGGCATGCTGCATGCTAATAGAAGTGAGGGCTCTGAAACTCATTAGGAAAGGGAACGGGCCGCGGAGCAGAGTGAGGACAGTGTGAAGCAAAGGCTGATCACCACAGCCTTGTCCAGAATAGGCCATGGGAGTTTTCTTATCTCGCTTTGGCAGGAGGTGCTGCTAGCTTCCTGTGCGAAATCACGAGCATATGCTGCTTTCCTCTTGTTGTTTGGCTTCCTCCGCTACACAAGACGGTTCCCAGCACTGTGATTATCTTTGCATCTTCAAACATGGCACACTCTGCTTCCTCAAGGGCTTGATGTATTCTTGAGTAGCAGGCTGGCTCCCCTCCCCCCAGCTATTTCTCCAGGGCCCCTGCGGGTGCCAGCTCCGCACATCACAGACCCTTTGTAAAGCTGGACTTACTTCTGGTTGCATAAACCACCCTCAGCCTTTCCAAACCCATGTAAATTCCCGAAGCTCTGGGTGATGAGCAGGTCTGACAGCAGGACTCATGCTGCCACAGGCAGAGCCACTCTCACCCCTCTTTCCCCCTGTGCTGGGCTTCTCTGAAAACCTTACAGAGAATTTTGATTTTATATTTACAGACTGGTTCCTATTTTTGCAAAAGAATAGCCTTTCTCAAAGGCCGATGTGTGCTTTTGTGGGTGCACACCTGCAAACGTGCATGCCAGCACACATGCAGGCATATGGGAAAAACTACTTAGGGTGTGATTGACCTGAGTGCTCTGCTTCCACCAACGCTCCACTAAGGCAGCAGAGTCTGATTACCTCACTTGGAGGTTGTGTAACTTCTATAAACGTAGGTTTGTACACACCCCTGTTAGTATTTCCTATGTGGGATCTCTACACATGCAGAGTTGCACCCACAAAGTAGAAACGTGAAAGGGTCTGCAGGGACACAGGTGAAAGGAATGCACAGAAATGTGCTGGCGGATATCTGCTTGTTTATCAATCCCTGCGTGCTCGTTCGGTAACCCGGCGGTAACCCCGCTGTAAGATTTCCTGAAGATGCCAAGCACCAAGGCTCATCCCACAACAAAACATTTCAGGAATTCATGTGCTCTAGAGATATCATGTACTCTAGAGTAAGATTCAAATATCTAAAATGCAGTGGGATTTCTCTGCAAACACAGACAGTTCCTGCTAAAAATGCAATGCCCTTGTTATTTGACTGAGTGGGTAGTTTGAAGAAATTGGTAATTTCCTTGAAATCAGAAAAATATGCAGCTGATGTTATGTGAGGACACACTCTATGAAACATCAATTGAGTTAACAGGAAGATGATTGCCTATTTTGGTTCCAGCCAGCATGGATTTTTGTGTTTTCATTTTGCTCTCTTTCTTTCCAAGCATCTGTGCTTAACACAAACATTTGGTTTGGTGATTGCATCTAAGCTCAGCAGAACCTTTTCTCTTTCTGTTACAAAATGGTAGTTGTTAGAAGCTGAAGTCAAGTTAAGAGACAGGGCTTCTGACTAATATTTCCCTTCTCCATCTCTACCTGATGCTGTTGGCTTAGGCAGCACCTTTCACATGGCACCCCTGGCAGCAGTAAGAGGTGGGATGACTTGGAGCATCAACCTGAGTAGCCATCTCAGGATCGTGGACACAGCTTGTGTGCTGCCCCTGGGCTATTTAGTGTATTTGAGGTTAAAGTGAAGGGATTTGGCAGCTGATGAGAGGAAGCATCTGGTTCTGCATCCAAAGGGATGAGTCTGAGTCTTGTCCTAGACTCTGCCTGGCAGCCGTGCTGCAACTGATCCGTAAACATTTGCTGATCCAGCAGTCGGTGGAGCCGACGTTGTGTGTACAACAGTACTCACACCTCCAGCTGTGTGCTGTTGAGTGTAGCATTCTCAGCTTGATTGTGATTCCTTTTTTATTAAAACCACGGACACCAACTATGAAGAGTATTCGATTTTCTACTCTTATTGCATTAATGTTGTAATCCCATTTTGGATATGGAATGGAATGTGACGTCAGTAGAGTTCACATATGTGCCTCCAGGGCTAATCTAGCACTTTACATGTGTTTTTCTTGTTATTGTGATGTTATTGTAGTTATGATGGTGGTTTGCATTCTGGTATTAATGAGTAATCAGCATCTCATTGTGCTAAGCATCAACAAAGACATAACACTGTCCTCATCCCTAAGACATGGCCAATTAAATATATACAGTCTTTTTAAGGAATTGTGAGGAAGAGTATAATAATAGCAACTGCGTCTGGAGGCTCCAAAGCTGTAAGAAAGGAAATTGGAGATGCTTTTCAGAGATGCACAAGCAGCTTCTGAATATGCATTATGCCTTCTTTGTGTCCTTTACCAAAATATGTGTAAGGACTTCCATGGTAAAGATTACAAAAATTTCAGCACTGTAACAAAGAAACATAAATGCATTCTGTGGGGATAGGAAAAAAATAAATTAGGAGGCACCTTTTAATACTCATGAAGTGGAATTTTGTGTCTCTGTTTTCCTGTACAGATTGTATCCAGTCACAAATGTGCTTTTGATACCGCCTGTTTGTGTGTCTGGCATCACAAATTGAGTTTTGATATCTTCTATGGCATGAAAATGTTACCAGCTTAGCCAAATTATCATGACTTCTGTGTTTTATTCTTGTTATGGAACCACACTTCTTAAAGCTTTAAATGTGCAAAGTAAATGGCATCTACCTTTCTGAATAATTTTTACCATTTTGCCCCATCTGAGTATGACAGGTGCCCTTATTAATGCACCTGTCTTGCATTCCCCCTGGCCTCAAAAGTAATGTATTAGAAGTTGGCTTTTAAACCAGAGTCTGAAAGATGTGGTTCTGTGGATAGGGCTTTCCTGTTCCCTGTCCTTTCTCCATGCATGAATCTCCATTGCCTTCTCCTGCTTTGCTTTTTTTTTTTTTTTTGTCTTTTTGACACACTGATCCTTTCAGTGCACACTGTGAAATTTGGGCAACACAAGTTAGTTTCCATGTCATTATTTCTTTAAGCTGTAATATCTGCTAAGTCATTGGCCAGTTTGACACAAAGCTGCACAATTAAAAACAGGCATGTAAAGTTGGTGCACCATTGGTATTCTAAACAACACAAAGTTTACTGTGCAAGGCAAACTGCACAGTTGGCTGAAGTGAAATGAATCTCATTCTTTGGTCAGGATTGCATCATATTCTGTTTTTCAGTCACCGGGCTTTAAAGTTCATTTCTCCAAACAACTGTTATACAAGTCAGAACTATTTGATTACAGATACGACAGCCATTATCTTTCAAATCCAAGGCACATAGTGCATTTGAAAGAACTTCATCAAGCTGAAGGGTTAATCTCTGCCAATGATGCAGGAATCGAACAAGTAAAAACTAAATTCTGGATGAAAAACTGATCTAGATATTTTCAAAGAATAACAGGGTCAGGCAGCACTTAAGAAGCATTCCAGTGTGTTTATATCCATGTGTACCAAATCAGACTCTAACAAACAAATTATCTCTGCCATGACCACACCTGAATGTTCTGATTACATGCCAATTTGTTGCATAAGGCAAAAACATTTTATCTCTGGGACTTTCATTCATTATGTTGTATTTGATTTTCTTCCAGTTAAATTATCATTTAAATCCCTTTTTCATTTGGGTATAATTCTGTTTAACTTCATTTTGTTCATTTGCAGGATTATGCTTGTTTTTACTGTGTGTCTTGTAATCGTTGAGCCTCAGTATTAATATCTTGCTGTTTTGTAAACTGAACTAAAAAAATATTCAGAAATTAAAACTGGCATAATCTTTTGTTAAGGCAAAAAGAACCTACACAGAGTAAAAAAGCATCCAATGCATTATGGAATGCATCTTAAAACAAATATAATTTGTCTTGAGTTGAAGGCTAAAAATGGTATGAACTCATGTTTTGGCCATGTCTGAAAACAGGAGCATTGGAAATGGGATGTTGGTCTTGTACAGCTCCATATTTAGGATCTGACTGTAAATTCTGGCCTCAGTTTGCGGTGGCTTAAATGTGAACATTTACTCCAGAGAGCTAATATTCAAGGAGTGGATGTGGAAGTGAATCCAATTATCAGGCTCCAAACCTCAAGATTTAATGAAAAGCAATTATACTTTACTGGTCATCACAACACCTGCAGTTTTCCTGACTGATCACTCTTTTCAAATCTATTGTTTTGTCTTATGTGTTGAATTTCTATCCAATTTCTATATCAAATCAGTAACACTTCAATTTTTCTTGTCTTTAGGCATGGATTTTGCTTTCATACTGAAGGATCTTTCATTCTGAAAGCTGGCAGCAATGTAGGAAACAGGATCCAGAGCATCACTGAGAGAACGGCTGTAATAGAGGGCAAAAATAAGGTATGATTCCTAGGAGCAGATAACCTTTCTGTGTGACAGCACGTGTTGAAAAGGCACTGTAAGATCCTATCAAGGTAACAGAGAGGAAACCAGCATTTTTATACTATGCAGATTTGTGGATCTGCATACATGTAGATAAGATACTTGGTATTTATCTGCTGAGAGTATTTTTTTCTGGTGGCAGTCATATAAAGGTAAGTGACATGCCAAGAGAGTATATCAGTGGGATTCTCTATATCTGCTCTCTTATTCACGGTCTGAAATATCTTGGGGTACATTAGAAGCACGGAGCAGGGTTCCAGACCATCTTTGCCTCATTTTGTGCAATTGCACAATTTCATGTTTTTTTTCCTATGAGAATTAAACTATTTACACTCATTAGTCAGTTTATTCACAGATGTGGTTCTAGTTGATTAGATGGCCATGTCTTTTTTGGAATAAATTCTAAAGAGCCGAAAGAATCCAGACTATGAAAGCAAAGTTTAAGAGAAGTGTCAGTCAGAGACAGCAAGACAGGATTTATCCTAGCAGTGTTAGCCATCTGAATTTAGGTGTTAGTCCAAGTCAGGCATCCCTTTATGGGTCGTGGGGACATGCAGGTGATTCTGAAGGGTGTGTAGGCCTGTAATCTATTGGTGTCTAATGTGGAAGAGAAAGTCCATGAGATTAACTTGCCAAGGACTAAGGAGTCTTGTCCATCAGTTAAAGCCTAAATCGAGGCTACCCTAGATCAACTGCACTTCCCTGGGATAGACATGAGACTGATTTGGTGTGGCTGAGTAGCCTGTGCTACAGAGCAGCTCAGGTATCATAACACTGTCACAGTCTGTTTTCACAGGCTGGTTTTGTTTGTGGCAGTAATAGCTAAAGAGATTATGAATTTTAAAGCCTGTCCTATTCTAGGCCTTTCATTTTTAATGACATCAAAATGCTTTTTGTAATTCTAAGGGCACTGGGGTTAAAGGTCTCTTTTCCTTGATGGCTGCCTTCAGTTTCCTGCATATGAAAATGGGTATAAATTGTAGTTATTCTCATGTCAAGGCCCTTTCACACACCGCAGAATAAATAGGGTTTTACGTGCAGCCAAGAATCAGATCTGGGACTGCATTTTCTGCGGCTGTTTTATTATTTAGAAAGTATCACAGGTGTCCATGGCACCGTTCCAGCGCGTGGGAACAGGCTGGATCCCAGGGAGGCATTTGCTCTATTTAGCTGTCCAGCTCTACGTGCTTAAAGATCAAGGCAAAGATGGGAGCAAACAGTTTCCTAGGGTACACTATCATAGGAAAGCACATGAAAAATGAAACATAAGAAGGGATTTGAAGGAGGAAAGGGAAATAATTTCAGGCACAGGAAGACACAGTCTATTCCACAGGGGGAATGTTGAACAAGATGATAAGAATCAATTCTTTTCCAGCAGTCATTCAGCCGGGCTATGGGTGCAGTCCTACCTGTTCACAGGTTGCAGAAGGAGCTGTCTAATGACCAGATCTCATTCTCCTTGTGTACCATGCATTTTGGAGATAGCAGAAGAGGAGTGGCTAAAATATCAAAGCAACTTCCAGTCAACAGCAAATAAATTCCTCCCTGGAGGAAGATGCTAATAATGGGTCCTTGCGGCAGAACTGCAAGTCTTTGGCAAGCAGCCCCCTTTTAAAAATGTGCCCAGAAATGAACCAAGGAATGCTCCTTGCACGGAAGGATTTGCAGTGAAACTTATTGGTCCTCCCCGGTATTCCTTGTCTTTTTGCTCTTTAGTTTTTTTAGTCTTTACACTAAAAAAGTCTACCTTGCTTTGCCTTACTTCTCCTGGTCCCTGTGGGGAGGGGGAGTGAAACAATCTCTGTACTCAGCTTTTTCACAGCTTTTTAAAAGTTTCTCTATTTCTGCTGCTCTTCCGTAGCTTTGCAAGCACAGCTGGACTGCTATTGTAAGTAAAAAAATGCTCTCTAAGCCCAGGCTCCTGGCCAAGCTGAGAGCTGCATGATTAGTGCACACACAGCTGCTCTAGAGCATCCAGGATTGTTCTTTTAAATCCGTGGGAGTCTCTGGCTTTTCACTCTTCACAGCCCAAGAGTCACCCTCCGTGTCCCTGAGCAAACTCAAAGAGAGCTCCGACAGAGCCCCTGCCCATCTGCAGCGATATTGTCGGAGTGCTAAGAGCACTGAGCTCACTGAATGCAGCACACCATCGCAAGGGTCTGTCTCTGATGGACTGCTGCTGTGAGCAGTTCCATCCTGCAAGCAGCTCTGAACAGCTCTCTGAGGCACTTCCACATCGGTGGTGCCCTGCTAAATAAACAGAATGTCTACCCCACTTCCACATCCCAACACAGCAAGAGTGGTAAAAACAATCTCAGAGCTCAATGGAAACAACAAAGATGTAGGAGACAAAGAGGTAGGAAATGAATGAAGAAACTCAGAAAGTTTCACATTTGGGTTAGCATGAAAGGAGAAATGCGTGTGGTCACAGGATGAGATTATTGTAAGCAAGGGAAGAGATGAACAAGGAATGATCAACAGGTTTCTTTAGCAATGAAGGTAGCTGTTTCCACCTTCCTAAAGACATTGTGCCAGTTCCACATGTTTCCTGCATGTGAAACATCTAAGTGCCTCCAGTTTGGCTCTTTGCTGTGGTAGGTTGTTTGTTTGTCTGTGGTTATCAAGGTAGCCACAAGTATATTTTAAAGTTAGCAAAACCTCAAGCCCTGTGCCTGTGCAGTTGAAGTAGTGCAGGAAGCCTGCACTACATTATTCTTTGGTGACAGAGGAACCGTGACAACAGTGTTTTAGTAACATTTCCGCTAAAGCCTCTCTAAGCGGACATTGAGAAACTCGAGTGGTACAATGGAAGAACTTCGTAACATAAGCCATAATACTTAATCATAAGACAGCTCTTGAAGTTATTTGATTCCCCCACCCAATGTTCTGATTCTCGTTTTGTTGGACATTTCAGCAACTTCCTACAAAGCTGTGCTATTCTTAGGGTTGTCGTGTAAACAGGTCACAGACACTCTCCTGTCATTCAGCTGACTAACACCCATCACTTCTCAGTGTTCCCCGTTAAAGCTGACTGCTGTGTCTAACTGAGGGCTAACACTGGTTATTATTCTTTGCGTGGTCAGTGTTCATTAGAATGTCAGTCAGTGAATGACCTGCAATAATAATGTACAGAGAGCTGGTGCGTTCATTGTGCAGCTGCATACAAATGGGAGCGGTGCCTGCATTCAGTGTTCTCTGTCCCGGGTGTGCAGGCACACACTGGCTTATCAACAGCTTTGAAGGCACTTGGTACTCCTGCTGCAGGGGTACAGGGTTCTGTAGGAGAAGTCAACAAGGATCCTGGGCGTTCAGCATGGGCAGAAGACCACTAAGAAGGCAAGTTCAGATGAGGGAAAGCAAAAAGTGTGGGCCAAGAAGAAAGGGTTATAAATCCAAGGGAAGGCGACAGTAGACAGGAGGGCAGTTGAGTGCAAGAAAAAGTTGGAGAGAGAGACAAAACCCTCTGGTTTTTGGGAACTAACCTACTGAGAACCTGAAATGGAACAGAATGTCCCTGACTGCCTCATGCCTCCGCTGCTAGCCTGTATTGGAATACCACTGACCAATAGCAGGTACCACAAAAGCTGGGTCTGTGTCACAGGGTATACCTCCAGGTATGGTGTGTAAAGAGAAGTAATGCATGAAATTGGAGCTTACCATGCATGTATGTGTGTGTGTCTGTGTGTAAAAAAATATATGTGTGTGTGTGTGTATATGTATATATATGTATATATGTATGTCTGGCTTTGTTTTCCACTGCTGACACAGGTTTTTAGTGGTTCCAGCGCTTGTGAATGACAAAGCCACTTGACTTCAAGGAAAATGGAAAGTAATGGCCCTGTAACATGATTCTGGAAGGCAAAATTTAGACTCACCCTTGTGCATCTCTGGTTTAGCTGGCAAAGATGGGTCAGCCTGACTGGCGGTAGTATTAAAAAGGGTAACCCTTCAAAGTGGAGTGCTAAATAGTCAGAAGAGTCAATCCTTCCTGGACAAGACTGATAAGTGTAATCACACAAAATAAAAGGGTTCCATCTCTCCTGCACCTTCTATGCCAAGCTCTAAACATCTACCCCTCTTCCGAGTTCCCACATTACTGATGAGATGGAGAAGCGTGTGCTGTGTCTGTTCTCAGTCCTGACACATGCCAGCTGTCTGGCCAGCACATCTGTGCAGATTGGCCATCTGGAACCCAAAAGGAAGAGAAAGCTGTTTAGCTCACTACAGCAGGATTTTGATCTTTCTCCTCTACCCAACAGCTGGTTTTCATTTAATACATGAGATCTCATGAGCTTTGAGTTGTCAAGTCTTGGTTGAAACTGGACAATGGATTCAGAAATTACTGAGCATGTGAGGGAGGAGAGGATACGGGCAGACAGATGGACAGGCTGGCAGACAGATGAACATAAGAACAGTATGATCTTCCTCAGAACCCAGGCTAAAGATAGCAGTGGGAGCCCCACTTTGCTCTCTTCAGCACATTGTAACTTCTCCTGGAGCCTTCCTGAGTGCTACTAGAATTGCTGTCAACACTTTTAAGTGAATCTTTGGGAGGTACCAGCAGAGCCAAGTCCTTGGTGAGATTAAAACCAGCAGAACTTGGGGCTTGCTGCTGCTGAGCTGCGGGACAGAAGAGGATGCAGAGGGAAAGCACAGCTCCGCTTCATACACAGCTCATAGAGATTTTCCTGTCTGATCCCAGGGGGAAAGTGGGTGTTCTCCTGTATGTGCTCTTGTCCTCCCATTGAGGATATTTTGGTGTTTCTCTCACGGTGGTCCTGAAGGTGGAACGTGTTGACCAGATGCTTTGCACTGATGCTCCTTGCCAACATATGAGGCATGCAGACAGTATGTTTTTGGCACAAGCAGACCAATCCAGCAGGGCACTACCAATAATTAGAAATGGATCTTCCTAAATTATATTCCTTTAGACACAGATAAATCCAAGGGTGTAAAGAGAGCATATTTTCATTTATTTCCTTTTTTTAAAAAAAAAATAATAGTTCTTTTTAAAAGCACAACTAGAAAGGAATCAGCAATAACAGACAGACTTGCACTGACCTGCTCTATGTTGAAAGGGCAGTATTTTGCTTTTTAAATACATGGGCTGTTTCAAGAAGTCAAGGCACCAATCTTTGAACAGAGCAAGTTCATGTCAGTGTCTTAAGAGGCCTTCTGGGAATCACATAAGAGCCAGGTTGCCAAACATTTTCTGAAAACTTATTTTCCTTCTCTGCCATCAGCTGGAGCACTGGGAATCCTCTATATGATCTACTTTGAGAAGAGAGAAATTCGAGCAGACCCTCCAGGGGAAAGACCAGCCCACCATGGCTCCAACAGCAATGATCTTGTCAACTGCTTTGCATTCTCTTTGCCTCCCCAGTCTTTTCCTCATCAGTTTCCACCACAAACTAGTCTGTGAATTCCTCTTCCATCTCTTAGGATTTATGCCTTATGCCTCTTTTATTTGCCCAGCAAAGCTGTGGCAGTATGGGACTTGCTTCCCTAGCCCCTGGCTTTGAAATGAGCCTGTAACATTGTGCTTCAGCAGAGGTGATGGGAGTAAAAAAAGGCATAAAGGGCCAAAACTTCGGTGGTAAATAGGGTTTGTGGAGAGATGATGCTGAAGATACTGAGCATGCCAGGAGGGATTTGCCTGTTCTGTCTGATCATGCCAACTCAATTCAGACTTTCTGTATATAACGTAGTTGCAAATCCAGGGACTGAAACTCCCTGTTGTGATGCCAGATGATACAAGATTGTGGAAAATTTTGCTTCTTTTGCAGCAATAGCTGTACAGATGGACCATGCTGCACAAACTGATCTCAAACAGCCATAGTTTCTCCATAAACAATACGCCAGGCTTAGTTTTATACACACTGCTTCTCTGGTGGGTTTTGGCTGGCATTCACAATGAAAAACACAGACTGCACCACTGGAGGGCTCACAAACTATTTAAAGAGATGTTATCTTATCCTTGTGTCTAATTTATAAACTAAAAGATTTATACAGAGACATGTTGTCTCTAATATATTCTGTTCTGTTGCAAAGTCAGGCTTGCTTCCTCCTAGACGCTGTGGCTTTCTCTGCCTCGGTAGAATAAACATACCAGTGTGTGCTCTCTAGCACTAAGGCCTCCTCTGTTCACAGCATTTAATTCTCTTGCCTTCCAAAGAGCCATTTCTTGCATGGGAGTAGCCTGTTGGAAGTGATCCTTGGCCCATGCTAAAGTATTTGTGACAGTGTAAGTTAGTCAAAACCAAAATGCTGCCGGGGAGAAAAGCTGGCAATTTAAATCACTGGCTTTTTGTGCCAACGAATGTTCTCTCAGGCAATTTAATACACAAGAAAAGGCATCATCTGTAAGTCACTGCAGTCATACTCCTTTAGCATAAGGAGTCACACCATTAGCATAATGTCACAACGTTCTCAGTGTGACAAAATTAATAATCACATCACAGTGGGCTGAAGCAGTAAAACAAGATAGAATGCACAATTTTCCATTAAAAAGTAATACCTAATGATATAAGGACAAAATGCAGTTTCATACTTCCAAAACATTTCAAACCATTGATGTAGTTGTGGGAGGAATAGTCAGCACTGTTTTTCAGGCTCAGAAAGGCTCTGCCTCTGTGTATAGTAAAGACAGGTGTCCTGAAGTCAGACAGCAGGAGCTTCATTCTCCTTCACTGTGCATGTTAGGTCACAGTTGCTTCCTGAACAAAGTTGCTGTGAGGTAATACCAACTAGGAGAAAAAAGGCTATTTTTTGGTGAAAACTCTGGCATAGCAAAAACAGTTTTAACCTCTCACATGAGCCTTCTGTGGTAGACATTGTGGGACTTCCTTCTGGTCTGAGTTAGTGTTGATAAAACAGATGCAGGAATCCTGGTGCTGTGCTCTGTGTCCACAATTAAAAAAATTATATTTAGAACCTGGAAGAAATTGAAAGAGAATGACAAAATATGGAGAAGGCTGGGCGCACCCTTTATTATTAGAAATTGGTAGAGTTCAGCCTACTGAGTTTAGCAAAACAGGATGATTTTTTCCTAAGGGCTGTAATTATCTGTCCGGAATTATGGATCCTCTTTCATCTCACAGAACATCCAAAAAGGTAGTTTATAAAAATTATGGCTAGAAACATTATGTAGTATGTTAGCAGAGAGGCAGTTGGCCACTGAGACAATTTACAGGGTAGAGGTGCTGTTAGCATTATTTGCAATGAATTTACTATAGTGAAGTCTTCTAAAACAAATAACTCAAAACCAAATTATTTGCCTCAACAGTGTTTGCTTGAGTAGTAGGAGACTCTTTTTACTGAAGAATGATTTTGGGAAACCAGAAGATCTATTTCATTTAGGGGCTCAACATGAGTTTGGAGATAGCTATGGATTCTCCCAGCAGGAGACAAAATCAGTGCAAATGTTCCGCCAGTGTTTATGTAGCAGTGTAGATAACTGGTCCTTATTTACCACTGCCTCACCCTCCTGTGTTTGTCTCTGAACTCCAGCAATCAGACAGACTTAAAATAATGTATTGATTGCACAGAACTTATTTTTAAGATTTTTAGAGAAGCCAAACAATTCCAAACAGTGGAATTCTGAAGCCCCACAATTTCCGTTCGTCACCATCCCAGCTCTGCACGTAACTCAAGCAAACCATGTTTTACAGAACAAGTAAAATGGCAACAGAAAGAAAGAATATTAAGCTACCAAGTAGTAACTGGAAGCACATTACACTGATGAAGTCCATGTCCATGCCTCATGTCTCAGCTCCATAACAGAATGACGCATCATTTGCTTCTGCATAACTTTCCTCTTCTGCTTAGTGCCCAAGCCACTAGACCATGGCTTTCCTAGAAGTATAACTCTTATTTATTACAGTGGGTTTTATGTTGCTAAGGGTACATTAGGTGTTTTTGGTCCCTGACCTTTCAAGGTCTTATCTTTCAAGTCATATAACTCTGAGAAAGTATTTAGTGTGCTGAACTTCTTAAGATGGTGATAGAAAGTAACATAACTAAAACTGACATATTATTGTATAATAGAAATATTTAAGTCCAAAACCAGAAAATAGTACAAGAGAAGATGAGTAAACATCACTTTCACCGCTGTTCTGTCTCACCTGACACATATGTGGGAAAATGAAAGAAATCCAACAAGTTTAACGCTAAATTGAGCTACTTTTTCCCCCCCCAGGATTATCCAAATGTCTGAGGCATGCCACACCTATTCCCTTTGCAGTCTGGCCCTCCTACAGGCTTCTTATCTCCTTGTGTGAAACACATTCTGTCGTGCTTCATGTCTTGTAGCTTACCATTACATCACCAGCGAGAGATAAATCAATCTGAAAGACACGTTCAAAGATTTTTGGTCATGATGGCTTTGATGATATAAGGGTCACCCAAGGAGCTTGTTTCCTGTTCTTCTATGCTTTGCAAAAGTGGATATGGTAACATCTCCTTTAAATAGCCCCAGGGGTGCCCATCACTGAATGAATGGAAAGAGTGGATCATGGGACGGTCAATAGTGACTTAGGAAAAAGAGAAGGCAAGCTTTAACTGAGCTTCTGAGCCAACGAGAACTAAACCTCTTCTTTCTTTTGCAGACTGCTAGCACTCTTGTTGTAGCTGAAGCCAAGTCCTCAGGAATCTACAGCTGTGTGGCATCCAACAAAGTGGGAAAATCTGAAAGAAATGTCAGTTTTATTGTGACAGGTAAGATCTACTCTTCTGTAGAGTCAAACATGTTTCCCAATTCTGGAATTATAACTGTTAGGTTGTTGTGGCTTTTTAATATACCACTGTTTCAGAATTGCTATAATGTATGCACTTGTAGGCTCATGCTTTTGGTTGATGCTGGTTGGTTTTGCAGCAGCTGGTCTGGATTTCTAGGGACATCAAATTGGTGAATGACTCATTCTCCCCTCAAGCATCAAGCGTCAAGCATGACAGAAATTACAAATAAAGCAATTAGTAATTCCCCATTTTGATTCATCTCTGCAGCCATTTAATGCATGAAGTTTTAGTGTATTTTCACCCACCAGTAAGGCAGTTTCATGTGTGACATTGACGGTGTCTACAGCCTCATTCTGTTGCCCACCAGGATATCTCACAACACAGAGCCTAGAACAGTGCCAGTGTCTGCAGGCAGCATGGTGCTAGAGATGGCTGGGGTACCTCTCATAGATCTCAGGGACAATGGCAACTTATGGGTGGAAAAGTGTCAGGATACAGACTACAGACTTTTGTTTCCTCTTCTGGGAAAGACAGCCTGGAATGTCATTTGCACCATGGCACTGAGAATTCCTATGGTGTTATCTTCATGTATGAGTATGCTTTCTGTTATTTTTGCTTTATGAGATGTGTTTGGAGTTTTCACAAACAAATGACTTAATGTTTTACTTCAGGAATTACTGAAAAAAGCCCACAGTGTGGCTTTGGGAATAACTACTGCATTATTCAGCAACATAAAGTCTGCACATGCAATTACAAAGGATTTGTTTTCTGTCAAAAGTTTAGTTTTGTTTACAAAGCAGTAGTTTTATAAACTTAGGCTGTTGGCAATATTCAGGGTAGATCATTAAAGAAACGTAATTCATTCAAAAATATTAGAAAAAACAAAAAGGCTAAAATATTTAGATGCTTTAATCCTCAAATCATAATCTCTGGGTTTTTATGTTGTCATTCTCTTGCTTAAAATTCTGATTAGTAATTTTAGTGAAACTCATTCTATTTCTATTCTGAGACATATCAAAAGAGAACAGACACATTCTCACTAGATTTGATAAAAATTAAAAAAAAAAAGTCTACTTCAAAAAATGTTCTCCCTCTCAAACTCTGTGTTTTTAACAAATTGTTCACTTTTTTAATGACAGCAATGCCCTTTTCATTCATGCTGAGCTTGTTGTCCACCACAGATCCCTTTCCACAGAGCTGGTCCCCAGCTGGATAGATCGGTTGACCCAGATGAACTGGTTTTTTGCTTCCAGGAGAGTGTCCTTTCTAACTGGTAAAAGAGAAGAAAAGATAGCTTGGGCACCAGTACCTTTCTCTGGCACCTCTGGCATTTTGTAGTTTTCCTTGAATCTGCTCAGATTCCATCTGGCTTCCATCCAGTTTGCAGTATCACTCCTGCCCACACAGAAGAGTAGCAATGAGTAGTAATCAGTGCTCTTGACAAAATTGTTCACTTTTTTATGACAGCAATGCCCTTTTCATTCATGTTGCGCTTGTTGTCCACCACAGATCCCTTTCCACAGAGCTGGTCCCTAGCTGGATAGGTCTGTTGACCCAGATGAACTGATTTTTTGCTTCCAGGAGAGTGTCCTTTCTAACTGGTAAAAGAGAAGAAAAGATAGCTTGGGCACCAGTACCTTTCTCTGGCACCTCCAGCATTTTGTAGTTTTCCTTGAATCTGCTCAGATTCCATCTGGCTTCCATCCAGTTTGCAGTATCACTCCTGCCCACACAGAAGAGTAGCAATGAGTAGTAATCAGTGCTCTTGACAAGTTGTGGCTCTGTCTTACCAACATTTCAGGCTTCAGCTACCAGACGGCAGTATGACTCCATCATGCCAGCAGATGGACACCACTGCAAGCATGTAATTTCTTTTTTGGGTATCCACTGTTGTGTTTCTTATACAGTTTCACCTGGCAGACTTCATTTGTGGGTGTCTACAGCTGTTAAAGCTCCATGTCATAACATACTTTCACATTTAGAAAGTGCCACTTATCTATAAATACAGAAAATTGGTAAAAAACATGAGATGTATAAACAGATAAGTGGCACATAGGCAGGTTGTTTGTTAAAGTACAGAAACAAGAAAGATGTATCCATGATCTATTAATGGAAATGACAAGAACATTTGCCACCTTGAAGATGACTCTTGTCCCCACTTTCAGTTTTGCTTTCATCCCTATCCTCACATCGTGTGTGTTTGGACAGAAAGCTGAATACCACAGAGTTCTCCATAAATTAACATGCCAATGATAGATTCATCTTTGTGTGGGTACTTCACATGAAAATTTGAGAAGTCACTGAGAATCATTCACTGAGAATTCTCTTCTTTCAGTGCTCAAGAGGCTGAATTTGGCCTTCTTTAACTCTTACTATACAGTTTTCACAATGACATGGAAGATCCTGAGACCAAATGAAGCTCTACTTTCACTGTATCCAAACCTCCCTTTCACAGTCTTGATGGTGGTTTCAAGTATTTTAATGCAGTGACATGAAGGATGTAGTTTTCCCATTTAGACCTAGAAATCTCAGATCTTAAACAAGGATGGAAGGAAATCCTTCTCCTTGATACTAAAGCTTGCACGAGAACATGCAGAATGTTATGACTTCCCTTTGAAGAATCTTATATTGGCTGGTCTTCAGAAAGTGGAGTGTCAGCTTTATTATGTCTTGGAATGTCTTAACATTTTGACTGGTGGAAAATGTTTTTTATAGGGTAGTGGAGTTTAAATGCATTTGTCCTGTGAGTTCCTGGAGCTGAGCATTTCAGTTGTGTGACATGGAATGTCCTGATCATCCTCTGACACTTACTTGCATTGATTGAAAGCAGTGTAAACAATACTGTTTTTTGGCCCCTAGAAAAATCCAGTTGTGCTCACCATAATTCTCCTCCATCAGGCTGAGACCAAACTGCTGTGACTGGGTAGAGCCTGTGTTTCACATCAAGAAACAAACATGTCCAGAATATGCTGAAAAATGCACTGAGGGAGTAAAAACCTGAGAGCCTTACATGCTGATGGATGTGAACAGGACACTGCAAAGTATTTCCTTCTGATGAGTCCAAAACCAATACTTCAGGGTTTGTGTGACAGCTTAGGGCTAGTTTATCTTATGTTGTTGAGTCTGCTGGCGCCATTTGAAGTCAGCCTGAGCCACACAAAAGTGTCTAAAAGTAAGAGAAGTGTCTAAGCAGGAGGGAATGATTCCTTGTAGGAAAAGGAGCTGCTGCCCTCTGTAAAAGTGACACACCAGAAATGACTCCAAAGCGCAGATGGAGACAAAGACTGTTCTGAACAGGGAGATCCCTTTCCTTGAAGGAAATCTCCCTCATCCCTAGTCTTGGGGAAGAGAAAATGTACATGCTCCAGTGAAGTGGCTGCAGTGCTGTGAAGGGGCTCCTTTTTGTAGGCAGAAATCTTTAGGAAGGTGGTGGAAGGCAGAACATGTCCCAGTAGCACTAGTTTGGAGTTGACAAGTTCCACTCCTTCAGGGAAAGGTAAACACAAGGAAATTAGTGCCATCACAGAGAACCCAGGAAGAACAAGCACTTGCTTTAGTTACTGTAAATACCATTATTTCTGGGCTTAAAGTGAAACCTGCCTATCTTTTCCTAGGAAGTTTGAGAGTAGTATACATTATTTTATACACTGTGCCTGAGGGTGTATGAGATGAAGACCATGGGCTTTGGAGTAGCTTTCCTATGGCTTATGTCAGATAAAGGGCATTTTTGGTGTATTGTCACTGACTTAGCTCTAAAAGCAAATCTTGTTCAAGACCCAAAAGTAGCTGTGAAACTTACATAAACACAATGTAGAAAGGTGATTTCTGAATGCTCTCTGCTCACTGGTATGGAAGCAGTCTCTGTAACAACACCTTTATGCCAAATGTAATTGTATTAGCACCCTTTCCTCCAGCCTGCCCCTTTCCCTACATTTTGGGCTGTTTTGCTGGCACACAGCAGGCCCATGGGTGTGTTTGCAATTACAGAGGGTGAAACAGGAACAGCTCTGCCTTATCTCCCTGGTTTCCCAATGTCACTAAGCGCATTTTATTTTGAGATTCCTGATGGTGCTTGGCAAAGATAAACAAAATCTTCCATCAGGAAACCTGGGAGCTATTTCCACAGGAAGCTTCAAATCACTAAAGTAAATAAAACCCTTTTACATTATTCCCAGCCACGTTATTTAGCTAGCCTGAGCCTGTAACAATTGGTGAGATAGGTGTCATATATTAGGAGGCTCGTAGCCTTTAAACAAATGATTCTTTTGGAATCCTGTGCATTTTGCTTTTGTCCCTACATTTATTCAGAAAATAGTCTTCACAGAAGGCATGTTGAGGAAGAGCTCCAGGCCTGACAAGGTAGAAGTAGTTGTAACAGTGTTATTCTGTTGGTATGTTATCCTTTTAAGCTAAAAATAGTTTGTTTGCCTCAGTCCCCAGGGATCTTTAGTTTCATCTTAAGAGTTTTGTTTGGCTCTTCTTAGCTTTTACTGAGTACTGGCATCTTCAAAGGCAAAAATTGCCACTATTTCTAACCAATACCCTGGCTTTCCCAACACACATCAGAACAATTTGAAATGTACTGTGAGTAAGATGCAGCACCTTCTTTCTTCCAAGTACTTACCCATCTTCAAAATGTTGGCCATTTGATTGGTTTTAAGTGTATCTGAATTTAATGCTTTTTAACAAAATCAAGTATAGGATTCACTTTATCTAACTTTAATCTTACAGTTAGATACCTAAGCTTAAGCTGACCATGTAGGATCTCCATAATTAAGCATGAGGGACCAGGATGTCTGGCATTTGACCCATCTTAAAGGGATGGTTTGCACTGCCCTCTGGAGAAGCCTGTGTCACCCCTTGGACTGTAAATTTTGCCCACATACAGAACACAAAACATCTATATTCAAGTAAATGTCTGCATTTTGGCAGCTGAGGCTAAATATGATGCATTCCATGTATGGAGGTGTTTCATCTTAATAGCACTTCCAATCAATATGTTCTTAATTGAGATTAGAATCTGGCATCACACACTGTTACATATGAAACAGGATCCTGGTGGTTGTCACTCACAGATGAGTCCATGAAATTTGAAGTTTTTCTTATAGCTTTGTTTGCCAGAGAGGGAAAAGTGATATCCCAATGGAATATAAGTGGAACAATTTAACCCCAAGCTTTAACAGCCAGTCTAATATTTTAATGTCACTGCCTCCAAAGTGACAAACCTCCCTAGGTTGATCTTTGGACTGCACACCTGAACTACAGCTGATGACAGGCACACACTTTGCTCCCACTGCAGGGGCACGACGAGTTCAACCAGCACAAATCAGGCCTCTCCCTGGGAGGCATCTACTGTCAGGAGAAATTTCAATCCCAGACTTGCAGGAGCTCATCTCCCCTCTGTTTAACACTCAGGGCTAGATGTGGAAAAGAGGATGTTAAGAGGGACAACTGATGCCAGGCTTCCAATGGGCAAAGAGCAACGAGCAGGTTATGCTCATGGTTCCCATGGAAGACAAGGCAGCTCAGTTTGCAATGTGAGGATTTAGAGACAAACTTTCTAATGGATTGGTCAATCAATGAGAGAGGTTAATGAAAAAATATGCGGGATATTATTCACTTGAGAGGTACTTTTTACACATTCCTGCTGAAGTGACATTAAACCAGAAGCAACACTGGTAAGAATGAACTGAATGGAAGTCAGCATTGAGCTGTTCATGATCTAAGAAACAAGAAAAGAAGGTATAATTCTCCCTTATGAAAGAAGAAGCCATTCTTAGGATTTCAAGTCAAGTTTACGGCCAAGTGCCATAGTAATTAGTAGTGAAAGAACAATTGAAAATGGTCACAGTTGATGTCACTTGACCAAGAAGAAGGAAATGACTTTATCAGAATATTGGCTACAAATAAACCAAGAGAGGTTGCATTCTAGGAGTAAAACTTGGAAGTGCTTTCTCTCAGGAACTTACTCCTACTTTCACTGAGGTCAGTGGTGTAAGCGCCTCGCTGGAGGGATGAGCCCCAGGTGGAGGCAGCTGGGAGGCAGCTGACACCACCACAGCCCTGCACCACTCCCCAGGTGGAGGAAGTTGCAAGTGACATTACAATAAACTGCAAACAGGACCTTTTCAAGTAGGACTTTCTACATCATTGGCTAAATTACTGCTGCCAGAACCATCTGCCATGAAGTGAAAACTTAATGCATGTCTACACTTTGTAAATTGTTAGTGCCATGATCCTTGGTTTCTCATGTGAAAATATGTCTCACCTGTGATAATGCCAAGCCACCTAAACAAAATGCCTTCCTTCTAGTGCTGCCCACACACAGCTGGTCACCCAGGGCAGAGGGTACTGCTTCTGCTTAGCTCTTGGGTGTCTGGTAGGCTTTAAATGCAGGCAGGGTAAACACCTCTGTTCCAAGGGAAATCTCAGGCATGTGATCACAGATGTTGTAATTTCTCAGGACTTGAATAATTTTTAAGAAATAGACATACTTTATCTGAATACTTGTGAATAACAAGAAAACAATATCACCACGCATGATGAAATGCAGTATTTTTATACTGCCCTCTTGAGATTCCTTTTCTTTTATGCAGTTCACAAGCTGGAGCTGTGATTAGAATATTTCTCCTTTTTCATAGTCCCACTGTGCTGTCTTTAAATAATTCTGCTTTTGGTACCTTGCCCTAGTCTGTCATAACTTGGCATAATATTTATACAAACTCATTACTTCCAAGAACAACTTCAGTTTACACCAACTGACATCTGAGGTCAAGTGTATCATAGCTCCAAGAAAAATTATGAGAATAGCTGGAGCTGAGTGTATGAAAGGAAAGATTACACACCTGAGCAGGAAGACAACAACATTGATTAGTTCAAAGACTTCCTGACAAAGGGGGAAATATATGCAGTGGTAATTTTGGCTCATTAGTTTCACATTAACTAAAAAGTGTTCTTGGTTTTTGACAGATGTACCAAGTGGATTCCACATTAGTTTGGAAAAAATGCCCATTGAAGGAGAGAATTTGGTATTGTCCTGTTCGGCCAACAAATTCCTGTACAAAGACATTGCTTGGATTTTACCTAGGACGGTCAACAATCAAACGAAAGCAAAGAAGTCTCACAACAGGGAATACTCCATCACCCTCACTCTGACCATCAAAAACGTTTCCCTGGCACACTCAGGCACCTATGCCTGCCGAGCAAGGAACATATACACGGGGAAAGAAGTGCTTCAAAAGAAAGACGTTACAATCAGAGGTGAGCACTGCAACAAAAAGGCTGTTTACTCTCGGATCCTCAAATATAAAAGCACAAGGAATGATTGTACAACACAAAGCAATGTAAAACATTAAAGGACTCATTAAACAGTAAGAGATGTCTCATATCATCTTGATTTTTGTATTACTGTTGCTACCTTTCAAGCCCTGAGGTGGTGCTCATTTCCCCATGGGTTGGAAATAGGAGGAATAGCAAACAAAATCCTAACGCGAGAGCTTCCGGTTGAGTTCAGACGGGTGTTTTCTGCTTTGAAAAGGCACATGGAAGCTGGGGTTTGGAAGATCCCCCGTGCTACATTTTACATGCCGTTATTTTTTCTCTTGCTGTCTCCTACTGAGCAATAAGGAAAACTTTGGATCAATCTTTTCTTCCGCTTTGATATCAGCCTCATCAAAAGTGTCAAAGCTGAATAAACTGATTAACTTTAAAAACTGCTGTTTTCAGTCAACAATGGACATTTAATAAGCTAACTTGAATGTGCAGAATGAGCACAATTCAGTTTGAGATTGACTGGACTACATATTTTTTATTTTAATCTGATCTTGATGGACTTATAAATATTACCTGCTGAGCAAGTTCTAATACTTATTTATTTGAAATTATTTTCTACACTAAAGTACATTAATCTTAAAAAAGTATCTTCTAAAAGAAGTATGCAGGGAAGAAATAAAAATGTTGTTATAATGCACAGACCTATCATATCATTTATAATAATGATGATTTTACAACTGACAGACATGAACCATGTTTCTCCAAATAAATCCAGGTAGACTTCCAGTTGCTGTGTTGGTCAATTTTTAAAGTCAGTTCTGCACTAATGTACAAAACTACTGATAAAAGCGTGAGTGTTGCTTCTGGCCTCTTCAGGAGTTTGTAATGCTGTAATTATTTTATTAAATGAGGAATGTTACACTAACATGACTGACAAGGTTTAGCCAGCACGGTTAGTTAATACATTTTTAAAATACAAATTCAAAATTGAAGCCATTAAAAATATTCATTGCTTTTCGTATGCAAATGACAATTGGATTTATTATGGGGATTAAGAACCAGCAAAACTGCTGAAGGACAATTAAGGGCAACCTAAGAATTCCTTGTGAGCATTTCCCCTTTTCTTTTCCTTTGTCATGATTTTGCTATGAGATGTTTCTGTGTGCTATAAATTCTGTGTAAGGAAAAAGTTACTATTTTTAATAGATCTGATAACTTTATTTTTTTACAATTACATAGCTTTAATTATTTTTGGTTACATTTATGATCGATCATTTATATAGCATTTACATAAGCCATGAAAAAACAGACCATGATGACCAAAATAGCTACAGCAAAGGAACAAAGTGGCTGTGCTTTTAAAATAGAGGTTGACAACATGACAGTTTCTTTGCTTGGGAACTCACCAGACTATTTCCTCCTTTAGGTATCGAGACCGTGTCCCACGGCTAAACTTGCCTTTCACGTGGGAATTGCTTTTGTCAAGTGTGAAAGGGTAAACAATAGCATTTCCCCATAATGCCAGTTTCATGGAGCCTAAAATGCTTAGAAAACAATTGATAACCTGGAAGTTGCCAGAGAAAAGAATAATCATTTATATCTTGAAATGTCACCTATAGCCTGCTTGTATACAGTAACTCTTTTGTTCATTATTAGCATGATGGCTTCCAGAAACAATGTGTTCTTGCAAAGGGATCAGGCTCTCTTTTTTTCCTAAAACATGCCTAAATGCAAGTGAAGTCGTTGGCCACTGCTTAAAAATGGAGCAAGCTCACTCTTTAGCATTTGCAATTCTTCAGAAGAACTACAATACAGAATCCCCCTTTTTCCTAGGGTATTTTGTGGGAAGACATTTGATGGCGAGGTGGGCGGTGATGACAGGACATTACGAATTTTCCATGGCCTTGGGAGCTGAAGCACGATGATTTGTAGCAGCCAGTTGCCAGGCAATATGAGTTTGGGTCAAAAAAAAAAAAAAAAGAAAAAGAAAAAAGAGAGATGTGGCAATTAGGCTGTTCTTCTGTGAAGTTGTTGTGCATTGCAATGATGTATGTCGCTGCTGAGTGGAGATCCCACCAGCCTGGGCTCGACCAGCACTCAGAGGGCCACGCTGTGCAAGGATGTCCTAACATCCCAATGTGGCTGTCCGTGTTGGAGGGCACAGAGAAAGTCACTGGAAGCCTTTGAGGAAAGCAGTTCTTGGTGGCAGGATTAAAACTACTGATGTCGCTTTTGATGTCCTTGGATGACTGGAGAATCTCATGTGTTTGAGGAGTTTCTCTGCCTTCTGTTGTGTAATATATTATTTAGAGAGAAAGGTGTGAATTATATTTCTTCTTCTTTTTTTTTTTTAAGTGTTTAAAATAAAGCTTGTATTTATATTTTTGTACTGATTAATAAAAATTAAGTGAAACAGACAACATAATCCTAACAAAGGGCAAAAATGGATGGAATGCAAATGTAAACCTGAAAATTAATGAATTGTAATTTTTTCCCTTTGTTTGCTTTTAAAAATGCAAATTTCCCCTCCCTACCTCCCCAGGTCAGAAAAGTACTCTGATAACAGTGTCCTCTTCTCCCCTCTGTGATCCCCTGTCACTCCCCTGGGCCAAATTCTGCCTACAATGAAGTTCCTCAGGATAACTGAGAGCAGAGTTTGGCCAGCAAGGCAGCATTTGTGGGCAAGCTTGAAGGCTGGGGTCAGGTCTGGGGGGCTGCCCTGGGAGCTGAGCCCCACACTCTGCTGGTGGCCAGGCTAGCCCCTCAGCTTTGGAATGAGCAGAGTAGGACATTGGAAACTGTCCCCCTTGGCTTCACTGCAAAAATGAACGGGAAAAAACAGGTGGTTTGCAAAAGAGAATAATCCTCAGGTTGACCAAGTCCTTGAAAAATCAATTGATTGTAGCAGAGAAATTATTGAAAGTATGTGAATGATGACTTAAGTTTTAAGCAAAAAAGTTTTTCTTAATATGAAATCCCATCTTTAGTGTATGGCTATAAACAAATTAAAATTAATCACAACTCACAGAATGTGTGATTTGCCTTTGTTGTGTCATCTTGTCCGCCTTCGTTTTGGATGTCTGGGCTGGGGTGTCTGTCAGGGACTGCTGATAAATGTCAAGTTCTTCTCAGCACATGCACGTGGACATGCCTCAGACTGTGCCTGTTCACAGCCTTGTGAAAAATGAGAACTGAACAAAAATTGAAGCGAGGTATCAAGGAGAAGAGGGCAGTCTTCTTGGCTGCAAGGCAAATATAGTTGACTATGTCATTGTGTAGGTATGTGATGAAGAATTTACAGTGCCTCTCATAAATGATGCTGTTTGGGAAGAGAAAACAAATTGTCTACCAGCCTGTGAACAACAAATATCATTGCCTGTGGAAATTAATGTCTTGCAGCTCAGAAAAGCCCAAAAGCCATAGTCATGCACAGTCATGACTATGTTGGAATTAATTTTTAGGGGCAAGGGAATTGCAAACATATCCCACATTAAAGGTATTTTTAGTGCTGTGGGGCTCATGCATACTGAAAAATCTGGTGGTACATAGGGGTTTAAAACTTCTGGAGAATTTTTATTTATGGCTGGTGACAGAATAATTATGAAGATGGCTAGAATAATTATGTGTGATGGCTAGTTTCTCTGTAAGGAAAAAGAATAATCTTCCAAGCACAGAATATCAGAAGTTCAGCTGATACTGAACTTAGTGTACTGTGATCTGTTGCAGCTTGAAAGAAAATATTTGCAAATAGTTGGTTTCTGGGTTTTTTTTGTTTCAATTCATATTTGGAATCTGTATATTACCATGTTCGTAATTGCCTGATCCTGGCAGTGTCCTTGAAAGGAAAGATTGCAAATAATTGGGGAATTTGAGGGAATCTGCAGAGCATTTCCATCTGTGGCACTGCTCAGAAGCTCCCTGAATTCTCTGTGACTGCTTTAAATGGACCAAAATATCAAAAATAATTATATGAGTGTTGTAAATGTTAATGAAAGATGTTGCCATATATTGCGCATAAATGTTGTAAATACCTTGGCCTTTGTTAGAACAGCCCTCAGCACTGTATGAAATGAGGAAAGGAGTAGCAAAAGGTTGAAACAATCATGAGATTGTTTTGTTGCTTTCAGAGATGACTTTAACATGATGTCTGTAGTGTGTTTTTGAAATGCTGTGGTGTGGTTTGGCCTGGCCTGGTTATGTTCAGCCAAATATGTGAAATGCAGAAGTGGAATAATTTATGAAGACTTTGGTACAATGCTTATGTGCTCATGGTTGTTTTGGATTATGTGTGTTTACTGAATGTGATTTGTAAGTGTACTCTTTAAAATCAGTAAATTATCAAAGTCACCTTCATGGATATCACGGTGTACAGAGCAGCAAAGTGCTATCAGCAACACAGAGCTATTCCGCTGCAAGGGTGTTCTGACGATTCTGCAAATCTTTGGTGTCACAGTTTGTTTCTTTGGATGATGAAAAACTGAGTTTTCATACAAAGTCATTGCTTTCAGTATAAACAAGCGTGGCTGGTCATAGAACTGAGAAAATCTTTTGAGCACTGTCATCACTGGGTGTTCACTGGTCACCATAACATGCTATTGTTGAGTAATGGGAGTTCTCTGCACACACCAAACCCTCATGAGCCAAGTAGAACAGTAAATAAAATCAGTGACAAATGAGCTTGGTAGAAGAGCCATAGCAATCTTTAACACCAGTAAAATTAGTGTAGGGGAGTTAATTAAATCCCCACCATGACAAGAATGTAAAACAAAGGTGTTGTTTTGTCTTATAGCTCAAGAGGCACCAGCCCTGCTGCGGCAGCTTACGGATCAGACAGTGAACGCCAGTAACTCTGCCATGTTGGAGTGCCAGGCTCGTGGTATTCCTGAGCCCCAGATATCCTGGTTTAAAAACCATGAGGAAATACAGCAAGAACCAGGTGAGAGCTTTGTGTACTCACCTACCTCTTACAGCAGGTTTTTTATTTACCCATCTGCCTTAGGTAGCCATTTGCAGAGTCCTTGGCACCAGCACCTAGATGTAAGGAAGACAGGCAGCAACCCAGGTGCTCCAAGTAATTCTGTCTCGCTCCAAAACATGAGCCAGGCTGGAGATCTAGACACACCCAGTCTTTATGGAATTGGTGAAACATTTTTAATCTTAAAAGAGTCATCTCCAAAGAAACATATTTACCTCCATCTGTTATAGAGGGAGCCCCAGGACAGGGTGTTGGCCAGCAGTTATGGAAGTACCAGCAGGAGTCTGTGGTCAGGCACTCAAAGTCTGTTCATGAGTCAAAAACTATCCAGGAGACTAAATCTGTGTCTGGGGTGTCCAAAATCCAAATGCATCTACTGGCTGCAGAGGAATACAGGTCTCACACAACAGAAAGGAGCAGCTTCCCAGGTGGATGTTGCAACAAGAGGAAAGCTTTGGAAACTGCTGTTCCTGGCATGTGGCTTCAAAGATCAGCTAAGGCTAAATGTCCAGCTGTTGGCACCATAGTCATGGAAGTGTTCCTTGGATATTTCAGATGGAAATGAGTGACATAGGAAAAGGCAAAACCTTTCTCATGGGAATTCATGCACATTTGGTTCGGAAGCACACACTGAGATAGTGTTAAAACACTCAGCAAAAATGTTCAAGGACGTCTGGTCCATAGGAACTTGAATTCAAAGTGTAGTCTTCTACAGAACATTTTAGAAAGTTTGTAATTATGGTCATGTCCTGAATTATTGGGAATTATGATAGCATGAATAAAAACAACTGGAAAAAATTCTGAGGATTTCTCCAACTGAGTTATAAGACCGTGCAGACTTGCAGCCCAGGCACTAAGCTTAATCTAGAGACAGATTCCATGAAGCTTTACAGTGATCACATTGCTTTAGTGTGCATTAATAACACTATCTTCCAAAATGAATGTTATGTGTCTAACTTGGGTGTAACACAACAGATAAATTGGGAGCCAGGGAGATGTCTCCAGAGGGTAGGTCAGAGCACTTCAGTTAGGTGCCTGAAATAGATGGTGGGAATACATTTTGATGAGACTGTGGTTCTGATGGAGCCAAACACAAGTGTGTACTTGACTGCACATTTCCTGGCTAGAAGTTGCTTTAGCAGCAGTCCTGAGGCCAAATCTGCCTCTTCCTTGCTTCTTGGAGTATTGTCCAGGCTGTCTTCTGGGTTGACCTATCTGGAATAGACAAGATGTTTAAAACTTCAGGTAACTCCTGTGCTTTAGGATACACTGCATGGGCATTCTCTTTGCACCCTCTGGAGCCCCTTTGTGAAGGAGCCCATTGTTCCAAACCACATGAGCAGGTGAGATTTGGAGCAAGTCTGCTGCCCATAGGGACAGTCTGAATGGCTTTTGGAAGGGCTCTGAGCTTGAGCTGCTTCTGGGGCAAACCTGGGCCTGTAAGTGCAGTAATCAGGTTATCCTTTTTCCAAAAGCTTCAGACATGCTGAAGTGCTTACCTGGATGAAAGGACAGGCGCAGTGCTATCAACATAAACAGTACCAAGTACTTCCAAGATCATCCCCTTAGGCTGAGCTTTTTGACTCACACAAGTGCTTTGTAAACACTGATTTCCAAGAGACTTGCAAGGTGTCCAAGTGCATTTGGCTTTCCTGCAGACAACATTGTGCTGTGCAGTCTGTGGCTCAGATTTCTTTCAAGAAGAACTTGCAGCAGATACTATTACACAAGGGCCAGGTTTTGTTTATATCCTGGCTCCCTCTCATTGCAAATATTTCATTTCGCAGGAATAATTTTAGGGCCTGGAAGCCGAATGCTGTTTATTGAAAGAGTAAAAGAGGAGGATGAAGGACTTTACCAGTGCATAGCCACCAACTTGAAAGGGTCCGTGGAGAGTGCGGCGTATGTCACGGTACAAGGTAAAGCACCACACTAAATGGGAAAAGCAAGCCTTCCAGAGTGATGTTCTTAGGCTGGAAGGGCAGGGGTATGACCTGGGACTCCTCTGGTGATCTCTGAAGCAATTTGAAGGAAGTCCTAGCAAGGGAAGCATACCAGGTTGGAAAGGAAGCCCAGCAGGAAATGCTAACTCAGAGTGTGTTTACACTGACCTAAAAAGAAGAATTGCTTCAACCCAACAAAGATCAGGTCAGGGTAGAAGACAAATGTAAATTTAGTATCGGCAAAACAAACAAAAACCAGAGTAAGTAACACTCTCCTACCCACACATTTTCCCATTTCAGATTAATCCCATAGAAATTAGAGGCCTGGGATATTCTAATTTGTTTATTTTTCAACGTAAAGTGAATTGCCAAATCAGACTGGAAGATTTTAATCTAGCAATTGCTACATATGCAATGGTACTACTACAAGGAAGTAGTTTGATTTAGTTATTTCTGTAACCATTACTGGAGTTATCATGCTAATAATTGAAATGTCCAGCATTGTTCTGCCTTCTGACAATCTTGACTCATGCCTGTGGCAGTGAACTAAATTAATTTTACATTGACTAAAAAGAAAGTTTATTAAGTGACCTTTCAATTTCATTGAGTACCCTTTTGGCTCATGAATTATGAGATTAGAGAAGTAGGTTGACATTCTCCATATAGGTCAGTGTCGTGCATGTATTAAATTTGACATAATCTATTTTACTGACCTGGCGTTAAGTAAGTAGACCTAGATGCATTTAGTTGCTCCTTAAATAACACAATTTGAATATAACCAGGCCTCTTAGGCGGAGATTATATGTTTGTGGATGTTCTCACATAATTGTTAAATGTGTCTGAATACTTCTCATTATTTGGATACCACCCTGCAGCACAAGACAATTACAACTAGAATTGATTTTTTGCCATGAGTGTGTTGGCAGTCAGAGTTAATAGTGATGATACAATGATGTTTCTGCTTTAAAAGGTCAGGGATAAGTATATGCACATGTGGGCTGGCCTAACTGGTGACATGGAGGAGTTAAAACACCTACCCCTTTATGAATAATTATAGAATCATAGAATGGTCTGGGGTGGAAGGATCCTTGAACATCCTCTAGCTCCAGCCCGGTCTGTTGGAAGGCAGGAACACCTCCACCAGACCAGGTTTCTCAAAGCCCCCTCCAGCCCAGCTTTGAACACTTCCAGGTATGCCGCACTCAGAACTTCCCTGGGAAACCTGTGCAAGGGCCTCAACAAGTTCAGAGTAAAATATTGCTTCCTAATAATAAAACCTGTCTTCCTTCAGTGTGAAACCATTCTCCCTTGCCCTATCTCTCCATGCCCTTGGAAGCAGTGTCTCTCCATCTCTCTATAGACCCCCTTTAAGTAATGGAAGGCTGCCAAAAAGTCTCCCTAGAGCCTTCTCCTCTTCAGGCTGAACAATTCCAGCTGTCTCAACCTGTCCTCATAGGAGAGGTGCTTCAGCCCTCTGCCTATCTTTGTGTCCCTTCTCTGGACTCGCTCCAAAAGATCCACATAATTCTTATGTTGGAGGCCCCAGAGCAGCATGCAACACTCCAGATGGGGTCTCACAACAGTAGAGCACAGAGGCAGAATCACTTCCCTCTAAGTGCCTTGATAGTACTAAGCCTCTTACAGCTGCTCTAACAGCTGAATGAATAACTTGTGCCAGCTGCTTGCTGTCCAAATCATCCTACTAATTCATAGTCCTGGACAAGGTAATTCATTATTGTATTGATTTTTAACATAATTGAAGCTTGACTGTTTATGGCAACCACAAGCATTCTGTCAGATGGCTTCTAGGAAGTCGTATATCCTAGTCCAGAGGAGAGAAAAGAGAGCAGCCTCCAGGTTTCTTCTGTGGTTACATGTTCTGAGGGACCACCAGCAATGTTCTTGTATGACTTCTATGGGAGCAGGAGATGAAGATTACCACATTAAAATTTATGGCTTTGAGACTGGATGATGGAAAGAGAGACAGTTTGTCTTATCTACTGCTATAAAGGAAAATGTCCTTCCACTCTTTTCCTACTTCATGAAGGGATATCACTAGAGGTTTTTTTACTCATTCCTACACTGCTTTGGAGCGAGTGTCCCTCCCCCAGGAAATGGCAGCCTCCCACCTCATCCCTGAGCCTGGAGGGACAACATCAGAGCTTGAATGTGTGGCTTTCTCTAAGCTTTGCCACTTTCTTGTCTTTCTGAGAACACGGACCCTGTGCCTGCTGCTGTGAGCACCAAAGCCTTGCCTCTGTCCTGGGACTCTCGGAACACAGGGCTGCAGATCAAAGGGAACAGAGCAGTGCCTCGTGTTGATGGCCACGTTTAGAAGATTGGAAGAGTAGTTTGTGAATGAGTCAGGAAGGAAACTGTCTGCTCTCTTTATTTCCTCTGAAAAAACATTCTTATACTCACAGATAAAACAATGTGTTATTTTTGTGTCTGAGATGGATGAATGGATGGGGGAATCAAAGGGCCATTTTTAAATAATTGCAGACTGTGTTTGGTTTGGAACCAGGAGTTGTTGAGCTATCAGTGGAGAAGAAGGGCCATGTCTATGGGCATGTCCGAGCAATCTCTCTGCTTGCTCTTGACTGAGGAACCGAAGAGGCAGCAAATCTGCAAGGACAGAATAGAAACAGCAGCAGGTGGAGGGGACTGTATCCCTAAAAGTCTGGGGAGAAATGTTGCTGGGCATGTGAGGAACACAGACTCTTGGGAAGCTTTTTTTGTGAGGGGCCAACATGCTTGCAGAGCTGCCATGAAAGCCATTTTCTGCTTCCCCTACTGAGGACCCTCACAGCCCCAGGGATCCAGTTAGTTGTAGAGGTGCTGCTTTGAAGGAGATATGTTGATAAAGGAAGGATCACCTTTTACAGCTCATGCTCACTGAAATAGGGACATATAACAAGCAAAGGAATACAGCAGTGTGCCCTGTCTTAAAGCTGATGCTTGATAACTTAATGTGAAACCTGCTGATGAAAAGGAAAACATCTCATTTGTTAAGTATTCACTGCTGACAATGCAATGCTGACACTATGAAAATGGTGTTACCTTTTAAAATAACTTCCATCTAAATGACTTCTTTTAAATAACTTATCTATCTATCTATCTATCTATCTATCTATCTATCTACCCACCCACCTACCTACCTACCTACCTACCTACCTACCTACCTACCTACCTAACCTTTCTGACTTTGTATCTCAAAAAGTTGTTGTGCCTTTTGAGTCATGCTGAAGTCATCAGAAACTTCTCCATGAAGTTTAACCGGAATTCCCACAGACACTAAACAAAGTTCAGCCTGGGTCATGACTTCAGTTTGCAAGATTAAAGGTGGACATCAGGGGACACTGAGACTTCTGTAACCTTAGAAGTCCACTAAAGAGGCTTGGAATGGAGTCCTGGTGGTTGATAGTTCAACCTCAGTTCAAAGAAGGGTCGTCACCAATGGTCTGACTATGTTATGACAAACTCTGAGGATGGACATTCCTTAGGATCTCTGAGCACCCATCCCAGTGCTGCAGTGCTGTGATTGTGAGATCACATGGATTAAGCAGGGTAGATCCCATTGGGGTAGGGATGAGGGATCCTTTAGGTGCAGCAGATTGGCATTGTTGCCCCAGGCATTGCTTTTTCCCTGGTTAACACCTGAGCTGCACCACAATGTTTAGGTGTTTAGAGCTGAAATCCTAATGAGAAAGGCCACACCAGCCAAAGGCTTGAGATCGTAGCTGGAGGGATCAGCAGATTAATCCAGGCTCTCATCCTGCCATACTTGTATGGTCCTGGTGGCTTCTGTTGCTACTGGAAGAGAGAAGCTGCTGCTGGTGGCACTTCTTCACTCACCCCCTCCTCACCCCTCTGCAGTCATGCAGACATGGGGTGCTGCCCTGGGGCTTTTGGAGGGCTCGGGGGGAAAGGGGGCAGCTGCCTGGGGCAGAGTCAGGCAGATAGGACAGAGCTGCACACAGGGAAATGTCTTTGTCTAAGGAGGTGTCTGGTGAGTAAAGCTCTGGGATGGAGGTGTAAGGGGGTGCCTGAAATCTTCAGCTACCAGGCACAGAAAGAGTGATTTAGTAGTGATTAAAGCCTCACCAAACTCTGCTAATCCTAATGCCTCTTCTGAGTGCTTCTGCCTGTTCTGCCCCAAATTAAACCTTTTTCTACCCAGCTGAGAGACACTCAGAGAGCTCTGACTTCAAGGGTTTCAGCAAGACTAGGACTCTGATATTTGATAACCCAGCCCAGCTGGAGAAATGCTTTCTGCTTGCCTACATTTGCTCAAACATTTCAAAGACAGCACCTTCGCATCTCTGCTGACTCCTGAGCAGCTGCTGTAGTGGTTAGAGGGTTGCTGTCTTCCACCCCAGGCCTGGCTGTACCTTGTGGGTGTTCTGTGTCCTGCCATATGAAGTTGTGGCAACCAATGAACCTTCAGCCCCTTCAGGTTTTGTTGAATAAATATCAGAAACTATTATCTGCCATCTGCAGAAGTGCTGCTCAGAAGCAAGATGAGACTATCCATATGTAAAAGGAAATGCTGGTGCCATAGAGAAGGCAAGCAGCATTAGGCTGTATTGTTTATGCTACCACTATATTCCATATCTAAATAAAAAAAAAAATACTTGTGAAAAGAGGACTCTCTTGGTATTTCTGGAGACATTGTATCCCCATTCTTAGTTGCAGTCATAGCTTTTCCTCAATGAGCTTTATTCTCAAAGCTCCAGAATGGACATGCCAGGAAAATAGATATAGGGCATGAATATAAATCTGATTATTATTTTTAGGGAGGGAAGACATTATGCCAATTAAGCAATGCATCCTCTAAACAAAGCTTTGTAGCCTTTTGCCTAAAACCAGGCAGCACATCCTTCTGGATTACCCAGTAAACTCACCAGTGAGACACAATAACACCTTTTCATTTGTCAGGAGTAACACCAAGCTGCCAGGCTCTGAAACTCTGCAAGTGCAGTTGACAAAACTACTGTGAAATCATGTTCAGAATTACTCCTCCTTGTCCTCTCATTTACCCTCTAAATAAAAGGCAGAATATGATGGTTCTTTTTGCATTTTCTACCAGTGAGATAGAAAACATATTGTGGGAAGTGTGGGATTTTTGACGCGATCACAGGATTTGCAAAACAAACTGCTCTGAATCTATTTTACAAATCCCTAAATAGCAGTCTGAAGTGAGTTTTGTTTCAGTGTTTTTAAAGATTTGTCAGTGGGCTCTAATACTTTCCAGATTTCTAACGTTCATGTTTTCTTGTTGCTTCATTTTCAGTTGTGGCCAGTTTTGTTTTTCCCTTTCTGTGCTTAATCAGTTCCCTGGTTTCTAGAGTTCTCCCAGCTCCCTGCCACCTGGGTTCTATGAAAAGCTGCTGGGAAAAGAGGGGGTCCTGCATTCCCTCAGGGAGCCTGGCCATGTGCTGCTGGTGTGACTGGCAGGAGACCTGAGGGCACAGAGCCTGCCAGGGGAGCAGTGGATTGGAGAGAGGGCTAGGTCATATGCACTTCATTTCTTCCCAGTAGGAATGAGGCTCAACACCCCAGTACCATGCTGTCTATGAGGTGACAGGTGACAGATCAGATCCATTCAAGCCATGGGAAAAAGAGCTCATGGACTCCTGTTGGCAGCCCCATGAGTCTCCAAGAGAATCCCCAGGTCACCCCCAGTGATGGTTTTGGTGAGGGCTGGAGGGTTTACAGCATGTCTGGGTTGCAGGTGCAGGCTGCAGGGCTCAGCCACCAGCAGGGAAGAGCCCTCTGAGAAGTGGATAAGGAAAGGCATCAGGTCCTGGGCAGCAAACCCCAAGCAGCAACACTGCAACATGCCCTGGGTCACACTTGGAGTCACTGGTGCCTACACCAGCAGAAACCCTCCCAGGAGCTTCTCCTGCATGTTAGCAGCAGCTCTCAGAGCACAGTACCACCTGTGGGAAAGGGCCAGCAGAGCCATCCCCTCTGTGCAGCCCTGTCCTCTCCTGAGGCTGCAGGAGACCTTTATTTTTGGCTCTGCAAGCCAGTCCAAACAGAGATTAATACCCCATTGAAAAGAGCTGGTCCTTCCTGCTATTTTATTTTAATGGGGAAAAAAAAAACCAAAACCATGAAGTGCCCTTGGTTTGCAGGTCATTTTATAATTTGTTTCCCTCTTGATTTTCCCAGGCATATCAGAAAGGTCAAACCTGGAGCTGATAACTCTGACCTGTACCTGTGTGGCTGCGACGCTGTTCTGGCTCCTGTTGACACTCTTCATTCGCAAGCTGAAGAGGGTAAGAACAGACAGGGATCTCCCTGTGGCACCTGCCACTCCTTGGACGCCCTTTGTTCATGTCAGAAAATTTTTCCCAGGCTGCTGGGATTGCCGAGTCTACCAAAGAAAAATTCTGTTTCACTTTCACAGCACCAAGTCTGCCAGAGTTCAAGGAGTGTTTGGACAACACTCCCAGGCACACAGCATGACTCTTGGGACTGTCCTATGCAAGGCCAGAAATTGAGCTTTGATGATCCTTGTGGGTCCCTTCCAACTCCGAATATCCTATGATTCTTTGATTCTGCTCACCCTTATTCCTGGTGAAATAACCAGGCTGTTGATGTATGCTGGAGAACTGTGACTTGCAAGCCTGAGTATGAGTAAGCCAGAAAGAAAAGCCCGGGTGGGGACAAGGCTCTGAGGCTCACAAGAACTTGGGTGCCTGACTCACACCAAAGGCATCCTCATTCCCTTATGAAAACTGTGGGGGTTTGGCATCCTCATGTCTTTGAAGATCTGAGTGAGTGGGAATGACAGATCTTCACAGAATGTGCTGGGGTCTGGTTCACACAGTGTCTGGTACAATCACATCATTTCCAAAGTGATATTTTGCTGAAGGAGTTTTGATGGTGCATCTTCTAGAGAAGATAATCCTGTACCAACATGATAAATTTAACTGCCCCTGCAGCTGACCCTCCTTCTTGTCCAAGGCTGACTGTGATGGTTTAAAACCCCCTTTTGCTGACAGCACCTGTGTGCATCGTATGGTGTGTGCAGGCTAAACCACGGCAGCAAAATACAAAATACACAAAACACAGCTCCTCAGCAGGCAGGAAGCTCTCAGTGTAACCTGCAGGAGCAGATGGATTTGAGGGAAGGTATTGGGGCACCACAAGACACAAGCTGAGAAATGGCTGCGTGCCCCCTCTCCTCACTCCCAGCCCACCACCAGCACAGGGCTATCACAGCAGAGCACCACAGGGACCTGCTCACATCCACCACGGCTGGGCACGTCCCAGCTGCCTGGGAATGGCTGCTGAGGGACCACTGCAGCCTGACAGACCTGCCATCTGAGCCTGCACTAAGGCCTGCCAGTGCCTCGGGCTGGGTACTAAGAGCTTTCATTGACTGATGGGAAAGCAGCACTAGGTCTCCAAATGAGGGCGGCATGGCAGCAGTCACTCTGCCTGCATTCCTGCTGCTGCAGCCTTTGGTGAGGAGAAATGCGTGGGAGTTTGGGGGAAAAGGAAAGCAGAGGTCAGCTAAAGCTGTGGAGAAACTTCATAGCTCTAAGGGAAATTACAAGGCAAGAGGGACCAGTACTGGATGCTCAACAGTAATGATGAAGCAAGTCATAACGTGACTGCAAATCTTGGGAAAAAGTAAGCTTTAAGTGTAGCAAGGGGTTGCAGATCTTTTTTTTTTATTATTTTTTTATGAGAACAAAACTTGTTAGATTGTTAAAAGATAATAAAAATATCATCAGATAATAAAAATATCATGTAGAACAAGAGACTTTAACTAAGTGACATATTGAGGCAACTTTCCAGCTAGTGTTAATCTATGTTTATGGTCTTCTCTGTGTTTCTCGTATAAACCCTTACTCTCAAAGATTTATGTCTGGAATTAGCTCTGAATTAAATTTTATATACAAATGATGTTGCCACAACAGAAAAAAAATATGCTCTCCAAGAGCATTTACTTAAAACCTCTCTGTGATGCACACAGGGACAGATTATATCCTTAACAATTTTTCATCATTGAAAATGTTGCTTCAAATCTATATTTGTGCCAAAAATTTGATATTGAGTGCATCTGAAGAAAGAACTGTGGGAAACTGCCTGACTTTTCCACTCCACTATTGCTTTTTCTGGAATGGGTCCACTTCAAAGCTCTCCTAATGTGATGGGTAGGAGCACTCTGGTACACACATCTCTATCTAGAAATGCCCTTTCTGGAGCACCACACAAGTTTCTGTTTCTACTCGTATCCCACTTCTCCATGTTCTTTCTGGACTTAGTGGATGGTTTGGAGACAAGCTTTAAGCCTCCTGACTTTTTCCCAAGCATCAGTGCATCCTTCTTGGGACAAAATTTATGGGGTTGGGGAGGATGAAAAGCAACTAGAACAGCAGCTGTTAATTACTGTCATTTTAGTCTAGTTGTGTTTGTAATTAAGGCATCCACTGCTGGGAACATCCTTCTCAAAAAATGTGCCTAGAAATGCAGGGACATATTAGGGACATATTTCCAAACTGTAGGGGAGGGAAGTTGAAAGTATTAGGAAGCAGTTGAAGCAAATAATAGAAAAGAGAATATGTGGTTATAACTGTATATTTGTGGTATCTGTATGTCTTTGTCCACGTGCTACTTCCACAAGTTTAGGAAAAGCAACACCTTCAGGCTCAGTTCTGCAGATTTCCCATAAATTCCAACTAATAGCCAGGATATTATGGCAAACACTAGACCTTTTCTATAGAAAGATAAGTACTCCTGTGTCAAGAAAAGTCCAGTGGATAAGAATGGAAATCTTGATGCTCTTTGAAAGAACATATGTTTCAAAATGAATGAACTGCAGGAGATTTTCAGATGAGATACATCTTTCTTTATATTTCTCACATGAAGTGGATAATCCATTTGCTCAGGAGAAACTAAACTGGCAAATTAATTTGAAATTTTGTTTTAAATTATGCATTTGAGTCCAGCTGTTAACAAATTCCTCCAGACTCAAATGGTTTGAGTAAATTTTTCAGAAATTATACCAAAAAAATAAAAAATCCTACAAATTTGTCAGCATTTTGTGAAGTGTCCTGACGACTTGTCTTGCACAATTTTTAACCACACATGACCCATCTTTGCGGGATATATGGAACAAATAAACACTGGCAGTAGAACTCCATCTGTTGCATGTGGCCACTTCTTGCTTTGCACAATCATGAAGGAAAGTTATTTTTATCAGCAATGTTTAGTCACTTGCTGAAAGTATTTCTCCTGACTGTGCAGAGGGCCTGTGTCATAACACCATATGTTAATAGAGGCCCACATGGATTTCATTGAAGAAATTGGTATGTCCAGAAGGGAGGAAAGTTAGAGGAAGGAATTTCTTTTATATAAAAACTCTTGGAACATATAGAAAAGCCAAAGAGAACTCAACCAAACCATCCAGTGTGCAGTGAAACTTGCAGCCTTGTGAACAGAATGAACTTAGAGCCCTTGATCCAAACAAGAAGATGCTGACAGATACTCTAATCCTCTTTTTCATTCTGCAATGTCTTTGTTTTCTAGCCTCGTTCCTCTGAAATGAAGACCAACCATTACCTGTCAATCATAATGGATCCTGATGAAGTCCCCTTAGATGAACAATGTGAACGTCTACCTTATGATGCCAGCAAGTGGGAAATTGCAAGAGAAAGGCTAAAACTAGGTAATATTGGAATAGTTCATATAGAATTTGGATTGATTTTATCTGTAACTATGGGTAAAGGGGAGCTGGATGTGTTCTAGCACTCAGCACAATGTACTGCCAGGTTTGGTGTGATCTATTCCACACTGAGAGTGCTGATCTGTGAATGAATTACAGACTTCAAGACTGACTGACCATGTCTACTTGACTTTTCACATGTATATTTGGACTTCATGTAGGATAGAGAAAATAGAACCACAAGATCATTTGGGCTGGAAAAGACCCTTAAGATGAAGTCCAACTATGAATAATCCACCTGTTCACTCCAGGAGACAGCTGTGGAAGACAGTGACAAAGGCTTTACCAGGGTCCAGGTAGACAACACCCACAGCCTTTCCCTCATCTATTAAGTTGGCCACCTGGCCACAGAAGGAGAATATAGACAGGAATAATGCATTCTATATTTTGGAAACTGATTTACTTACAACATGACACAAAAAGAACAACCAAAGAATTCCAACTCAGACTGCCGACTTCGATGTTTCTCTCTCTAGTCTCAGGAGCCTGACCTTTGGCATTTACTGTAGTTTTGGTGATTCACTATAATAATGATGAAGGGTCTGGAAGGGAAGCTGTTTGAGGAACAGCTGAGGTTGCTTGGTCTGTTCAGCCTGGAGAAGAGGAGTGGAGATGAGAGCTCATTGCAGCTACAACTTCCTCATGAGGGGAAGAGAGGGGCGGGCACTGATCTCTTCTCTGCAGTGCCAGTGACAGGACTGGAGGGAATGACCTGAATCTGTGTCAGAGGAGGTTTAGATTGGATATTGGAAAAAGGTTCTTCACCCAGAGGGCAGCTGGGCACTGGAACAGGCTCCCCAGGGAAGTGAGCTCAGCACCAGCCTGACAGAGCTCAAGAAGCATCTAGACAACACTCACAGGCACAGGGTGTGCTGCTTGGAATTGTGTTGTCATAGGCCAGAATCATCCACAAGGATGGTCCCTTCCAACTCAGGATATTCTATGAGTCTATGGTTTTCTTCCCTTTCTTCAATCTGGAAGCTTGGAAAAAAGCCTGTGCAGAAAAGGGTTTTCATAATCCATCCTGCACCCCCTCCCGTTTCTCCCTCTCCTTCTTTTTCCAGCACAATCTCCTTGTTTGCCCTCGGGCCAGAATTATCCACAAGGATGATCCCTGTGGGTCCCTTCCAACTCAGGATATTCTATGATTCTATGGTTCTCTTCCCTTTCTTCAACATTGAAGCTTGGAAAAAAGCTTGTGCAGAAATGGGTTCTCATAATCCATCCTGCACCCCCTCCTGTTTCTCCCTCTCCTTCTTTTTCCAGCACAATCTCCTTGTTTTCGCCCTCTGATGCAGTTTTATAAATATTCTGTTATTGCACCATAAAGTGCAAGAATGTAACATGTAAATCCACACACAAATAAATAAATACCCTTGAAAACTTTAAACCTTTAAACTTTAAGCCAGATCCCCAGTAGATGTCCCAGCAAAAGGCATGGGTTTGGGAGCATTCCTTACTAGGCCTAGTGTGGGGTTGATGAGAAAGGAAAGGGTGAAGGGACCTTATTTTGAAGTTGATGAATCCCTCCAGAAACCACACAGATTTCAGCAAGAAGGTCAGCATTAAAATGTCAGTGATAAGCTCAGCCTCGTTGCTATAGTGCTGTTTGTTCTTTCAGGCATGCATTGCATTTGTCCTGCAGCAAGGTCTAGAAAATCCTTGCCTTTTAGTTAGGAGCTGTAACAGATTCCTCCTGTCTCCTGGGTATCAGGAACAGAGTTTGGTTAACATGTGCAAAATTAGGATCGCACTAAATTTGCCTGCCAGAAGACACAAGGTAGCCAGATGTGGATAAGTACAGCTGAAATATATTGCTCTCGATTTATAATTGTCATACATAATGCTGGGAATGCTGGAACCTTGTGCTGGAGTGACTTCAATCTTCAGACAATTTTCTTACAGCAATGGACCAAGAGCCTGATGTGCAGACAATGTGACCACTGGGAAAGAAACAAATAGAAATGGAATGTAAACACCAAGAAAAAACCGATGCCTTTCAGGGTTAGTGTTGGAGTCCAGAGGTGATGAACGATGACCAGAGAATGAGTTAAAAGTGGAAGAACTGCTGTAAACAAATGAAGAATGCTGACAATGAATGAGAACCAGATTTGAAGAAGTTGTGTATGTGTAGTATGCTAGATTAGCTCAGTGCAAGTCCTGCTTACATGGCAGTTGGCTCAGTCTTTGAGTAACCTTGGCAGTCTCTGAGGATTAGTGTCTCACAAACACAAAATGTGCTTCTATGGTTTTTAAAAAATATTTTTACTTAGAAATGCAACCCCTTCCAGCATCTGATGAGACTGTTTTTCTCTTTCCACCTACTTGTCCTCCAGGACACATATTTATTATAACTTTTGCAAATAAGTCTCTCCTTTCAGCCCACATCTCTTTTGCCGTGTGTTCCTCCAACATGCACACACACAGCCCACGGCTGCAATGCAATGCTTATATAACACGACTCTCCCTTCATCTGTAAGAGGTACAGCCATTACAGGAAATTCCATATGGGCATCACTGAAGTCAGGGTAATTAACATTCAGCACAGATTAGTCTCACCGAGAGTAAAATGTCATCTTTTCATTAGGCAGAAAAACGCCGGTGCCATAAATCACTGTCGGCGTGGTCGGCGATAACACACTGTGTTAGCTGAGCCACCATTGCTGCTCCCCTCCCGCTTGGGCTTGACCTTCCCGACCTAGAGAGATGGCACAGTGCCCATGCCGGGATGCAGGACCCGGGGCAGTGTGGCTGCTGGCTCCAGCACGGTGTCACAGGTGCTTCCCAAGCCTGCTCCCTCCTGTGCACTGCGAGCCCACGGCGCTGGCACCGAGCACAGCGCTTCCCACTCTCCTGCACGCGCACAGCTGGCCTGTGTAACATCATGGAAAATGTGAAACCACCCGTGGGGAAAACCCAGATCACTCAAAGAACCTGAGAAATGAGCACACCTTCGAGCCTGTGCTCTCCCAAAAACTCGGGGTACGGTGCCTGCAAGTGCTTTTAGCTAATGCTCCAGGTCCAGCAACTGGCATGCTTGAAGGACTCTGCTAAAATGGGACTGAAAGGAAATTCTCCTGATCCAAAATTCCTTGACTGAGGCGTATGTTCACTTTAATGTGTTCTGAGCAGCCCAGCAAATCCAAGTCAAGTGTGGAAAACTTAAGTAGAGCACTTTGCTTCACTGGTCTGGATCTAAATGCTGCAGCATTATGTTACCCCAAACACATCCAGTGTAGCTGCTCAAAGGCTATGACAAACTGACTGCTCAGAAAGCTGGGCAACTTAATATTACTCTGATTAATAATTTTGTAGTTACTTTGTACGTCAACAGAAGGGACTTCTGCAAGAACAACCATATTGCATACTGAAGTGTGGAAATTTGAGCTACATGATGTAAAGTTAAAGCAGCCTTGTCCTGTGACACTATTCAGCACGGTACAAACAGCAGCAGAGCAGCATGACTGAGTGTTGTTACAGTTTCCCATTGAATCACACCACTGTTTAGAGAAGGAAGTGCTGTTTCCAGTGCTCATTCTCCTTTCTGAAAGGTTAGCAGTTTGTGCAGCTTTATGAGCCGGTGTGTTTTCCAAGTGGTGACTAAGTAGGTTATCATGATTTGGGAAGTGAATTAAAGGATTAAACAAAGGTTTGACTGGTTTTATAGGACCTCAAACTGCAAGTTCTTTGCGTAGAAACCATGGAGTCAAAATGTTAAGGACTAAAAATATCAATTCACTAAGAAAACTGAGACCTGAGTCTTAATGATGCTTCCCTTACACATCTGCTGAACGAAGGATCTGTATGCAGTAACTGAAAAAGGCGACAGAAGGTTTTAGATGCACACTGATTCATCTGTATTTCTCTATCAAACACTAAGCCCTTCCCAAACCAAGGTCAGTTTGTTGATGGTTTTCAGTCATGTAGGTCAAGTTCTTTGTGGTTTTTATTTGCTGTAAAAAAATGACAACACTTTTGTGCATCTAGGGTGGAAATAGTTTTCTCAGATTTTTTTTGGCTTAGCATATTCCACTTCATGTCTCCATTGCTTTTATAACATATGTTATTTGCTTCTACTGACAGACATACTGAGAATTACAGTTTAGATACAATATACATATATAAAAGGCAGTATTGATTTAAACTAGTACAGACAGCAGCTCTTTTTCTTTGCTGTATCTGTAAGTGGGATTCATCTCTCACTCAGATACTAACAAGATAGCCCAAGTGAGGGCTAGTCAAACAGGTGTTCATCATAGGAACAGGAAATTATCCTGTGGTGATGGTCATGCCACATGTGCATATCTGAGAAATAGATATATGTACATGTTATCATTTGTTTTCATATGAAAAGCTGTTATTTTCTGCTCTTCTCTATACTGCAGATCCTTCTGCCATATTCTTGTTAGCCACTTCGGAACCTAGGTTCTGCTGCAGGTGAAGAACAAAAGCAATCTGAAAACAGTTACTTGGAAATAAAACTTATTGCTAGAGCTGATATGTTGACAAGATCTCCCTGACCAAGCCTTGACAGCCTCTGCAGCAGGGCAGAGGCAGCCAGAGCTGTCCATGTGGACACATTGTCAAGGGGCCAGGGGGTCTGTGTTATTAAAGACATAACTGACAGCACCACAGGCTGCTGCACGGTGCCGTGTGCTCAGGGAAAAGAGGAGAAAAATCTTCCTCTGGCATAGCTAGACTGAAAAAATCAAGTTTGAAGCCAGTGTACCTCCAGTGAATGGTTGCATTCATTTAGTGACATTTTCACTCCTATCACTTGCTCCCTCTGATGACTCTGTCTTCTAGTTCGACTGCTTACTTAAAAAGAAACCAACAAACCAATAAACCAACAAACCTAAACCAGGTTGGAAATATATATGTTGGAAATATACCTATGGGATTCATTGGAAAGTACATTTTTCAGTTCATGATCTATGAAGCCATTTGCTGATGGATTTCTTTTTTTACCAAGATGCATCTCTCCACTTCACTCTCTTTACAGGAAAGTCTCTTGGACATGGGGCTTTTGGAAAGGTGGTACAAGCATCTGCCTTTGGAATTAGGAAATCACCCACGTGCAGAATAGTTGCTGTGAAAATGTTGAAAGGTATCGTGCTGCAAAGCTGCATTGGAAAAAATGATGCCTTATGTAGCGGTGCATTTTTTATACAATTCTGCCAAAAGCAAAAGCTTTCCCCAATAACTTTTTAAAGCCTCCAAAATGTGTACCAATCAAGTTGCAGGACCACCACAAATGAAATGGCAGAATTATGGAATAAGAGCTGCATTCTCAGTAAAAAGTCATACTTTTATGCTCAACTGACTCTATTCCAAATGCTGTAAATGAAATTTAGCTGAAGTATAAGGTATCCACCTTGATGTAAAGACACTTGGATAGAAGCTTTCATGTTTTCCTTGGTCCTTCATTCCAAGGAATGATCATCTACTGTTAAAACCAGATGCCTTATGTCTCATTCACATATACCTGACTTTTGCATCTCATTCTAACACTCTCCATTAGATTTTATAAAGTTTTTTCTTCATGAAGGCCCTTTTATTAAGCTAAACACATTGAGCAGTTTAAGTCTTAGTGGTGTTGTGCAGCTGTGCCCCCTCTGAACTGGCTGCAGGCTCATCACAGGTTGCTTAGGATGCTGACACCCAGGTTGTGCAATGGATTTGCCAGCACTGTTCATACACCAGTGCTCATCTGAAAGTAAAATCATCCCCCAGCTATTCACTGCCACCTTTCTCATTGGAGCAGAAAGAACAAAAACCCCGTCGTTAATTTGAAGAGGGCGCTTGGGATGTTAGCAAGCAGGATGATATTCAGTCATAGCCTGCAGCAGCTGTAATTGAATTCCCTAACCCAGAGTCCCAGTGGCATCCTTCCTGTGTATTTAGCTTTCCTTTATTTATGTGTGTAAGGATCAGAGCAGGCTTTTTTTTTTTTTTTCTTCATTGCATTGCCCCAGGAGTTTATGCTGCACTACTTATCTGTCTTAATCCTTGAATCCTTTCTAGTGTTGTTTCTCTGCCAGAATAAATACATCCCCTATTCTGCTAGTATGGCATGGAACCCCAATGCTCTCCTTTGACTCTGTTGGGGAATAGTTTGAATGAATGCATCCTAGCCAGTGGCTCCCAGCTTCACACATGCTTACTTGTCATTTATCAGGAGATGTCTGCATGTAAATTCCAGCCCTTGGAGTGGACTGTTGGGTTCAGGGTTTCTTTATGTACATCAGCAGGCTTCTTGTGCCAGCCAGCACCACCAAGGAGCAGTGGGTGCTCCTGGAATGGGTGGGAGCAGAAGGCAGCTACAAGAAGTCTTCCTGGTGGGATTCACACGTGCATGTGCAGAGCAGATGCTTTTATCAGAGTTAGTCACTCAAATGCCCTTCACTGGCAGTGGTGAGAGACAACAGTTCATCCCATCCTAAGGCAGATTCCAGGAGGAATGGATATTCCTCCTGCACACAAGGAGCTGAGTTCAGCTCTGCTGACAATGAAGAGAGCCAGTGGTGACCAGATCCTCTGTAGTTACCTTTAGTATCTCCCCTAAAGCACGGGGGAGATCTGCCTCACTCCTTGTGTCCTCACTAGATTATCCAGGAGCTCTGCAGTCATTCATTAGGCATTATCCTCACAGAATTCCCATGTGGTGGAGGGGAAGCAACACCACCCATACAAGCAAATAGTGGATCACCAAGTAGAATACAAGTTTTGTCTGGGACACCAAGAAAAACTCTTTCTATTCAGATGTTGAAACCAAGCCCTTTAAGACTCAGCTCGAGGGTTTTTTTCCCTCGAGAAAGAAGGGACAGTTCTTCTTGGTCTTGGTGTCACTAAGCTGAAAAACTCCTTTGGGGCCTACACAAAGCAATATTTTTCTTGTTTTCTTAACAAAATCAAATCCTGCAGGAAAAAAAAATGTTCAGGGGGAATGAGACATTTCATTCAATACTAAATAGAATGTTTTGGATCTATTTGAGGGACTTCTTACATAATTCCTATTATTATTGACCATGACTGGTAAGGGTGAGATGCATTCACTTCACTTTAACCAATTAATATTTACTTCCCTGGTCTATCTCCAGGCTTCCTACATAATGAACAGAACCAGGCAGGCATCATCCAGGGGTAGTTCATCTTTCCCTTATACAGATGACTAAACTTGATGGCTACATCAGCTTCTGAAATACTTTGCTCTTGACACTGGCCCCTTAAAACATTGATTAGTTCAGGCTAGTATATAACTCTTAGATAGCTGAAGTCAGAACAGATGAAGCCAACTCTAGACAGAATTAATTATCATATTGAAATCCCTTTTTATTTGTTCTTTCCATTTTTTTGGCTGAAACATCAGAACTATTAATGTAAAAAAAAATATGTATCTCACTTCTAAATAGGATAGAGTCTACTGGGAGGAAGTGGAGTGCCTGACTCTTTTAGGGGTTTAATTGCAAGCAAGAGGATGCTGAGCATGGAGGAATAGAGAGAGAACATCAATACAAGAAGTACATCTAGTAACAGAGATCATTTCAATGGAAAGTAATGACAAATGGTAAAGCTCATCAGGACCTGAGTACTTTACCTTTTCACATTGACTTTTTATTTTGTATTTACAGAAGGGGCCACAGCAAGTGAGTACAAAGCACTGATGACAGAGCTGAAAATCCTAATCCACATTGGTCACCATCTCAACATTGTGAATTTGTTGGGAGCTTGCACAAAAAATGGAGGTAAAAAAATCTGCATGCTCTGAAAATGGGTTTGGATTATCTCCCAGTAACATCCAGTGACCCATGTTGTTTTTCATCCAGAGGTCAAGTTAGTAACTTTTATATTTGAGCTCATCCTGTAGTTGGTGAAAAAAGGAGGAAAAGAAAAAGAGATTTTCAGTCACTTAATGAAGTGATTAAACATTTCCTCTCTATAAACTCTCTTTTAGTATTAATATGTGAAGTGTGAATTTAGGAATATGCCACTTGCTGTCCTTTATATCACCCACTCCACTGCTCAAGCTCAAGTTAAACATGATCTGGAGAGGCAGGGAACAAGGGATATAAGCTGCTGGCCCTGGACTATGAATCACAATGCAGCTGTTGTAAAATCCTCCATGACAGCGCACTAAGAAAATCAAAAGACCAGTATGGGAGATTGTTTGTTTCGGGTATGTCACCTATTTTAGTTCAACAAGTGTGTGTGGGCTGTGGGACTCCACTCTGAACTGCCTGAAGAGGAAACAGTGTTCCACAGGACCCAGACTCAAGACCCAGCTTTCCAAAATTAGGCCCTGTCCTAATTTCCAGAAGCAGTATTGTTTTGATTATTTCCAGTGTTCTTCAAGCAGCCTTCTAGTTCTTAGGATGTGTTGCCAGTTATTCTGGACTCAAGCTGTAGTTACAGACATGAAAGATTATTTCTCAGAACTGATGCCTTTATGCTGCTCAAAATGTTTGTTGTTGTTTTTTGTTTGTTTGTTTTTTTATTTAATTGCCCAGGGCCTCTGATGGTGATTGTTGAATACTGCAAGTATGGGAATTTATCAAACTATCTGAAGAGCAAAAGGAATTTTTTCTGCCCTAGCAAGGTGAGGAGGCAGATGGTCCTGGTAGGGTTCATCTTACCTGACGTAAGTGCTGGTAATGTGGATGTCAGCTCTCTGAGCTGGTCTCCTCAGACTCTCTTCTTCCAGAGGAGAGAAATCACTTTTGGGTTCACCTGACCTATATTAATATTTGGTGTGGGATGTGTTGTGCCAAGAGAGGATTCACCTCTCCCTCCCTGACTGTGCAAGGAGACTGCTGTGACTAATTTGGCTGGAGCCATCTACAGCGAGGGGAAGTGGATCTATCCAAAGTGTCCCCATGTGCTCTTGCCCTGCTTTTGATGAACCCATTCCTGGTGAGCTTGAGGTCAGCAAAGCCAAAGGAAGTGGTTTTGCCCACTTATTTCAGTACTGCTGGGAGCACAAACAAGATAATACCAATTAAATCTCATGTCCCAAGACACCCTAATATTCAGAGATTTACAAGTAATCTTATTATTGTGTGAGGAGAAGAGCTATCAAGAGGAAAAGAGATTTCAGTCTTGTCCACACAGCCTTCTGAATCAAATTCATTATACGTTTGTTACTACAAACCTAAATCCAAATGTTCCAGAAAATTAAAATAGTTCAAAAAAAAAATCCTCCAAATGAGCCAGGGCTCTGACATGAGACCTAGGAGCCTGGACACAGAACAGCAGGTCTCCAAACCAAGGCAAACTCGGCCTTTGCCAAGTCTCTGTTCCCAAGGCTGTGCATGCTGTACCCCACATCAGACACAGCAACTGGCTCCTCCTACACGTGCCTGTTGGAGGGGCATGCTCAGCAGGGAGCATGGCTGGGCAGGGTCCATGCTGAGTGGAGTCATTCCCATACCCCCTTCCCACACCCAGGGATCCAGCACCCTTGGGAATGTTGCCTGGGCAGGAAGGAGGTGGAGGTTTGGCTCTGCACCAGCATGCACAGGGAATATGGTTGCAGGACAGGAGGAAAAGTAAGAGGGGGCAGGAGCACAGCCAGGCAGCCAGGCTGCTTTACAGGCAGCAGTGAGAGAGCTTTTCCCAAACATGTGTCCCATTAAACCATCACAAGACTGTCCATAAGAAGAAAGCATTGGATTAAGGCATTGAAGAGAGGCAGTCACTTCCAACAGCAGCTCTGTTTTAAACACCAAGTGCCATTGCTCCTCATGGAAAGGGTTTACAAGCCCACACTAAACCCTGTGCAGGGACATAGAGACAGGTGTCTTAAGCAGGCTGGCACCAAAAGCTGATGTTTGAGAGGTCTGGGATACCTCATCGTGGGCACAGCCTTCCCAACCCACTTCTTCATGCTCCTCCTCTGTCTGCTGGAGAGAAATGAGCTCTTCCAGATGTCTCATTTCAGGCTGAGATGAGGCACAGCCCAGCAGACAGGTCCATCCATTCACCCTGCAAATCCTCACTGTGGCAGATAGCCCACTGCCCTGGTTACCCCAAAATCATGTGCTGGTGCTCCCAAAGCCACCAAATTTCTGCCCTCTGGGGATGATGAGCTTGGTGGAGCACAGCTCTGCCACCAGCCCCTGCCTGCCACAGTGGCACTGGGCACTCCCACCTGTGAGAGATGTGCCCACCCACACCAGAGACCACCAGCCTGGCAGGAGGGCACCGGCAGTCTGCCTCAGTTCCTCCCCACCCCTCCACGGGTCTGATGTAGCACCTCTTCTCCTCTCTTTGTTTGAAGGACTCTGCTCTGCAGGGAGAGCCAATGAAAGAGAAAAGGGATATCGAGCCAGTGGAAAGCAAAAAACAAAGGCTGGCCAGTGTCACCAGCAGCGAGAGCTTCGCCAGCTCTGGCTTCCAGGAAGATAAAAGTCTGAGTGATGTGGAGGAGGACGAGGAGGGTAGGTATTAATTCCTTCCTGTCCCTACACGGACTGTGATATTTTTACAACATACTGTGAATCCCTGAAATTTTTTTCCTCATTTATCACCCTAATAAACATCCGTGGGAGATGCTCAGAGGGTCATGTCCAAAGGGTAAAAGATTTAAAAAAAGATTATTTCCAGGGTTACTAAATCTGACAGGAAAATGTGTGGTTGTTTGTTCTGACTGCTCCTTATCTTTGGGGAAAACACAGCAGTGTCCAAAGCATGGGGTGTACAGCAAGCACTATTTTTGTTTCCAATGACAGTGGGTTGACCTTCAAATACCCCTCCATAAAGACTGAATTTATGGGAATAATGGGGTCTATAAGAAAGGGGGAAAACAACTGCCTGTGAGATATCTTAGTAACAAACCCTGCTTTCCACCTCTGCAGATGCTGATGACCTGTACAAGTTGCCCCTCACCATGGAGGACCTGATCTCTTACAGCTTTCAGGTGGCCAGAGGCATGGAGTTCCTCTCCTCCAGAAAGGTGAGTTTTGCACTGAGGGTTTTTCACTGCAGAAGAACAGGATTCAGAGGTGAAATCACGTCTACATGGTAGTGACACCTTCCTTGGGAGAGGTCCCAAAGGAAGAGCCGTTTTCCTCTTGGCATTATAAATATAACTGTGTTTATCTAAGTATCCATAGTCCATAAACACAGGATCATGACTGAAGGCAGTGGGTCAAGCTCATTCATTTGGGCAAGATCTTTAGGGTGTGGTAGGTTTTTCCTTAATTTCAACATATATTAGGGAGCTCCAAATGATTCAGCTCTTTCCCTGGAAATGTCAAAGGACTTACAAATTTGTCACTTTCTGAACTTAGTAATTTTTTAAAAAATAATTACTGCTGTTTACAGTAACTTCATGTAAACTACAGGCAACTTCCCTAAAAAAATTAAATTTATTATTATCATTATTAGAATTACAATTATTATTATAATTAATAATAATAATAATATTAAAGGATATGGGAGACAGGAAATTTGTGGGCAGGAATAAGGAAATGCAGTTTGATTGTGAAACTGTTTTATTATAGTGCATTCATCGTGACCTGGCAGCCAGAAACATCCTTTTATCTGAGAACAATGTTGTGAAGATCTGTGATTTTGGCCTTGCAAGAGATATTTATAAGAATCCTGATTATGTGAGAAAAGGAGATGTAAGTCAAGATGCTGTTTATTTACCCAAATGTTTATAACATGTCATTTCAAACTATCCACCAAAATACTCTGTAGACATTCACATTTCCCAAATTTAAGAGCTCAAAAGCTGTTGGTTTCTATGTGAAGATGAGCTGTCCAGATGTGTTGTGGAAGCTGGGAAGCATTTCAATCCTCAGGCATGAGGCTTAGACATGCTGACTGCTTCACAGCTTTGCCCTGTTAATACTTCGGTTTTTAGACATTTCTTGGCTGGTTCACCATAACCCCCTTACTCCATAAACTTCCTTCAAGGAAAACAGCTCTTCCAAAAGAAGGTGTGTACTGCCCAGTGCTCCTGGTGCCTCTAGGAGCTGAGCAGGACCTGCTCCTCCTGCACCTACTCGTTGTTTTTTTGCCCCTGCTACAGTGACTGCCCTGCCAGCCCTGCTGTGAAGGGCTGGGCCAGCAAACTGTGCTTGCACCCACCCGTGCCTTGGGAATGTGCTGTGGGCATTGCAGTCATGCAGAGAGTCTCTTTCTGGAGGTCTCACCCACCTGCCAGCTACTCCCACATCTGTAAATAGCTTCCAGGGTTTACAGCATTGCAAATGGGAAATGTTCACATAGCTTTGGTACTGCTCAGGAGACCCTAACAAGGTATGCTGAGGGGGCTTCAAGGGTTGATGATGTGCTCCTGCAATTCTGGCTCTGAAAACTTCCCCCAGAATAGCTCCAACATTGTTACAGAATGGTTGGTGCTTGGATGCAGGGCTCTCTGCCCTGTCCCTATGATGCTGGCAAGACACCTCTGCTCCTACACACTCCCACATCCCTGTAAAGAAAAGCCTGGTCACAGGTTTCCAATGTCTGGTGTTTTGTGCCACATGTTTTTTAAAAACAGCCTTTTACTCCAACAATTTGTTAAGTGTATGAATGAGTGTGGGTTTATCTTGAGTGCCTGTAAGGAAATCCCACAGGTTCCTGCCTGAATGGTAATTATTTACATAACAATATATAGTTGATTCATCTATGATTAAAATCTTTCAGGCTTTGAAAATAATAGTCAGATTTGTCCCTTTTACTCCAGGCTCGACTTCCTCTCAAGTGGATGGCTCCTGAATCCATATTTGATAAAATCTACAACACAAAAAGCGACGTGTGGTCCTTCGGGGTCTTGCTGTGGGAGATATTTTCCTTGGGTAAGTTAACTATGCACCGCAGGAGCTTGACAGAAGTGGGGACTGCAGCTTGGGGAAAACACCCATTACCTTCAAAAATCTTTTGGCAGGTGTTTCAAAAAGACCTACATCAGAAGCAGAGGAATTACTGTGACCCTGTGAATGAGAAATTTTGGTGCTTTTAAGAGCACTGAAATCTCATTTGCCAAGCTGAAAGCCTTAAAGGATAGCACAGCTGCCTGAGAACTTTACCAGCTTCTTCTGCCATGGGCGAAACCTAAGCTCCCCACTTTTCCCTGCAGAAAGCCTTGGCAGAGGATGCAGGGCAGCACAGCCAGAGCAGTCACGGTGCTTTGTCTGACTGATGGCACTAGCCAGGAAAATCAGGCAATTTTTAAAGCATTTTAATTGACTGTGGAACCCTGTGGGATAACACAGAACTGTGATTCTGGGTCACCAGCTGCCCAAGACCAAGGCACCACCTCCTGTGCCACAGACAGCATTCAAGACACCGAGTGCCATGAGCTGAGTGCTCTCTCAAAAGCTCCTCATTCCCCTTGTGGGAGCAAGGGACCCAAACCCACAGTTTGCATCTGTCAGACCCTGTCACCTCCATTTCCAGCCCAAGTCTAGGAGGTCCCCAGCCCAGGAGGGATCCAGCACCCCCCTCACCAGGCTACTGGACACAGCAGGCAAAAAGCAGCTGCGCTGATGCCGCAGGATGAACTAGAGCATGCAATCTGAAATTAAAACCCGGTGAAGCCTTTTTTTTTTTCCTTTCTTTCATGTGGAAAAGGCAGGATACAAGATGTACACTGAGTGGGAACAACAATGACTGTCAGAATAGAAGAATCTTAATTGAGTTCAACACAGAGGCTGACAAAAGAGGCGAACAGCAGAGGAAACAATACTATACAATTCTCAGGACAATCAATCATTTATTAGTTTAAATACATGTTGTTGGTCAGCCTGCCAACTCTTGTGATTGTATGGTCAGCCTTATAATACCTGCTATTTTTTTCTTAAAGCCCCAGCTCCTTGAACCTGGTGACTATCTGACTCTATGAGGTCCTTTTTTTTTTTTTTCCCCTTTCATTTTCCCTTTTCCTGATTTTTTTTTTGTCTATAGAAAAAAAAAAGACCAACAATACAACCAGGCTGCATCTGAAAAACACAGAAAACAGAAAAACAATGCAAATGTACTGTGACCTCATTTAAATCAAATATTTCAATTTTTTCAAGGTGATTTTGAGCATTTAGGGTTTGTTAATATTGTGCTCAATAGAATTTGGAGTAGTCCAAACTGGCTTTTCAAGGGATAGTGTTCAAATCAAACTCATGTGCATTTTTTCTATTCAGGCCAGGGAAGCACCACCAATAATTGTGCCTTGATCTTGCTCCCCCCAAAGACTGGGGCTTGGAGCACAACCAGCAGTAATCCAGCAGGGCCAGACCTTGCAGGGGGGCACCCCTGACCCCCAGCTCTGTAACCTGATGATGCACACCCCAAGGGAGAGTTTGAGAGAGATGCATCAAGGTCACAGGTACTCAAGGCATGTATCTATTCTCCCAATGTCACTTCCAGGTGCCTCTCCTTACCCCGGAGTCCAAATAGACGAGGATTTCTGCAGGAGGCTGAAGGAAGGCACAAGAATGCGAGCCCCAGAGCAAGCGACCGAGGAGATGTAAGATGCCTTTGCTTGCCTTGTGTACCACTGCCTGCCCTCCCGGGCTGCCCTGCAGATGATGTTCCAGCCTCTCAAAGTACCCTGTGCCAGCCTAGGGAAAAACAACCCAATCCTCCATCAGTATCTTCTTGTGTGCCCCCAATCCTGGCCCCTGCCTCTCCCAGAGGGTAGGGGGCAAACAGGACCTGAGCCAAGTGCATCACCAGGGCTGTGCTCTCAGGGAAGCTGAGCAAGGAGGAGGAGGAGGAGGGTCATTCCTTGCTAGGTTTAATATTTACGGACATGCACAGAGATAAGTGCTGGAGGAATGTGACATTATTAACATCATCTTGACTTAGGAAGTGACAGTGGAGGCTTCCTTGCAATCACTGGGGTACTGAGGGTTCCACCCTTTCCTGTACACCGTGTCTGATGGCAGAGGAAGGTGACGGGGACCCACAGCCGCCCCGCCCGGGTTGTCTGAGTCCTTACTGCCACGTCGGCCATCACTCCCTTCTCCCCTGCCTTCAGGTGCAGTCTCAAGCTGCTACTGCATGGCAGCCAACACCTTTTTGGAGGCCAAGGTGGGTCAGGCCAGAGCACATTGCCTGACCCATGCAGCACACTGAACATTCACCCTGTGACACAAGTCACTGAGGACCATGAACATGTCCAGGGTGTTTTACCTCTGGAGGCAAAATCAAGAACGTGTGAGTGTCTTGGTGTCTTCCCGAGTGCTGTGTCATGGCTCTAAATAGCAACACTTACCAAAAAATAGTTCTAGCAGAAGAAAAGGATGCAAGCCAGCCATGCCTATCTGGGAGTATTGCCCATTGACTAATTTTATTATCCTAGTGACAGTAGATAAGAGCTTTTTTTTGTCTCTTCCACATATTTTATTGCAGGAAGGAAAGCTCGGCTCAACCAATACAAGGAAGTGACACATCCATATAAGTCATCTTAGGATGCTTTTAGGATACTTTAACCTAAACATTGCCAGTTAATAGATGTTTAATACAAAGGTTTAATGCTTAATTAGGAATGAAAAAAAGGAAATATGACTGGTTGGCTGAATTATCCTTTTGATGCGGTCTTCTAGGGTGTTGCATGAAGGTTTTCTGTTTTTATGGAAAGTTCACTGCTTTACTTTTAGGAAGAGGCCTCAATGGTGTTAGAGAGAATCTTTGTAAAAGCAAGCAGGTTGAGGAGTTACTTTGTCTGTCTATCGATGACAAGACGTCAAAGACTGCGCTGCCTTGGGTCAAACGCAGCTGTAACCCCACCATGTGCTCTCTTTGCTGTTGCCCTCACAGTTACCAAATCATGCTGGACTGCTGGCAGAGCAATCCCAACGACAGGCCACGGTTCTCCGAGCTGGTGGAAAAGCTGGGTGACCTGCTGCAAGCAAATGTCCAGCAGGTATTAATGTCACAACCGCATGCTGTCACCGAGGCAGGGGCAGCTGGTCATGTGGACCCAGGAATAAGGCTTCTATTTCTTGTTCACATTTAGGAAGGGAAAGACTACATACCCCTCAGCACAATATTTACAACAGAAAATGGGTCTCCCCCTGCATCTGATCCTTTGTGCAATGAAAATTTTCCTGTTACAAGCTCAAGTTGTGGAAGCACCGAAAACGTCAGGTGAGATAAGCAAGAATAAGACTGTGTTTGTTTGTTGGGGGTGGTAGCTCACTGCATAGCCCAGCTTGGACGTGGGGGCAAGAAAATACTCAGAGACAGCCCAGAGGTGGCCTGAGTGTCCCAGCAGTTGCTGAGTCACCCACTGCTGTGGCTCTTTCTGCCCAGGGGGACCTGAGAGGCTCAGCTGTGTGTACCCCAGGACTGGGGAGTGAGATTTGGGTGGGGTCTGGTTAACAAGTCCCTTTTGTATGATCTATCTTGAACTGTCTAAAGAAACAGAGAAATGCCCAATACCTCCTGCCTGTGCACTTCACACTCTCACCAAAAATTCTCCTTCTCTTGTTGAACAGATACATAAACACTTTCAAAATAAACCCCTCCCAGCGCATAAAGACATTTGAAGAGCTTCCCAAGAAGGAAACGCTTGTATTTAATGTAAGTGACTCCTGGGCCAAATGATATGCCATGTGTTTCTTTTTATTTATGTGACAGATTTATATAGGGATAATCAGGATGGGGGGGTTACTGCTTTGTCAGCTCTAACTGATACAAGGTGCAGGATTAGCTGTACTTGCAAAAAGAGGTTATCCCACTGCCCTACAAATTAGGGTCAGAGATCCTTGCTGGCCATGTCATGGGCTGCAAACACTCCTTCCCTGACAAGAAGTGGTCAGTTCCAGTAGGTCTGCAAGATATAGCTACCAGAGTCCCACCTGAATCTCACTGGTGTGGGACAGACACTTAAAATCCCTTGGATCTGCATTTTCATCTGAATAGGAGTGCACAAAGGAGGACTGTGAGTCCCTTTTCCATCAGAGGTTCTTGACAGGAACAAGACCTGTTAGCAGATGGACAAGCTGGAGCCGTGTCTAACAGTGGGACACACACCCAATCCTGCTATGGATGGGCATGGGTGAGAGGCTGGGGCAAGGTTTTAGTGACTCATTAGAAGACATTAAGCAGCAGGAGGAGGGAAAGGCACAGTGGTCCTCACAGGGTTGAACTGGTGGCTGGCCAGAGCCTCAGACTGCATGCAGACCCTTTTCTTCCAGCACCCTGGATCTGCATTAATATTACCTGTCCGCTGCACCCCAAGGCACCATTAAATGCCCGTGCACTGCTGTGCACAGAGCTGCTGTCTCCTAGAGCTGTCTCAGCATCAGTGAGCAGAAGGATGCAGGAAATCAGACCAAAGAGGAACTGAGTCCTTTGTGAAATACAGTTAACACCTAACAGGACTGCATCTTTCCTTTTTCTTCAAGGATTATCAAGCAGACAGTGGGATGGTGCTGGCTCCAGAGGAACTGAAACGCTTCACATGGACAGGCAGCAAGCAGAAGCGGACACTCTTTGGGTCTGTATTTGACATTCCCTTCTTCTCAGGTTTTAGATGGCAAAGGAGAATTCAAGGTCCTTGTGCTACATCATGCCTTGTGAAAGTAGCTGAAGTGGCCCCAGCCCTTGCAAACACTCTTGCTGAGGTGTGTCCTGCTGGGTTTAATCAGCAGTCAATCATCTTCCACAGCTATGCCTTTGAAGAAGCAAATAACCCTCAACCCCTTCGTTGCACATCAGCAGTACGATCTATTAGCACTTATTGATCCACCTAATGCTCAATTTAATGCCAGAGTGTCAGAGAGCACTGAACTGAGGTAGGAGGCAGGTAACCGTAGGAAACAAGCCATTCATAATAGGGGAGGAGGAATGCGTGGCTGTGAAGGATTTGCAGTTGTTTCTGCAAGTCCCAAGGGCACCCCAGCTGGGACAAGGCCCCCTGTGCTTGTTTTTGCCCTTCTTTTCCATGACTCAGCTAAGCACGGCCCATTTAACACCCATGGGCTCAGGATGCTGAAGTGGCAACTTTACAATAGATGGATGTGAGGGCCTCACTTCTCTTCCTGCCTTTAAGCACTTGAATATATTGGCCATCTTCCTCCACCTAATTCCTGACAGCTGCCCAAGCAGGGAACTAGTGCTGCTCTAAGAAATGAGTTGCACTGACATGAACTCTCTGTAAATGGGAAGTGTTTATTTTCTCAGTGCCGGCGCTGTATCAGCTCCCAGCCGCTGCAAAGCTGGCAGTGTCCTGGTTTCAGCTCACTGCTCTCAGCCAGCCTGGAGACTGCCCAGACCCAGCCCATCGTTCATCTCGTGCTGGCAGGAGGTCAAGGCCAGCCTGCCAGCGCCAAACTTGCCAGTGCCTTGCAGTTGGGCAGGCTGGGAGGTGCAGCATTGTCTCAGAGAACAATTGGAGCTGGCTGAAACGTGCGGTCAAGGCAGAGAGGCCTCGCTTCACGAAAAATTCCAGTGACTTAGAGGGTGTTGGGTGAAATACTACGTGTAGGACAGAAATACGTGTAGGAGAGCGTGCACGCTCACAGGGCTGGAAAGCACGGCCTGGAAAAACGCACCGCTGGCAGCAGCCTGCAGGGCCAAAGCTGCTCATGCGTGGCAAAGCCAGGGCAACACAAGCCACTCCAAACAAACGCTGGGAAACCCTTTCTCCTGCCTTGACCTTTCAGAAAATAGGCTCCTGAGCAGTTTTATGGTACTTCAGCTCTGTTGCGGCATGCTGTCTTTGGAGGAGCCAAGGACTATAGAGCTTGGAGTGTAAGTGGATATTACAGGGTTCCAAAGGATGTGATATTCCCTGGAAGTGGTTTAACTCCTTTTCTGTGTATTTCTGAAGGCTGCTGTCAGACAACATGGTAATCTCCCCAAAGGAAAATTATGAAATGCCTTTTTCTTTGCATGCAGCAAAGATGCACTTCCGAGCATCCCTCTGGAAGTGCTTTAAGAGGCATTTTCAAATGCAGAAGGAAAAGGAATGCTTGGATATGAAAAAAAATTGAACTGAACATAAATCCTTGGGAAAACGGAATGGTAGACTGAGATCATACAAGGTCATCTGGCCTGCAAGCTGAACAAGTGGTATTGTAGCACTGTGCCAAAAAGCACTCATGGATGTGAATGCAGACAGTGACCCTTCTGTCTGCACACATTCCTAAAAGTGGCAGCACCTTAGCCAAGCATCCTTTACTTAAAATTAATTGGCGCAGTAAATAAATACCCCTGAAGTTTGTACTGAGCAAGGTGGAGCCTGGAGGGGTTTGAGGCATGGAAACTGATCTAAGCAGATGTACAGTCCTGCTTCTTCACTTGTATCATAGGCATCCTGCTCTGCGCTCCTGCACTCACTCTTGTGCTGACATTTCAGCTTGGCTTTTCTTGCAGGGAGCTGATTCAGGTTGCCAGATTGTCAGAAGAGTTTCTGAGTGAGCAAGTAGCAGCTCATGGTCAGGGCAGCTGGTGCCAGCACCAGACTGACGGTTTCACCTCCCTTTGGCAGCAGCTTACTTACAGTTAGATCCCTTTGCTGTAACAAAGCATTGGCAGATTCAGACTGGGCAGAGCTGAAGAACTGCATAGTGTGGAAGGAGCCAAACCCAGAGCACCCTACTTGTCTCTAGAAGCACTCCCAGGGTTTGTTTCAGAGGAAACTGATCAGTTGACTGCAGGAGAGAGCCAGCATGTAGTGCTTGCCAGGCCGAGGGCACAGCAGAGCAGGGAGCCAACCTGACAGTGCAGTGGTACCCCACTGACCCTGGCGAGGTGCCTCCTCTTGGGCTTCCACTTCTCCTGCCTAGGGAAAGGCACTAATGCCAAAGCTCACCTTTGGTTTCACTACAGGAAAGAGCATCAACCCAAACCCTGGTGAACTCCCAAGGCCCAGGAGGTGGCCAGGAGCAGGAAACACACTGGGATCCCATTTTGGGTCTTGGAGGGAGAAATAGAAATGGTTGTGACATGTCTTGGACTTGCTAATGCCACTGAGATGATAAATTATATTCTGAACAGCAGGAAGAGAACTAAGTTTTTCCTAATATGAGGCCTCAGGTAAAAGACCCCAGTAGAAAGGTTGGGGGGCAGTTCTGAGCTATCCTCTTTTGCAGGTAGAAAAGATCCCAAGTGCAACCCTTTTCTAGCTTTTCAGTAGTGGTGAAAAAGTCCAACACAAGTAAGCCAAAATCCTTGGGCTGAGGCAGACCCTTGAGTTAGTGTAAATTACAAAGCCAGAAAAACAGCAAGAATTATACCTCCTGTGAGCTTGAACAAGCATCTCAAGAGCTACAGCCAGCCTGTAACCTCACTCTGGTCTTGAACATGGCAAGAAACCAGCAGCCATTTCCTCCAACAAACAATCCCAATTAAAGACCAACTAAACACAGTTTCCAATTTACATCCCTAGATTGGCAAGAAGATAGTCCACAGCTACAGAAGCCTTTACTGACTGTAAATTCAGACCCAAAATAAAGCCTGACTACAGATGCCAAAACCCCTTGAGCTCCCTCAAAGTTTTTTGTGGGAATCCATGCCCAGGTACAGCAGTGCACTCCAGATAAAATTAATAGATGCAGTTCTACTGGTGTAAAGGTTTATTAAAGCAGAAGCCAAGTCTAGCTCACAAAAAATCCCAAAAACTCAGGATGCAAAAGCCTGATGATGATGAAAGGATCAAAGCATGACAGTTTTTAAGACTCACAACTTGTCATACACACTCCACTTTTGCCAGCTCCCAAAGACTCACAATCACAATGTAAATCACAGAGGCTCTCCTCTTTAAACCATCACAAAAAGTCCATTGCATCTGTGACTAACATTGTCATAGTTATGGAATTTATCCCAAGGCAAGTACGTCTCCATCTGCCAACAGATGCAATTCAAAAATATGGGATGCATCTGCAATCCTCATCACAAGGGCTCCTCTTCAGGAACTCCATTCATCTACTAATAAATTTAATGGGGTGGTCTTCTTAGGGAGACCATGCAAGTTCCTACAGTAGGACAGAGACCACACTCCTTAAAAAACCACACAGGCTTCTGAGTTAGAATTTGAGAAACTGTGACATCTAAGAGGAACTTGTAATGATCTTGTGCCACTAGTTCTGTAGTTTGACTTAAACACCTAACAGTGCAAAATAAAAAGAAAAGCAAAACCCTGGGCTCTGCAAGCCTCAACAGATGCTCTCTGAATGTCTTGCTTGGAATTCAAGACTTGGGCTGCCAACGTTTCTGACCTTATAAATGGAGAGAAGTGGATTGTCCATGAACTTATAAAAATACAGGGGAGGAAATCTAATTTTAGACACTGTGGTCCAACATGTTTACTTTAGGATTTCACATGTAAACAGTGATGGAAAAATGCTCTGGCTTGTCCTTTGTCTACAGATAAATCTTTGGTATCCAAGTTCAATGGTATAAAAATTCTCTTTGCCCTGATTTTCTTCATTACTGAAAGAGCCCTTCTTTGTAAGCACTGTGATCTCTGACTGTGGGTGACCAAGTGCCATAAGGCTAACAGTGCCTTTAAAAGTGGCTTTGCCCAGAAGACATTAAACCCCTCTTAGTAAAGGGCATCTTATAAAAGGCAGCCTACAGGATAACTGGCCCTTTTAAAAGACAGGAAAATTCTACTTCAAACCAGCAGTTCGTGGCAGCTGCCAAAAGAAGCCAAAAAAAGCAGACAGCCAGACCTCATGCTCTTCCTCACAAACATCAGCCATTTGTATTAGAAATTCTTCCCAGCATTAGGCTTTGGGAACACCTACACTAGTAGTTTTCTACTTTTGCCTCAAGGTTTGAGACCTCCCATCACTTCACTCCTGCTCAAAACCCCGTTTCCTTAGGAAGAAACATTTAGATGTGGGGATATGCTGCCTCAGCACCAGCAGAGCTGCCAGACACTCCCCACTACACCAGCCTGCAATAAAGTTTCACTCCCCAGCATCTGCCACAAATGAGCAATTAGAGCTTAGGCTGAGCAGTCCAGTACTCCCCCCAAGCAATGCACTTTTACCACTTTTAACAGTATTGTTCACTCCCAGCACCTCTGTTTAAAGGGGACTCACAGGGATCACAGGAGGGCTCCTTCACTCCTCTGTTCTGCACTCCCACTGAGCAAGTCCATCTGCATCAGTGCCCTTCCCACCATGTAAGAATTAACTTGTGACCTAGCTCTGCTCAAGTCACTAAACCAACGATCTTTACCTGTTAAGAAAGCTCACAATGACACTGCTCTATTACAGCATTAAAGGTGCCAGCAGGAGCAAGGAGTCAGTGCTTTCTGGAATAGCCAAGCCGAGAAGCTTCTGCAGTTTCAGCTGTGACCAGCTCAGTGACTCCAAGCGAAGATACACCTGTGGTTATGCGATGCTGGAGAAAATGATTGCCAGCCGTTCTCCTCCCGACTACAATTCTGCTGCTCATTATTCTCAGCCACCAGTTTAAGTACTTCTAGGCCAAGATCTAAGCATGCAGGGTCTTATGAAACACTATCAGTTTCAAAACTCTGATTCAAATTATTTTAATTATCATAAAACTTGAAAAGTTATCACTGGCTTAATCCCTGTGATGTGCTTTTCTACAGACTGCAGTACATGCATTCAAAATAGAGCAAAATATTATTGCTTAAATCTTGGCTTTCCCAAACGCTCAACACCAATAGCTTTTGCTAAAAATGCTGAGTGCTTCTGCATCCAGGAAAACCTGGAAGGCCATTATTACAGCCTCTGCTCAAACTTGAGTCACTTCTGTCCTGACTGGGAGAGGCAGCTAGGAGTCCTAGAGAGCCAGGAATCTGCACCAGGCACTGAGGTATTCACATCCCATGGCTGGGGTATGTGCTGTACTGGAAAATAAAGGAGCCTTCAAGAAGACACAAGCTATAAACAGACCACAAACTATATTTTTTTATGAAAACTACTTTGAGAAACTTGTGGGAGGGCTGATGCTCTGGGGAAGCTGAATAAACTAATTGGGGATGGGGCATTATATGGATCTTACTGCTCCAGATGGCAGATGCAGTAGGGAGCCTTGCAAGGCAAGAAGTTAAAATGCACTGCTAAACGCAATTGGCAAGGGTAGAGTAGAGCTAAGACCAGATCCAGAGCTGTAACAATAGGGAATACATACCAATTCAGTTTGGACAATCCTGTTGAAATCAAGTAAATATTGAAGTTTTGCACTTTGTCAGTAAGCCAACACGCACACACTGGACCACAAGGTAGATAGGTTAAAGTCAAGCTCTGTAAACAAAACCTCATGGACCTTCTAACACTGCACTGATTATATTTTATTTATGGGAATCTGTCTGAAAAGACAGGATGGCTACTAGACTGCACAAACTTTAATTGATCACTAGAGAGTTTGAAGAGATTAGTTAGAAATTACAAGACAATCTGTAAAGTTAGGGCAGCTTTTCTGTGAAGACACCTAAATTTCCATGTTAAGTTACCAGTATGTACAGGAATAAAAATGTATCATTCATTTACAGCAGACTTTTGTACAGCATCTCAGAAAGGTCATGAGTGTTCTTTGCTCAGGAAGCATTAGGGTGCACCCATTCCCTTTCACCTTTGAATGCAGTATTGAAATGAGACATTGAACACAGCAGCACTGATATCTGCCAAAGTAATTACAGCCCAATGTCAGCTTCTTGTGGTCCACTAAAATACGTATTAACTCAAATGCTACATGTTATATGATCTCTTGCTCTCTCAGAATTCAGGCAAAGCGCCGTGAATGTAACCCACTAACAGACTTTAAGGTAAATGACCTTTTGCATATTTACAAATAATAACTATCTTTGATATTCAAGCAAAATAAATATGTACCACTACTTCTAAGTATCTCTGCACAAGAGATCATCAGTTTTAAGTATCTATTGCACTGCCTCTTGTTGGTAAAGCATATTTTACCTTGATAAAGACAAAAGTTTCAGTATTCTTTTGTTACTAGAACTGAGCAGGAATAGTTACAGGATGATGCATCTCAAAGGATATGTTTGCACAGTGTAAATATATAAATATGCTTTTATGCATAAATATTTAAGAAAACTGGACTACAAAGATTACTTTTGTATGAACTCCCAAGTGTCTTCAGATGTGAAGAACTCCTATTTTGTCTTGCATTTTCTGTCTTTATATAATGTGTTTGACTACTAAATTCATATAATAAAGTTTGCTTTTCAAAAAAATTAAGAGTTCTGCCAGTGTCAAAGACTGCTGTGGCACACAAGTCAGCACTGGTAGCACAACATCTGGCACATATCCATCCCACAGGCTGATTTTCTGAGCAAAGGAGAACATGGAACAATCACACAGAAGGAAGGCACACTTCTTGCACAGCAATCCAGCTACAGTGAGAGATACCTGTCACTGCTCCCTGTGTGGGTGACATCCCCTAGGTTCAGCATAGTTAGGAAGAGCTTACTGCTGTCTAGAGACAAAAATTCAACTCGGCCTCTGGGAGAGGCAAGGTTTCATGGTGGGGGAAGACAAAGACAAACATCCACCACATAAACCACTCACAATCCCTGGTTTCTTCAGCAGCTAGAAGATGCACACCAGAGAAAAGGACAGCAAACAGGGCTAAGGTGTCCCCACCAAAGCCTGTTCTGAAGCTCCTGTGGCAGCAGGCAGCACCTTAGGCCTGAGTAGAGACTCTTTAATTCAGAGAATCCCCACCCCATTCATCTGAAGCTGGGGAGGCTGCCTCCACAGAGATGTTCAATCAAGTGCCTCCTGCTAAACAGCATTCAATCACCTGAGGGGCTCTCCAAGTGCTGGAAGGAAGTGGAGATGAAGCTTTCTCTGGGAAAGCAGAATGGGATCATCAGTTGCTGCAGGAGTTGTGTAGCTGTTGCTGCACATTACTAAGGAGGAAACTGGAGACTGGTGATGTGCATCAATCAAACAATGTAGCTTATATAATAACATTCCTAAAACACTGCAATCTCAGCAATAATGACTCCATGTTAAATATGTGCAGGGACTATTGACAATTCACAATATATTACACAAAATTACATCCTCCAAAAGCACGGTCAGCATTGGATGGATATAGGAGACTTTATCCCACCAGCAAATCATTGAGCCTTTGCTGGTTAAAAATATAGAAAAAGAATTCTGTGAAATGAAGTTATTGCGACTCCATGTGCAAATTCTCAGAGAAATTAATACACTTTGTTACTGAGCAAAAAAAGCTCAAAAAACATGGAAGCAAGGGTACTTAAGCAGAGTTTCAAAAGTAGGGCTTATCGAGGAAAGCAGATCTGATCAAACTGAAGCAGATGGGATCTGACTTGGGAGTTACAGAAATATGCATTAATGCAATTCTAGTAAACAATATCAGTTTTAGAACAGCTGATACACTCTAAGTGGCAAGCACTAAACACAGTTTGTGACTCCTGTTTAAACTCTGCATTGCAGACAGAATGAAATAAAATTCCACCACCAAAGTTAAAAAGCCCTGGATCCAACTTCAGAGCTTCACAATGTCAAAATAAGGCCACATTACTTCTGGTATTCTTTATTAAAAATACTGCTGTACACATGAACAATGAAAACAGGATTAAAGATGAGTAACACATACTGGGATCATGACATTAGAACTTAACATACTGGTGCTTTTTAGGGGAAGCAGTTGACACCTGAATTACTGAAACAAGGGCAAATCAAAAATACATAGGTACCCTCAACAAAATATTTACAATATAGTAAATACAGCAACAAAATTTAAAACAGGTACAAAAATTAAAATGACCAACATCAGATGATTTCAAAGGTTGTCCCTTCTGTGCTTTTAGCTGTAAAAAATAGGAAGGTCAGAAATAAATTTCCCATCTGGGAGGGCACATCCTGGTGACTCTTCTTTTAAATACAGATACACAGTTCTTCCTATGAATGGATCAAACTACAACTTTAGGACAACCTTCTAAATGGAATTAAAATGGGGTAGAAGGGCTCTCCCCCCAAAAAAAACACCCAAGCTGAACTTCAGACTGTTCAAATCATTCCCAAATATAGACCAAAAAAAAAAATAAATAGAAAACAAAGCTCAACTTCTTTTTAAATTTATGTATTACCTGACACCAAATATTTTCTGGCTGACATTATGTATGAAAACTTATTAGCTGTCTACCTTTTTATTTTTAAACCAAGTCCTGAGGTTACTAGGGGCTGAAGCAAACTGACATTATGCAAATACACACAGGTTTGCAATTTAGACATGTCTTGCAGAGGGTGTGCTGGTCTAAAAAGGATGAGAATTCAAGCCCTATTTTACCCCTGCCTTACACTTCCACAAAATATTGGTCCACAAATTAAATTTTCAAAGGTTCCCAAACCCCACAACTGAACAGATGATCCCCTTTCATTTTCAAAGAAAACAATACTGGAAAAAACCTCAGCCCGCTTATAAATTAAGCATTCCATATTTCTTCTAGAATACAAGTACTTCTTTTTTTTGTACAAAAGAATTACAATATGATTTGTCAAAAAACATAGAAAAGACAGCTGCTCTTCCTCAAATACATGAGCTAATGATAAAAGACTGTTCTGCATGTTCACTTTTCAAAGTTCCTGTTCCTTTTATATTAAAAAGAACATTCTGGCAACTGTTATCGTTTGAATATTAAACATTATGTTCCTTTTAAAATTGCAACAATAATTGATTTTTAAACTCAACAACTGATGCTACTTAATGTGGATTCAACCACATTTTCTAAAATGTGTAAAGCATGTCCCTAGTCTTCAAAGCTTTCGATGTGAAGAGAGTTGCTTTTTTCTTGATGCAAGTCTCAAGGCGGAGAATCATTTTAAAGCTTATAAAAGTGGACAGAGAAATATTAAAAACTTCTCTGAAAACTACAAATATTGAGAATCATTAAAATTGATGTCAGTAACATCAGTTGCAAGTGCTTAGAGTCTGTCCTGACCTTTTGAGTTTCCACATTTTCTTCATGGTGAGCACCCAGTGCTATTAAAACATTCAGTGCTGGGAAAGGATAGATACAGTCTTCACTACTGCTTTAAGAAAGGAAATTCCTACATATTTGGCAGTCTTCAGTATCAAAGTGTAGGTGTTTAACTAGAAATCCCATGAATACCCAAGTTTGGAGACAACTGCATGTCCAAAAATTAGAAAGGTAATTGAGGAGCAAAATTCCAGACTTTCGAAACTGAATTACTTCAGGAATATTCATGTGTTGAGTATTAGCAAAAGTAATATTACTTTGGGCTAAGCAGTGACTGCAAAGGCACAGCAGATCATTATCCCTCCAGATTCAGGCCGTAAAACTTGAAAAGCTCTTGATGCCAGACAACTGCTGTGTTTAGTTAATCTTCTTTTAACAGTGTCTTTGTATCTGTATCCAGTGTAGCGTACCATAATAAAGCTGTGGTTCAAAGAACAGAACTTTATACAAAAATTATACTGTAAATAACCTAAAGTAATACACTCCTGAAACTTCAGGCATTTAAACAATTTCTTTAAAAAAAAATCTATTAAAAAAATTGCATAAATGTAAATGCTTCTGACTACCAGGAAAATGTACAAACAGTTTTTAAAAGGCGCTGGTTGTGTTTAGAGCAAGTTTGATATGCTCCTTAAATTAAAGATGTTTCCCATTATGCTGTTTTCGTCACTTGGCTTAGACAAAGTTTAAATCGAATGACAGGGGACTTTCTTTCCTTTTTAGTCAATTCACCAGTACTTCACTTGACTGGTTTTAAAAAGTTGTTTCTTCTCACATTTCTTTGAGCTAACAGTGGGTGGCATACAGAGCTTGCATACAACACACTTTTACAGAGGTTACGAACTAAACGGTCATTAATAGAACACAATTTCTATTAAATTATTTACCTGGTCCTTTATGCTATTCTGGGTGCAAATAATATCAAAAATGAATAAATTTTGCTATATCCTCAGTGACAAAAATGTATCCCAGAAATGTCCTTGCAAAGAGTTTCCCTTAAGTATACAATGTGGCAAAACTTCAGAGATCAGAAAAGTCTTAAAAAAATTAAAATTAGTGCATATACAAGTGGAAAAAATAAAAGTAGGAACATCATGCACCTGATGTGTTCCTTAATCTAAAATAAATTCTTCACAGATAAAGCCTCCAATGGCAGCCTTAGCTCTAGGATAAGTGAAACATTCTTCCCTTCAAGTAACAGTGTACCTGACTGAAGTGCAAGCAGCTTTGCTCATCTCCTGTTTGTTTCCCAAATGTGAAATGAGATGACAACAACAATTCAGCTGTAGTGCAATTTGCTATAGGTTAAGTTCCTCAGCAATGTCCTGCATGCTTTCAGCAAATACTACAACTGACCATTTGCGGCTGCAATCAGTTCTTGAAAAGTATTTTCAAAGCAGCGTTTTAAATCGCTGTAAGTTACCACAAGTACACTCTTCTCATCTCTGGAAATGAGGCTTATTTTTTCTGGCACACCAGCATCTAACTGTAACAAGAATGCAAAAGATAAAATAAAAGAAGTGTGAAAGAAATGGCAAAACATTTCCCCAACAACAAAAGCAATCAATTTCTTGGCAAGCACGTTGTTATGGTGCAGTTCAAATCCGCTAACAGGACACAAAGGAAGAACCTGAATCACACCACAACAACGTCCTTGCCAAAAAATCGAGACATTTTAGTCTTAACCTGATGGACATTCCCAACCTTAAGACTAGATTAACATTGTTTCCTTCCCTTTCCACAAAGCTAGTAATCCTGTAATGCTCTACTTCCCTGTGTAGAAAACTTGGCAAAATTCTCATGTACTTCCTAAAGAACAAAACTAAATTTGACATTACATTTGCACATATGATCCACGAGCCTAAACGTAGGGTAGGTAATTTACTTCTTGTCCACTCCACAATGAGATAAAGCATGGATCAGCCTCAGGTAGCCTGAAAACTGGTAGAAACCCAAACCTCACATTTTTGGCAGTACTGGAAACAAACTAAGCTGTGTGGTACATTTAATCCCTTAGAAAGAAAAAAATTACTTTGGTATAATCCATAACCAAATGGATAATTTGGGGTTGAAGATCAACATTTGTTCCACATTTCTTCTCATGATTTGTTCTGACTTCTCAAATTCAATATGTAGGTTTTTTTATATACCATTAGATCCTAATTTCTAACAGAGGAATATGCTGCTTTACATGCTGAAGCCCATTACATCATTGTTTCTTATGCTCTTCTCACTTTGCAAGAAATGTTCATCAATAGAGAACTGTCAAGACTCTCTTAATATGCAGAACTTTTGTAGTTTTGTTTTAGTCAATACACTGATAGTTCCACCACAGTATTTCTTATTCTAATACAAAAGGTGGAGCAGAAACAAGTGAGATATGACACTACCAATCCATTCTTTGGAAATACAACCCCAGCAGGTTTAAAGGTATGTATTATAATATTGTACTGAAGAGAAAAGCAATGAAATGTCACAGAGATGTTCTACTAGCTGCTGTCTGGAGCAACACAGCAAGTCAGCAATTTCTTGCATTTCTCTTCTAAAGTAATGTTTTGAGTGTAACCTTTAAAGCTGCCACATTTTAAAGCTGCTGCTTTGTGAATGGTTTCAGAAGGCTGAAAGCAAGCCAATTAGCTTCTGATTTTTGTAGAGTATGGAAAAACCACCAGTGTCTTCCAACATCCACTACAAAATATTAATACAATTGAAGTGTTTGTGAAATATTGTCCACTGTTCATTCCAATTAGCATCATACAACAAATCAATGAATTACCCTAATGGAAGGTCTGTATTAAGAAAGCCACACTGCTAATTACAAACATCAGTATTTATGGCTTTCTTTCTTCCTATGGATGCATAAATCAATATTCTCAACTGAAAAGATGCTCAAAACACCACATTGAAAAGGAAAGTTTGTTTGTTTTTTTTTTTGAACAACAAAATAGGTTTCATTCAAAAGGAATGTGTTTGGCAAGTAGCAGTGAAGTCTATACAACTTCTACTAGTACTTCTACAGTTTCTGAAGTGTTAGAATACACTTGTTAGAGTGTATTTCCAAAGGAGAACTCTGTAAGCCTTACATTTTTTGTGTGCTGAGCCCACAACCACAGAAGAGAAGAGCCTCTGTTTAAAAAGGTAAGCCATGAACATTTATAGAACAAGGCATTCTTTGACATTGTCTCTTACCTGACCTATGAATTCAGGACTGTCCCCTCCTGCTACAGTACTGTATGAGTCACTGCTTTCAAATCATGATGGCATTTCAATGCCTACTTGAATGTCAACATGCTTTCTTTTTGATTTAGCCTCAATCCCTTTAATGTCCTTTTTAAAGTGATTACAGACACCAACCAGAAAGATAAAAAGGAGGTTAAAAAATGCACAGCAGTGGTCTAATAGGAGGTTAGAAACCCTGACAATTTTAGAAAAATATTTAACTGTACAGTTATTACACATCAAAGGATCTGAACATATTCCACTTTTCTTGGAGGAGAAAGTTGGCTATCCTAATCCTAGAAAAGAAAATATTGGGCACTAAAACTGTGTACTGTCAGTGTCTGCATCACCATTGCTCTACAGAGCAAGTGAAATTACCAAGCAGCTACAAAAAGCAACAACAAAAAAAGTTGCAGCATCTTAGCCTCCCATGGATTATTGAAGTTTAACAAAACAATGTAAAATAGGTTGAAAGCTGATCTACCAATTAAAAATTTAATCAGCTCACATACTTTTTAATTTATGGAGCAAGACAAGTTCCTCATCTACTGAAGATCTTGGGGTCTCTCATACATCTCCAGCTATTAATCATGAGAGTGCTCAGATAAAAATTCTGTTAGTGGTGCAGCTCTTAGAAAACTGCAAATAGCTTTGTAAAGTCAGCCTTGGAAAATAAACAGCTGGAGAGACTAGGGAAGTTATTATAGAAGTGGACTTAAAATGTTAAGTCACAGAAATTTTCTAGCACTGTCCTGTTGGCAAGGATTTTGCATAAATTTCTGTTGCAGTCTCCCTCCTGTCTCCTACTTGAGTCAGCACAGTTTAGGAATGGATCTTGCTTTATGAGCATCCTTTGTGATAACTACCAGCAGAAACCTCTCCCAGTTAAAGGAGTATCATGGATCCTTTATGCTTTGTTGAAAGACCAGAGTAGCATAAAGGGACCAGCATTGCTTATCCACAGTAATCAATGCATTCTAGGATGAAAAGTTAATATTGTATCTCACACTATATTAACAAAATATTCATGTACTAGTTTTATTTAAAATATCCATAGATGTTGGAATATTAGCTTAGTGAATACATGGTTTTAATCCAAAATGGGGAAAATAACTGCTAACTAAGCCAATGGCATTAACCTTCCAGTGCCAACTTGCTTTGCAGTGGAATACTCTTTTAAAGAAAGCTAACCCAATCAAACATGTAAAAACTAACCAAAGTACAGTGTACCTTGTTAAGACATGAGATAATGTGACTGAGGTCAATCCAAGGAGTACCCGCTTCTGTCACCTGATGGAAAAGGTGATCTCGAAAGAGCTTTAGTAAATACCTGTCTCCAGTTTCTGACCACGTTGGGTCCTTCTGAAACCTAGTGAAAAACAAATTCTTATATTAAAGCTCAGTAAGTTAAGTAAAATCAAACCCCACAGATATAAATGACACTTCAATCTCAGCTGAGTAGTCTTACTGCACAGCTAATCTACCTGCTATCAACTGCAATTAAATTAGTCCCCCCCCACCACAAACAGAAGATAACATACACAAAAACTTTCTCAGCTGCTTGAGCACAAAGTTAATGTATTCCAAGAGCCACCAAAAAATAATGGAAGAAAGGAAAAATTATCTGCAATAAGTTTACCATGTAAAACACATGTAGAAACCTGCTTTATAGACATAACTCTAAGTTGATGTAAAAGGATGGAAAGCAGACAATGAACAGTTCGTTTTGATGTAGTTAGTCAATAAAAAACAAGGTAAAAACTCACTAGCTTAAAACCAGTATCTATATCCTTTGCTTCAGTTAAAGCAAGCTATGGATTTCCTCCAAAGCTACTGCCACTCACAAGAGAAACCATACTAAATACAAGGAAACAACTTTGGCATATCATCTTGTAGCCTTCTCCTGTCTACTTAAAGTTTTGGTAAAAGTTGCTTATCTATTTTTTCTCAAGGCTTCTTAAATACTCATTTCTCCATGGGCAAATATGAGGGAAAAAATTTAGCTTAAATTTATGAAGGAAGAAAGTGAATTGCAAACTGTGTTTTACATACTCTAAACGACAAAAACAAGTATTTCTTACTCTGGCCTCTCATTGATTGTTCCCAATTTTGCTAGGAGCCTAAACAACCTTCCATTTTGCACCTCCTAGAAAACAAGAAAAAGGTTATTAAGAGTCTCTGAAACAAAATTTAGATATTTACTTGCAAAAGATACATGGTAATAATGCCAATGAAGCACTATTAATTACAAAGACTTATTTATTCAAAGAAAAGGGTATCATTTTTCAGACAGAAATCTAAGGCATTGTATTATTTATCAGTAGTCCAGTGCTCATTTTAGCACTTCAAATTAAAATGTGAAGATTCAGCAACTGATGATACCTCTCAGTCCCCACAGGAACTGGACCAAGCAATCTATTTCCTTGTGGAAATGTAAGTCTAATCTCCTGCCAACCAACACTCACAGGTATGCTAAAATATAGTAAGTTAAACAAGAAAATTATATATATTTTTTAACATATATATACACACACACACACACAGAGTTATATATACACAGTTACCAAGATACGCAGAAGTATGCAGTATACATCACCTTATTTCATATAAAGATGAGAAAAAACAATCTACTAGATCCTTTTTTCAGAAAAGCTTTGTAGGCCATTATTAGTAAATATTTTGCAACAATATCATTAAATTAATACTCAAATGATAACGGATTGCAAAAATTGTTTTGAAACAAGTTTTTTCAAAGCAGTTAGAATCTAAGTCTTAAAAGAGTATAAATGCTGAGTCCATAAATTACTTAAATAAAGCAATGACAATGAGGTCACACAGAGGCAGAACATTAAAATTATAGTTGCTTAGCACACAAGTAACTGAAAGTTGATTTAGTGTGTTTTTCCACAGCACTTAGGATGCAGTAAAAACAGCAACATCCTAGCTAACATTACACAAAAAATTAATTCACAGGTAAATTGAAGTTGTCAGGAAAAGATCCTCTCTGATACTATTCACATTCTCCAATGGCTCAGGTCCACAACATTATTCATGTAAGATGCATCTAATTCCATGCATGATCATACTGATTGCAACCGAATTCAGTGTGGAGTAGATTACTGTGCACAGCTGGGTACATAAAGTGGGTCAAGGTGATAGCAGCCTGACCTTGGACAACCTATGGGTAGCAGATTTCTATTAATAGTCTAAAAACACACTGGAGAACAGCTTGCACCACAACAGTAGCTACACTTAAAGAGATTGACAAGGAAAACTAACCCTGTCCAGCTAGCCAAGGTCTACTATTTGGTCTAACCACCAAATTTATTTTTGGCATGTGGTCAAATACTCAAAAGCCAAAACTACATCTGTGTAAAGTTCACTGCCTTGCAGATTTCCCAGTGAATGTTGACACAGCTGAGCAATACCACAGGCTCTAAGTGTCCAAGAGGCCTCCCTCGAGGCCTAGTAGCCTGCAAGGAGGGAGAAACTCTCCACAGGGCTTATAAACTGAGGCTTTGACTGCTATTACAACAATGTAAAAGTGAGGAGGGAAAGGAATAGCCTAATAGGGTTAGTGCTCTGTGAAAAGTGGGACAAAGATATTAACTACATACAAACCACTCCCAGCATCTGAAGTTCCTAAGCTACAGATGACTGCATGCTTGGACAATATGAGGGGGAAAAAAAAATCACACATGCTAGTCTTTTTCTAATACTCCCTCCAAAGCATTTGCTTTGGGACAAAAATGAACAGAGGGTACCAGACTAGACATAAGGCATACTGTAGCTCTGATGTTCAAAGAGGGGATGTCATAGTAGGAACAAGTTACAGTGTGACAGCTAACTAAGAAGTGGTATTTATCACTGTCAAGTAAACAGCTATTGCCAAACTGGGGGCCAAGCAACAACTTGAATTTGCAGTACCTCTGCCCACCTGCCAGTGATAAGTGACTGCTTAAACAGCCTGACTAAAAATACAGAAATTGTAATGCTGATCACAGGGCAATCTCCATCTTTGCTATGGGAAGGAGTCCATCTGCCCAGCTTTGTGCAGGCACATAGGCCACCTTAACAACAAATGATTGTAAACACCTCTGGAAAAGGATTAGGAGTTGATTCTGATAATGTGGGCACCCAGCATCTAGAGGTACACAGATACTGCCTGGCTCTTCTACAGCTCCTTGCTTCTGATAGATTTCAGCATCTTTCACCAAAGGAAGGGAAAACTATACTCCAACAGGATAATACTGGAGAAATCAAGAGAACCAAGTTGATCAGAATCCCAAACACTGGCCTACTGTCTCTTAAAAGAGTTCTCAGTGAGAGGTTATAATGGAGTGGAATCACAGGACTTGATTAAATCCTTTTGTAGTACCCTATCCCACACATTTTCAGGGACATGAATGCATTCCACAACGTATCTGAGTCCTGGTCGAAGTCCTGCTGTCAGTCACTTCTGACTAACAGACACTCCTTCCTGTTGAACAAATCCCAAATCCACCCTGACTTGATACATAATATGTATTTCCTTTATAGCTAGCACATGATACCTTGACTGAACACCACAGACTCCCACAGCAAGAGTGCACTCCTCAGGAAAGCTGAACATGGTATCTCCATGAATTAGAATTCATTCAGAAATTAAAACATATGAGAGAAGGGACATGAAATCCAAACCAAAAAATTTAGCACACATTACATGATCCACATAACATACATGGCCTTCTTTACTCAGAATGCTCTTTTTAACCATGCTATAAAGAACATAATTTTCCCAAGACTACTGGTTGGAAATGAAGATGCTACTGTAGTTAAAACACAGCTGAAGACATCTTAAAATTAGGCATTCTTGAAGCTCTGGGGCTTTCAAAAACATGAGTTTAGAGTTGTCAAGCCTTCAGGCAGATTACTTAGGTTAATAAACAAATAGAAGGGAAAAAAAAAACCCAACAGAAACTAGTAGAAAACATCTGATTTTAAGGTACAGCTCTAGGAACACTGACTACAGGTCTTTCTGCAGTAATTACTACATGATTTACCTTTGCTAGATCTTCTTCTATAACATCATTTCGCATCTGAGCAGCATCCAACTGAGTATAGAATCGTGCACCAATCATAGGCATGATATCGTTTACACTGCGAAGTCTGTTTTGGTCAGTCAGCAAATACCTGCCAAAATAACCCAACCACCAAAGATTACTTTTTGCAAACGCCAAACATTATATTCCATTATGATTTTATAACTATTTACTTTTTGTATTTAATACACAAAGCTGAAAATTGTTATGTTTCTTAAAAGACGATCTCATCACGAAAACACAATTTGCATGTATACATCTAGTAAGTTATTTATACAAGACAGGAGTATACTTCCATGAAACTGCGCAGTTCATTCAAACAGCAAGAACATATACAAAAAGAGAGATGGATGCAGATTCAGACAGCAATGCAATTGTTTTTCAAATGAGTAACGGAGAAAAGACTTCTACTTTTCCCACTCAGGCTGCAAGGGAGAAAAAGGCTGACTATATTGAAATGACACAAAAAGAACACACAGCCAGAAAAAGCCAGCACTCAACCTTTTGGCCAAAAAGTCAGTGTGCCTATTTCTCAGTACCTTCTGAAACTGTAAGATAAGACTGGCATACTGCTATTGTAGAGAACATGCAATGAACCCCAGTATTTAAGACAACTGAAAATGCTTGTTTTGTTTACACTCCTAATTCTTACTAAGAGCTTTACCAGCTTCATACAAAAAAATTTATATCAATGTTTAACAGCACACTGACCACGCAAACAACTCAACAACAGTAGATTTATCTGTAATCTTACTTGCATTTAAAAATACCATTTGGCTTTTGCATTTGTATACATTAAAAAGAGATGCAATTTCCTTTAAAAGGTTTATTAAACAAACTTACAAAATCAGATTCTTCAGATCAGAGGAATAGTTGATTGTCACCAGTTCCATTGCTTTCTGCAAATTCTCTCTCTGAATTCCTGATAAAGAATTGCAAGCCAAAGCCAACACAACTTTCCCCAGGGAGATCAGATCTGCTTGCTAATAGGGAAAACACACATAGGTAAGATTCTTAGTACAGATAAATACTACCTATGGTACTAGATGGTGCTAAAGAGAGACAATTCCTCAACAACCTTAGAAGAATTTGAGCAACTAAAGTAAGTACTATTCAAATCACAGTTCAATATGATTGTTCAAGTAACAGTAGTTAAAAAGTTAAAAAGAAAATGTGTCCTGACACCTAGCAATTTTTACGTACTATATTTATCTTTGAATGATTAAAATTTACCTATTTTTAGCTTAAGGACAGTACCAGAGAGAACTGTGTAGTGAGCAGAAGCTCTGTAATAAGGTTCTCTGAGCCACCCACCTGCTCAATCCTGACAAGCCAAGGAGTTGGTGGCAAACAGAACAAGTCTTCTCAATATGAGATGTAGAAATAAAAGGATTATTTGTTAAACTGAAACCAGCATCTTCTGCAATCATATTTTTTCAATCTAGCCATCCAGTGTGAATTCCATACTGGGATTCACACCACATTCTAACACATGATATCACCATTTTAACAAATTGCTCAAATATTTTCATCTCTGATGGACAGTGTGAAAAGATCTGAACTGTGCCAAATAACTAGACAGGCATGTACAGCTGCCAAACAGAACAGTATTGTGTGTTATAAAGAAACCGCTGCATTACTAAACATTTTTGTTAAAAGCAGAACTGCTTTTAAAAGATGAATGCTGGATACAGCCTACTTTGCCATAACAGAAAATTCTGCCAGTATTAATAGCCAGCCATGAGAAATGATTTTGAAAAGCTGTAATAAATTTTAAATCCCACTGCTAAAAGTAAGAGCCTAATTTAGTAGCAAACAATGACATGCTTAGGAAAAGGTGAACTGATTCTTTCCATGGAAAGGCTTTCAGCTGCACACAACTTGGCCAACCTTTAAAACACCTGCAGCCTTCCATGCTGGACATGCCTCAGAGTGAATTTAACAGTCAGCCATAGATATGAAATTAGAATTTTCCTGGGGTTTTGGTTTTGTTTTTTTTTTTGAAAATATAAGATATTTTTGCAAAAATAAAACCATAAAAGCTACTAGTAATTGAGAATGGCAGTTTCATAGCCTAGAGCAAGGCCAAGCCATTTAGCAGAGAATGGTCATACAAGAAATCCACCTTCTGTCATTTCTGTAAGAAAGGCTAAAAAATCTGGCAGCATTAGAAGTTCTGGTTAGAATTTGGCAGCTTTAGAAAAATGCTGTGATGGTGAACATGCCACAGCCCCTCACAGCTCTTCCACCCAGAGGCATAACCACACCTGCTGCCTCTGGCTGCAGCAGCTGAGGAGAGCCTTCCCTGAAGCCACATCTCCCAGGTGCTGAGGGAAAGGGAAAAATACCAAACCTTTCCAGGTCCCTCAATGTCCCTGCTGTCCTATATCAAGTATGATTAAGCAGCACACTTGGAACATGGATACACAATATGCCAGAAGTTAAAAAGCTTATTATTCTTGTAGCTAATGAAGACAGGATGTGGAAAATGAGACAAATAAGGACAAAGTGGTTGAAAAGGAGGTGGGACTGGCATTTGCTAGACTATTTCCTAAGCAACACAAAATTTCTGAGTATTAGAATTCCTTTTTCCTTTACTAAAGAGACATTAATCAGAGCAATAAACCCCCTTTTTGGTGTGAACTTGCTTCCATTAACAAGTAGTCCATTTCAGCAGCAGGGAACACTGCTATGACTCTAAACAGAGGATTTCTGCCAGTGCAGTATCTAGAAATGTGTCACCTGAGAGAAAGGCATTTTCATTATGATTTTTTTCTCCAAAAACTCTTGGAAGAAATATGCATTTGTATTAACCACAGTTAGACTTCTTTCTGCAGTCCTCTACTTTACACTTAGTACCTTTCAATTTTTAGTCATTCATAAGGATATAATCTATATAAATTCTGTATCACCACACAATCCTGAGACACTGAAAATATACAGGCAAGACCCTATGAAAATTGTCTTCCTTTGCACAGGTGCTTTCATAATACAGATTGTGTTAGATTTTAGAAATTATTGAAAAAGTCTTACATTTAACATCAGACAGGAAATTTTAAATTTGAGCTTTGTGAGGTTTTGAGCATTTGACTAGCAACTTTAAATTTTTGTTTGCTTTGCAAATTGCATCTACCAGAAGAACTGGCGGAGAGAATATGACACCCTAATGCACTCCCAAACACAGAGTTTTCAAATTACAGCCAATTATTAGCTTGTTTTAGACACAAAAGTGGCTTGGATTCATCCCACTTATTTTAGGAACTTCAAGCATTCAGTCAGGAGACTGATCAATTTAAGACAACTGTAACTATGTAAGTCAATTCAGATTTTGAGCCGCTGAACTGCTCTCTGGAGGCACCTGACTACTCATTGTTAGCTGAAACCCTGAAAGAAAATGTTATCACAGTACCCAATTTTTGAAGTTTTACAAGAGCACAAAGGAGAACCAGAATATCACAAGCTGGAAGGATCCCATAAAGTTCAGGATTTCTGAGAGTCAGATTACTGTTTTAAAAGCAACTAAACTACCATCTGCTGACCCACTCTACAAATTCAGACAGGGTACATGACTTCCCAGAAGCTGGGTTACACCATTCTTTCTGTAAGGAAGCAATCCACATATGCCTATTAAGTCCTAACCTATCCTCTGAAAATATTCATCTCTTATTGCTCCTAGGCAAAGAAAGGTTAAAGAAGGCACTCAAGAACTACAAGACTTCCTTGCAGCAGGAACACCAGAAATATATTTTCTGCATTCCTGTAGTAGCCTTGCTAGTACAAGGTACAGATCTATATTAGGTACAAGCATTTCCTTGTTTATACTCCCTATTGTGTTTGCATGCTCCTATGGATCACGTAAGTTCCTTTTGCCACTGATCTGACAGAAAACTTCTGCTACGGTAACTATCAACAGTGACTATGAAGTAATACTAAGTTGATTCCTAACTTCAAGGAAAAGCTTTACACCTTCAAGCACAGGCAGCCTTTTGCTCAAAAATGCATCTTGCATGCAATTAATAGCCATTTAATTAGTAATTCAATTCATAACTGTAACCTCTACCAATTTAATTTTTTATCTCTTGAAAGCTTTGCAAATAAGGATTTTATCAGCATTTAGTTCATTGATAGAGCTTTTAAATAGCATTCACTAAAAACCAGCACTAGGGGCTAAACTCAGAAACAACCCCCTTCATTAATGTCTTCCTGTTACCAAGTCAATTTCAAGAATATCAAGTGAGTCTTTTAAATATTTAAATGTTAATTGCATAGGTACCCTTTCTTTTTTTTTTTATTAAATAGGTATGTGCCACTTTGCCAAATTCCCTAGAGATAACATTTTACACATTTGATTTTAACAGCCAGACATGTAAGCTATTCAAATAAAACTTTTTTTTGACAGGATCCATTTTCCAGGAGCACTTTGAAACCAACACTACTTTTTATTTTGTTTTGTTTATCCTGATCCACTGCTATGCTTGGATCAGTATCAGCTCATCTATACTCCAGTTCTGTGGATTCACTTAAAAGGATAAGTTCTGGAATTGTCTTTAGAAGTACCTCAAAGTTCCTACATTTTGGTGGGTTTTTTTTTAGAGTCAATATTAGTACTTGTGACATCTCTTCAAACTAGTTTCTTTAAATTTGGGGAGATGCATGTGAAAGTTATTTTGGTTTGCTAAACTAAAAATATTTACTTTAAGCAAAAGTAACCTTATAGCCCTTGTTAAAACAGTAAAACTTACATTCTCGTATTTTTGCAAAGGGCAGGACTTATATTTTATTCCAAATACAGAAATATTTATTAAACCTTTTTACTGTTTCCTGTATCACCATTTAGCTTTCCCATCTGTACCTTGCAATTGACTGACACAAGACTTATAGACTGGGGTGGGATGGGAAGTCATGTGCTGCAGTTTATACAGGTTTAACCCCTGGTTTTCAATGCAAGTGGCCATTCATATTTCATTTACTTCTTTTTAGCTTAGCTTCCCTTTTTGTTGCCTTCATGTAACTCTTAAATGATCATAGAGATTAATGTGTTTAACACAGATTGCAAAGAACTATTGCATACCTTTTACTGTTACATAGTCCCTCACTGTTCTGGCCAAAGTCTCTCTTTATATTAACCATGGGAAACACCCAGAAAATGGCAAATCCTAACAAATATAGCTTTCTCCATTGAAGACAACAACAAGGAAATGCATATTAGCTGGGCAGTAAACCAAGAGATAACCTACATTTTTAACAGTCACAGAAGTCCCAGAGGAATTCAGGAACTGGGTCATGGATTGAAAGGAAAAAGGACGAGCAGCAGCTGTTATTTTGTAATTTTATCTGGCTAGGGCAAACAAGGTAGAGCATGAGAAATGACCCCTAAATTTCAAGGAATGGAACCAGTCTGGCACCTCTGAAGGAAAAAAAAAATGGGCAGTGAAAGCCTTGCTCTTCTAGAAAAAAACAACAAAAGAAAACATCATACTGTATTTACTAATTGCAGTTTAGATCTTCCAAAGGAAGTATTTAGGAGTATTTCTTTTCTGGTTTAGCAGACCAACCTAAACAATTTGAATATTAACAACACATAAAACATGAAAAGCCATTCCCCCTAAACAAAACTAGGCGTTATCAAGCAAGTCAGCTGCCATGTGTTGAGCTGCTATGGTGGTAAGTGCTTTTGACAGACTTGTGTACCTGCAAGTATTTTTAGATTTGTATCTTCAAGTATTTTAAATATTTTTCTGTACTTGAATGTCATAATATCTCAGGAGGATCCCTTTCCAAGCTGAAATTAAAATAGAAAAGTACTTAGATTTAAAAAAACCCCTCTCATTACATTTTTAGGCATGGATTTACATGTATTTTCATCTTCTCTGAGCTGTTTTCCACTAAATTATTACCAAAAGGCCACTGATATGCCGCTGAGTGTGTGTGTGAGCATGAAATCCTTTGGTGTATTCCTCAAAGCACACTGAAAACTGCTTTACTGTACCAATAAAAAAAAAAGTTATGTTCTAGGACATGGTCTCTAACAAGCTAGTTTCTTCTGGCCAAAGTTCAAACATTTCAGTTATGACCTAAAGACTCGGAATAAGCAGTTTTCACAGTAAATAAGGTCAATTAATGAAAATAAATTAAATCCAACTCCCTACTGTAGTCTTTCACTCCCAGTACAGACAGGGTATGTGATGACTGCTGAAGTAATGTACTTTACCCTGAGGGGAAGTTAGGGAAAGAGGCACTCCTGTACACAGTGATGCTCCAGATGACTGTGGAACACTTTTTGTTAAGTCTAAAGGGGTTCTTCTTAATTCAGGAATTATGCAGAGTCCACGCTTCAGAGAACACCAGGAGAGCACGGAAAAACTAGGAGCCCAAAATAAAGATACACTAGAATCTTTTTGGCACGAGGAGAGGGTCTAAATGCAGTTAATTGAAAGATCTTACTCCTCTCAACAGGTATTCAACACTTAGTTATTTATGTTAAAAATCACAAAAGACAGAGCAAAAACTATTACTGCATCATTATTTTTTATCTGTAACACTAAATGTAAGATTTTTCTTCTCCTTCCTTTAGAAATCTCTATTTCTAGTAGTTTCTGACTTAAGTTTGTTAAATACTATAGTTCAACCTGTTTGGTGAGCTTGCTGAAATTTCAGAGGCAGAAGATATCAAAATGAGCATTCACATTTATAAATTATAAGCAATTTTGAACAGTGTATGGGAAAACCAAGATCAAATCAGAAGTGAAAAAAATACAGTCATTTACAGATAGATACAGTGGACTACAGTTTAATTAAAGTACTTGTCTTCCAAAAGGAATCACACTGGTTTGCAGTAATCCCTTTGCCAAGCCACCAACCTAACTGGCAGTTGTCATACCTGAAACTGAGCCATTAACGCCAATGGATTATTTTGACTGTTGTCAAATGTCAAAACGTCAAAGATTCCAACACAGTTAACTCGTAACCTTTAGGAACAAGAAGAGAAAAGGAAAAATTGCCATTAAACTTTATTGTTACTCAATTTTTCCTCTAGCATTCATTGAATTTTTTGATATTATAAAAGTCATTGGTACTTAGCAAATTACTATCAATCAGAAAAGAATGATTGTATGATTTGATAAAACACACAGATAGTATTCAGTCTGCAAATAAATCAACAAATTTCTAAACTGACAGTAGTGGGTCTGATCAGTAGTTTGAGGATAATGTGTAAGTCTTCCCAAATACTCTTTAAAGGAAGACCTTTAAAAAACCAAAGTTACAAGTTTTAGCACCATGCCTCAGGCCACTTGAGAGAACTTACAAGCTATTTACATATCAGGTGCACAGTCAGCAGCTGTCAGGAACTCAGAGCACAGTAAGACTGAGTGCTTTCATTACCTTGTTTTGCCTGTTACCAGAATCTTCGTTGGATCCATAACTCTGCACGCCAGTCCTGCTGTGTGAATGGTCCGCAAGGCAGAGCTGAGCTGCACAATGTAAGCCCATATCAAAGACTCTGGAAGCAACCCCGCATGCTGCCGTGGCAGAGGTCCATCATGCTGACCTAGAATCAAAACATTGTGAGCATTAATAGAAGGCTGCTGTGCAAAAAGCAAAGTACTGCATCTTGAATTATACAATTAATTCACACACTCATTTCATTTAACTCTTAATAGTCCTTGAAAGATAAATCTATGTTGCTTTGAAGGTGAGTTTGGGAATAGATTTTTTCCCCATTGGTTGGTTTCACGTGTGTTTTTTTGAAAATGCTGACAATTAATTAGGCATTATTATTTTCATTCTCATATTCAGGGAAATTTTGTTTTGAAGTTTAGAATGAGCATTGATTGGAAATTGCTCAAAGTAGATGGTACATCAAAATATGCAGGCACTTCAGAAGTAAAAACACCAATATCCTGAAACAAAGAATAAGTATCACAAGAGCTGCAACATTTTACTGCCTTTATTGCAGGAAGGCTTCCCAATTAAACATTTTCTATCATCTAATAAGAAAAAATAACAAGCTAATTTCAATTTACAAGAGCAAATCAGACAAAGATTTGGAGGCTACACATCACTGAACACAACTTCACTTACATTTTGCTGTGACACAGCTCCCTGACAAGTTATCCCTGCATGACCCCTATTCCATGGGTAGTATGAAAGAAATGCATTATTCCCCTTCCAAACAGATTTGTAGTCAAAAGTAAAACTCAATCTTTGCAAATACACACTCAAATCCTACATTACAAACAGTTTGAGTAATACTGAGTCACAGATGAAAAAATGGAGATATAGATAACAAATGTTATTTTAAGTATGATGCGTGTAATTCAGGTAAGATGGCATTGTTTGCCTTGCACAAAGTTGAAGCAGAAGAAAATACATCCAGAGTAAGACAGTACATCTCAATTTTACAAACCATAAGAGATATTCAAGAGGCTGCCTCAGTACTGATTTTGCTTGAGACCAGTAATATCATCAGTATTATGTAAAATCATGTAAGCATCTGATTGGTTTCACTGTGAACTGACTGCACTGCACTCTTCTCTAAATATTTATTTCTTTTCAGTTGTTTTTTTTTTTATTTGTTTGGTGATTTTGGGTTGTTTTGTTTTTTGTTCTTGTTGTTTTCTGAGGTTGGGGTTTTTTTAACCCCCCTTTTCCTACACGACCATATCAACAACTGTGCATTTGATCAAAGTATGTGTATACTTGCACGCATATGCACACACAAAATATATGCACAGTGAAAAAAAAAGTGGAACACATTCCTGATAACTTTTTACTTGGAAATTTTACTGACTTTGGGGTCATGGGCTGGGAATGTTACAAGCTTTCATCTGAGCTTTGTTTTGTCCATTTTTGAAATTTTAGTTTGCTTTTCAGGTTTAAGGGACTTTGGTTTAGATTATGAAGATCAAAATGCTGACTCCTTTAAAAAGCAATAAACTTGGCAGGTCTACTGAAAGCTGAATATAATGAGATATTGTTTGCTTTTTTCTGGCCCCCTGATGAATCATTATGCAAATCACTTCCCACAAAAAACATCATTCCAAGTCTCACGCAGCAAACGTTTTCCCTCATAACTCTCTCTTCTTCAGAATGACAAAAATTATAATATAAAATGACTGAGAAGATACAACCTCCTGTACTAGTTGAGACTCTTTACTACTTGCTGTAGAATGCACTTTATATCTGGTGAACAGCAACATGAGTATTAAGTTTAACAGGGATGTGCATGGATACTCTAAGACAGTTACATCTGTATGAAGTAAGTCCAGAATAGAAACGTTGCTATAATATCCCAAAGAAAGAGAAGCTGAAACTTGGCAGTTATTTTTGTGCATGCATAACAGCACCTGCCCCTTGATCTTCAAATTAAGGCAACGCAACCAAGAGAATATCCAATATATACAGAAAGAACAGAGTTTGACACAGCTTCTCCTCATCTATCAGAAAATCTTAAGCAACATTATTTTATTACTGGAAAAACTTACTTGAGGCTACAGCCAAATCTAGGCTGCTGCTTTCCCAACTGTTGGCTGCATCCCACATTGACATACACTAAACATACAAGCTAAAACATGGGAAGAATCAGCTTTGAAATGCCTTCTTGCATATCTATCTGTTCAAAATAAGCACGATTAAAAGCAGTTCAGTTTGCTGCAATGCTGACTATAATGTATGTCTCAAGAGGCCCATCACACCTGCCACAAACAGCACTTGAGCAAGGACCCAAGGAGATGAGACCCAAAAGCTTGCTCTTCAGGAAAAACACACAGTTGGAAAGCTTTCCAAACAGTGCTAAACACAAGGAAAAACACAACAAGAATATAAGTAAACATTACCCAAATGATCAGAGTATTACTTGAAAAAGTGTTTTTTTAAGAGATTCCATGGTTGATTTGCAAAGGCTTCCCACCACAGGCTGAATCTACAGCTACAACAAGCAAAATTTCAGACTGTGTTCTTCCCACATACTGCATGGCAGATTCACCTCTCCCAATAATTTCATCTCTGTGATGTAGAACACAGCCACTAATGGAAAAGATTAAAAATTTAAAACCTGCCATTTCAAAAACACAGGTTATCCATTATTTTTCCTTGCCACATTGGGACAAACATAAATAAATAAAAATGCTGACACTTATTTTTTAGTTCTGTGGTATGCTGTTGACAACAAAACAAAAAAGTTACCCTCTGTAACAGTGTAGATGTGTATATTGGGTTTCTGCGTATTTAAAAAAGCATTCAAATGAAATTCTGTTCTCCAGAGCAGGTGTGAATCCAGGAATAGTCCTGGGGTGGGAAGTAAGACCTGGGAACACAAGCAGTAGGACTTGTTTGACATCATCAGGAACACTGAAAGCATGCCAAGAAACAGCAATTCTCACACAGTTATGAAGGAAAAAAAAACCCAATTAAAGATTCAGCTGTTTACTAAATTGAACCTCTCAGGCTTGTAAACCAGTCTTTTACATTTAAAACTGTGAATCGATCAGGGTTTACCTGGTGTTCCTAAGTTAAAGTACTGAAAACAAGACAAATGCAGTAGCCTTCATCTCTCCTTCAGGGAAACTTGGGGTTTGGTTTTACATTTCCCAGTTTTGAATATACAGAAAGTTTCTGATCTACTAGAATGCAGAAGTATTTTTTGTAAAAATTCCAAAGCTACTGAAAACTCAAACTTACTTTGAAAAAGTTGCAGCTCTTGGCAAAGGTATTTTAGGATAATTATTAGTCACATATTTTGTCTTCAAAAACATCATGCTGACTTTCAATATTCATATATTCTTACTCCTCATCACACACTATTCATCTAGTCATCACACAACTTATTTCTTTTTCAATAGAAGGGGTATTTTATAAAAAAACATTCAGCACATGGGAATGCAAAAACTGTGAAGTCAGCAGTGAAGTCCATTTTTGTGCATGACATACTACTATTAGTGTGTCAAAAGCAAAGCAAGTTTCCCAGACCATGCTTATCTTCATCAGAAAGTATTTGTTTGCTGAAAAACAGAGACTGTACTGCTGAAAACTCCTACTAACAGCATGTACGCCAACATTTAATTACTCAGAGTGTTTAAAAGCAGACCAAAAGACATAACAAAGGCATGCTTATCTCTGCCAACCACAAAAACTCACCAGGACAAACTTTTCTGGCAGCTGTCAATAGTTACTGTTAACTGGCCAGGATTTTCTGGCTGTTAAGTTTTAAAGTACATACATTCAGAATTTAGTTTACCATTCAATTATTGCACTGTTAAGAGCAACATCTCAGTACTTTTGGGTTAACTTGCTAATGCAAAGAGAACATAATTTTGGCAGAGACAAATGCACTAATATGTGCCACAATCTGAAACTAAGGAATATAAGAAAGGTGGAAGAATACCAAAAAGTTCCAGAACAACATATTTAATGTTTAGAGTATGAAGAAGTGTTTTGAGGAAATAGAGGAAGTGAGAATAATATAAGAAACTTTTCAAATAAATGTACTTTGAGTAGCAATTAACTGAAAATTCAGATTCCTGATTTTAAACCATGCAAACTTAGTAAAGTATGACAGAACAATGTTAGATTATCACACACTACCATCTGAAGGAAGAGGAGTTATCACTGAATAAAGAACACAAGCAACAAATTCTACTGCATTCAGAAGTCAGAGACATTAGTTTACAGTATAAAAATAAATGTAAGCTGCTATTTTTCTTCCCCACACCAAATCTCTATCAAGGTAGTCCTGTAACAGGGTCTGTAAATAATATGGCAAGAAGAAAACACCCAAGAGTGACCACATTGACACCAGTGACATGCAAGACAGCCATGTAAACCATAATCCTCATCTTTTAACTATCAATGTCTCATGTTGCCAACTGAAGTGTTCAACATAAATAAGGTTGCATACCTGAAATCAAATTCTCTGAGTTCACTGATCAGGTTCACAGTGTTGTGCCTCCTAAAACCTTTATAAGCAATTGTACTAATCTGGGCCTCATGCTGCAGAGTACCCAACTTCCATCCATTCCCCTGCTTCTCTTGGGAGTCTCCTCTAGGCAGGCAGACGGCCAAGAAACTCTGTGAGGGGATGGAGAAAGGATCCATGAAGGCAGGCAATTCTGAGAAATCAAGTTATAGGTATGCAATCTTATTTTTCTCTCTTAAATTGCTCCTTCTACTGAGGACTAGACTAGAGAGCAGCAGTTATCAAAAAAAAAAAAAAGAAAAAAAAAAAGAAAGGCCAAAGCAAAGATATGCAGAAAGATTTGGCAAAATTTGGGACTTCAGGTGACTTTTCCCCTAATTCCCTAATTTGTCTACTGAAAATATTGACAGTGCAGGTAATAAGTGCCACAGTCAGGACAAAGTTATCTTCCCTACATATCCCTGTAAGTTCTGTTGCAACAGCTCATTTTAATTGAGTAATACTTTGGTTTGAACAGACATTGATGTCTTATTTCCAACTTGCCAGATCATTCCTGCCTACAAAAGGAAGATGAAGTAGGCAAAACAAAGGGTCCAGATAGCCCATGGGCCTGTTTCAAATACACATACCCTAAAATCAGCTTGCCATGAATACTGAAGTGTATAAACATAAACAAGTAGAATGTTCTATTAGCCTCCAGTGATTTGCAGCCCAGAAGTAAATATCATGCCTATGCAGTCCCCAAATATTTCTCCTGCATGAGTAAGCCCACTTCCCCCTTGAACCTAGGCAAATGTCCACAACAGTCTGTGAAAGTTCCATGGCTTAATTATCGTTACACAGGTTTTGAATTTGCTACCTGTCTAGTTTCATTGGTAAGGCCTTGGTTGTAGGCTGGAAGAAATAATAAACTTTTTTATTAATTTATTTGTTAATCCAAATGATTTTTCAGACCATATTCCAGTAATTTTTAACCCCATTATTATCCCTTCCATCTTTAAAAGCATGAAAAGCATTATTCCACTTTGCTGTTCTTCATCCAGCTGTTCCACACCTTTGATCATCCCTGTCACCTCATCTCAACCTCTTCACTGCTCTTCTACACCCTTCAAAATGCACGAGGAGGCACACAGCTACAGACAGGAGTCTATCAGGCACACACATCTTGAATACAATGTCTACCATTTCACTGCCCTTTTCTTAATAAGCTACATCAACCTATTTCCTATTTACAGCTATTCAGGACAGTACTCTCTTCAATCTACTTAACTATGGTCCCAGACCTGTTACTGAGTGGCAACAGTCACAACAGAGGCCATTGCTTCATGTTTAAAGCTAGTTACATTTTTCCTTTGATTACACTGGTTTACATTACATCACCTGCTATATTATCAGTAGGAGTTCCAGTCTTGTAAGATCCTTCTGCAATCAATCACAATTGGCCTTTGTTTTTAACAATCCAAATAATTTGGTATTACCAGCAAACTTTGACAGACCATTTATCTTCAGAGCAAACAAGCAAATGTGTTAAGAAATACAACTCCCAGGACATCTTCTTGTGAGACCCATCAGTGATCTTCACTGTTCACTCTGTTTCTAATATTCTAACCAGGCATTAACCTGAGAACCTTTTCTGCCATATGACTACTTAGGCTCTTTTAAAGACTCTGTTGGACTTCATTGAAAACTCCAAGGTCTTATCTACTGGATCTTCCTTTAAAGAACTTGGATAGGTTAATGGGACATGACTGCCCTTTATAGGACCATAACTTAATTATTTTCCAGTGTGACAAAAGAATGTGCTCCCAAGAATTTTATTATAACTTCTATTATTTTATCTAGAACAGACATCATTCTACTATGATTCTCTAGAGAGATACAAAAACATAACAAGGACTGATTCACATGGAAATTGAAAACCATGACTGGGAAACGCTCAGGGGTCTAGTCCTGCACGTAACAGTCATTAACCTAGCAGTAGATCTTCCAGTTTTATCTCACCAAATTAGTTTCACATCAGGCTCATTGAATCTGTAATGGCACTCTGATTTGACACAGGATATGACACAATCAAACTGGGGTTTCCTCCATCTGAGATATTACCACCAAAATCAGTGGAGGAAATCAAGTTCCATCTCCACTTATAATGGTCAGCTCAGTCCAAAGTCAGTGAGAATTATGCAGTATATAAGGTACCCACAAGTCCTTGAATGTATATAAGGTTTTCTTCAAGCCTTTGAACATACTCACACACTACCAAACCAATGTACTCTGATGTACAAGATAGCCAAGTGAAGTTCTAGATGCCAACCTTTGAAATAGTTTGAATTCACAGCTAAAAGCTCTAATTTCAAAAAAGGCACAAGAAACAAAAATCCCTTAGCTTCTGTTTCCCTTCATACACTGGCAGCCTAAAGACATTTAGGGAAGATCTTCTCTAATTAAAAAATAAAACAGGCCATGTCACAGTCCTCTGGTCATCTTTAGTGCTTGATGTAATTTCAGGACTGGTCCTGCCTCAAGCAAGAAGTTGGTCCAAAAAAGCTCTGCACGGTATTTTTCTACCTTAAGTCTTTCTGTGATTCTATTCAGCAGTGACCACATCTCTTTCTCAGCATGGCACTGTTTGTGTTGTAAATACCTGACTGCAGTTTGTAAGACTGCAGGGATCACAAACTGGTCCTAACAGGAAGAAGGATCGACAGCACACTGGTTTGGAGAGGAAAAGGCTTTAGACACAAGCATAAGAGCTCTACTGGGCTACTTGCTGAGCCACAGACCATCCTGTGACAGATTTCATTTAAGAATGTTGATGTAGTTTTAATGACTCCATTGAAGCTATGTATAAACATCATTAAAAAAAATTTCAGACCTAAGATGTGAAGCTGGTGTCTGAAAAGAATGTGGCACAGGGATTTTTTTAATCCATTTCTTGTCTTAACTAGTACTTCACATTTCAAATCATCAAATAAAATACTGTCTAATTATTTCTCATAATACATAGTGCGGAAAAAAAACAGATGAGTAGGACACCTAAACAGCAAGAATCAAATTGGCACAGCATATCTTTTGTATTTTCTGGAACTAATGCCATTAAATGTTAGGTGTTACCTGGTGACAGACCTGCAATAAGGACACCAGAGCTCCTTGCTCACAGTTTGTTTTTTTTCAACTTATTTTTCTTTTAAAGAGTTGTAATTCCCTTACATGCTGACATCAATTTTATACTTGTTTGATAATTTTAAAAAATTTTACAAATAGGAGGTGAAGAAGAAGTCTCTCATATCAATCAGCTTATGGCATGACAGAACTGGTTAGCCAAAAAATTAAGCTGAACAACTATTTGTGACCAGATGTTTACTGCAGAAACAGTGTATAGAAGCATTGTATCATAGTGTGGTTTCCTTACCCCATTTCCGTTTTGTGAAATAGGAATCAGCACTAGGGTCATTGAAGTGTCTGCTCATCATAGTCTCTCCTCCAGCATGAAAATCATACGCAAACACTAAAGCTTAAAGATAGAAACAGGTGATATTTACTAACTCAGTATTTGAAAAAAGTATCGACACATCAGCTTGGGGGAGTGGGGGGGAGGTGCAGTGGGCAAGAAAAAACAAAAACTTACAATGTTCTCCAAAAGCTTTAGTGGTAAACACTTCACGCAAAGTTACGATATTTGAGTGCTGAATCTTTTTCCACATGTCAACCAATACCATGCACTTTGTGTTAACAAGACGGAAACCTAGGAAAAAAATGAAACCCATGGTTTGAAGTATAATGTTTAGAATGAGAAATTTTTATTTTAGCATTTCTGAAACTGCTGAAAAGCAACCAGACACTAAAATATGACTGGTATGCTTCAGGATGCTACTGAGACAAGTGAATTTTTCTCACCATGTATCCTCCGAAGGCAATACGGCAGGTCATCTTTACTATTTACAGCTTTATAGCACGATGTAATGTACCCAAAGTTGCTCGTTTTCTGTATCCGATTGGGAGGTGGCAGTGGTTCCAAAGGAAAGAGACTGTGGTAGCTGTCCACTTCTGCAGGAACTGCTAAAATCAGTTTATACACAGAAATATGTTAGGCCTCAACTGACTTTGAGAAAATTACTGAGTAGCAGAGAAAATTAAAATGACTTTCACTAATATATATATTATCTCCATCATCTTTTAGGTGCATGTGAAGTTAAAATTCACTATTTTTGCTTTAACACCAACATACTGGTAGGTTCCTAGAAGTGATCCCACTGACCTAAAATTGTCTTTAAAAAAAGTGTTACACGGAGTAAAATCAACAGAATAGATGACATTTCCATTCCATCTGCCATTTTCTCATTTACCTTAGAAATTCACCCTCATGAACGATATTTCTTTAGTGTTTTTCCTACACTAATTCAAGAATAAGCACCAATTTCCATGCAGACTTCCTACCATAGTAAAGACCACATTTTCATCAGGAAAAAAAAAGCAAGTATCAGTCTTTTGTGTTTTAATGTACTAGTTTATAAAACAGGGAGAGAGAAGTGCTAAAGGTTTGTAAATCAGATTAGGAGATTACCCTTGCACTTCATCCGGATTAAAACACTAAACTGCATTTTTTTAACTGCATCATTATCATACTACACACACATTTGATAAGATACTGCAAGCAAAAATTATTTAAATCAAACTGAATATTGTAAATTCCCCAAAAGCTAAATCACAGTAAATAGCATATGGTTCTTCTGCCTGACAGCTAGCACAAAGCCGTCTCTGATATATCAGCCAAGTCACTTCAAAACAAACTGCTTTGCTAGTTTACATACAACATTTGAAAAATATATCTACATTATATATAGATATATATATCTATATATTTAATATCTACAAAGTAATACAAAACTGTTTTTCACAAGGCTTAACTGTCTTAATGATTTTTCCTTTCTCAGCAATTTGAACAATTCCTAACCATTAAGGAGTTTCAAAACAGAAATAGGAGACAGAAAGAATAATTTGTATTTTTGAAACACTGCATTTGGTTAACCATGGCCCAGGCTGACAATTAAAGTTCCATGAAAAAATAAAAACAGGTGGCAGTTTCTGCAAGAGGTTGTTAATATAGATGAATGTACATGGTTGCAGAAAAACATCATCACTGTTTAAGAGTTTTGAGAAACACTTACTTACCAGGAATATCAGCCTGATCAATCTGGGCCATAGTTATTAGGTGTCTGTTGATGAGTTCCTGAAGGAAAAATTAAGCTTTGAACATTATAATTCTGTTATTTTTTGATAATTTAAGAAAACACTGTCTTTGAAGTACTAGCTACCTGTACTAAAATAGAGAATTAATGCAAGTGTCTAAGGCAGAGAGGGTCAGAAGATTAACAGCTTGAACATATGGATGATAAAATACCTAAATTCTTGAAGGAGCTTCAGAAGACATTTGCTATAGCTGGCACTGACAAAGGCACCTACTACAGTAAAGCTGAAATTAATAACACTCACAGCCAGCCCTGAGATAATGAACCCTGAGAAGAGCTCTTCAGCTAACACCTGCATACACTTCCATTTCAGTGGGAGACTTTCAAACTGAATAGTATTGCAGCTTAAAATAATGCTACAAAAATAAACCCATGCACACCAAAAAACCACATCAGTAATAGCACTGAGCTGAATAGTAAATCATGGCATGCAGATTAGATTGCAGTCATATATGTTGTAACTCATCCCCACCCTCTGTTGTACTCCACCTACTACAAGATTTGATTTTTCAAATTCTCCACAGGGAAAACTGACTGCACATATTGCAAGTGTCTACTTCTGTTCTACCATTAACAAATTTCTATTTTTGCCAAGACATTAAATGTTCCTTTACACTCTCAAACATCTTACCTGTCTGAGCTCATCTGCCATGAAGAAGGAAGGTGCATTTGCTTTTGGCTGCATGTAAGCAACATGAGGTGCAGCTGGATGGTAGATGTGGTAGTTCGGAAAGACCTAAAAATAAAGCATTTCAAGAAGCTTTCTGAAGTCCTTAAGGATCAAGCAAATGAAGAGTTTTCTCACTCTTTCAGTTCAAACTATGAAATCCTCATGTACAGTACAAGATACAAATCTATTGTCAGATATGTTACAATTCTTTTATGTTGTATTCACTTCTAAATATTTCAAGGGAGAGGGAGGTGTATGTGTATATATGTATGTAAATAGTTATTTCCACAGTTTTCTAACTGCCTTTTCCCCATTATTGTAAATATAAGACCTATTTAACCAATCAAAAAAAAGCTGACTTTTTGATGTTTTCTCATTATGTATGTATCCACTGAGACATATAGAATGCTTTCTGTGTGTTATGCTACTGCTGTGTTAAAACCCCAGAAACCTCTACACAGCTGTAGAAATATATAAAAATGTCTCTGGTCCTTATATTTCAGTGATTTTTGGAGAACAACTAAAATAACTAAAAGGACCCATCTTCATACAGAATAAGCTGTTTATAGCATTAAAAACAATATCTGTAGTATCAACCAATTCAGCACTTACAAACTCCAGACAGCTGTGTATTGAAAGCCAACCTACCATTCCTGTGAGAGGTGCTGGAGTTGTGTCAGTGTAGAAGTATGTTGTTCCACCCACTGTTTCCTTCTGGATCACCTGGCCAGTAGATGGGGGCTGAGAGACAGCGTTAGCGACAGACGCAGAGGCACTAGTAGGCACCATATAGTTTGCTGGGTTAGGAGTATGACTTCTTCTTCGAGGAGCAGGAGATGTATGAGGAGTTATTTTGGGAGAATGAAGAGGAGAAGATCCTGCTGACAGTGACATTCCTTAAAGAAACACAAGAAGACATTCTTGATCAAATCTGTCATCAAAAAAAATCAGCAATTTCAGAAAAGCAGCCTTTACTACCAACAACATTCTGAGCAGGTGAGACACTTAACTCTTCATATAGATATAGAAATCCTTGAGAGATAAAACAGTAAGACCATGACTGAACAGATATCTTTTCCCCAAAATCTTTGCTTATTGCAGAGAAATAGGGCTTTGGAACATACAATATACACATGAAGAACTGAAATGAAAAACGTAAGTAGCTGAAAAGGGAAGACAAGTCAAAATAATGCTGTGTCTAATGCTAGTTTGTTAAACTGCAAAAAGATAAAATATTAATGACTATGTGAGTGTTTACTTAACAGTTACATGAGCAGTCAATGGAGTTTGCTTAGCTGTAACTCATTTCACCTAATTATGCATGTACCTTTTATTAGAACTCCACAGCTATAAATGTCTCCAGTAATACGGCACACAAATAAGTGTGTTAATAATACACAAAATGCCACTATTAATAACATCAGGGGAGTAATTACCTATTTTCCTGCAATTATTATATTCAAAAGTCATCCTCCAAAAGATGTATTTTATATGTAAAAATAGATAACATCCCATGATATGAAGTCTATTAAATATTCCTGTTGGAATTTTCTAATTTATTTGAAATTATTTTATTGGCTGCTGTTCACCTTTAATATTACAGGGACAACTCCACTGATGCCCGAGAAACTCTGCTTCTAAACAAAGTGCATCAATGAGAAAAAAAAGGGCAACTTTTTTGCATACACACTTTTTATTTACCAAACAGTCTAATTACTTTGAGTTATTGCATGCAGAATTCTCAGAATTGCTTACTTAAAAAAAATAGGTGCTTGCTTATAAAAATTACTTGTAAAAATTAGGTGTAAAATGTAATAGACATTCCGAGGTGCTGCTGAGGAAGAGATAACCCTTCAAAACAACTCCTTGCAGAGTTACTTACTAGCAGAAGATCTGACATATTCAGGTGTTCAGATTAACACCAAGGAAAACATCTTTGAAAGGTATTATTGCTCAGTTCAGACTGGGATGCACTTTCTCTTCTATAAAGTCAGAATTGTATTAGTCATACTAAATCTTTTCCTTGAAAGGATAGAAGATACACAGCTTTCATATTTAACATTCTGTTGACAGCTGAGAATTCTTCTTTAATTAAGAATGGTTAGTTATTACACAGATATTTGATTAAATTAATTATTAAAACTCTAGTAATCAGAGTAATTTAAGCAACTCTCCAACTAATGAAAGCAAAAGGAATTTTTTTTTGCATACACACTTTTTAGTTACATAAACTAGTTTAACTTCAATCATGAGTTACTCTGCAGAGTTCTCAAAATGCATCATCAGTAATGTGTAGGAGTGATTTCACACTCGTATCGTGTCCCTCAAGTAATCTCATCCCTCCTACATTTAATTTTTTTTTTCTTTTTTAAAACAAAAGACAAAAGCAAATAAGTTTCAGTGTTAACAAGTAAGCACTACCTTGGGAAAAATTACTTTGAAGCTATATTATCCTAACAATATTAAAAGAATATTTGTAACCTTTCATTTAGCTCCTCCCATTTACTTCTTTGACAAAAACCATGTTTATTAATTCAGCACAATTCTCTTTTGTTCCTCAAAAGTTAATAGTTCCAACAAAATGAACAAGATTTTTAAAATGTAACTGTGGTAAAATCATATGCCTTTCTTTTTAACTGTGTCTTTTAAGTAATTTATTCCTTTTGTAAAACTGTAAAATATTAAGAATATGAAAGAAAAAAGTCTGCACTTTTGTAGGCTATAACTTTTCTTTGTATTAATACATGTACATGTGTGTACACACATCTTGTAGATAAGCAATATTATAGAATATTGCTCACCAGTGTATTAACTTAAAAAATTAATTATAATAGGCACTGCTAATGGTAACATAGACTCCTAAAAATCTGTCTAGAAATTAACTGTATGACTGCAAAATGTTACATATTTTGATAGCACTAATTTATGCTACAAAAGAAAGTAAGTTTTCATTAAGGTACAAGTCACCTTGAGTGACTGAGTAATACTTCAATATTTCAACAGCTCTGTAAAGACTGCTACATTTTTAACAAAAGACTAAAACACAAATGCATTCTTAATCCACTGGAGGAAAAGATCAGTTTCAAAGGAAACAATGTATTAGTATTAAAAGCTGAAGGATAACTAAAATGGCCATTAAACTGAAGCAACTCTACAGTTAGTTTATGATAACTAAGAATTCTCTTCATCTATGGGAAGTTACTGATGTGCCTTTTTCACTCTATTCCAATAAAGCAGTATTCACTGGAGTCCTTGCAAGCACATCATCTCAACCCAGACAGGAATAAATGGCTTCAAGAGTAACTCAATAAAACAGCCAACTACAGGGATCATGAAATAAGAACCCAGCAGCCTTCATGTATACTGATGGAAAATAAGACCTCTCTGCTTTCAAATACACACTATAGGTACAAGACAGTAAGTAATGTCTTGCAGAAAAGTGAAGACTTGCAACTTGCTAAAATTATACTGTGACCTTCTACTACAAGTTTCCCAGAAGAAAAAAGATCTCTAGTGACTTTACAGATACAATTTCAAACAATTTCCACTTTAAGACTTTCTTTTTGAAAAAAATGTATTCCCGCTAAAGAATAGTTACCTAAATCCTTAATGTCTTTGCACAGGTATTAATGCAAGACTGAAAGAAAAGGATCACAGCATCACACAAATCCTTTTAGATGGCCTTCCAGTCTAGTTAGGTCTCATTTTGAAAGGACATTGAGAGTTCAGTGAAAATCATCTGGCAGGTAGAACATATGGCCTCTTCATTTGCCAATATGCATAGTGAGTTCAGGAGAAGAAAGATTGACTGGAGTCTGGTTTTATTCTACTAGAACATACTACACATGCTACAAGAATTTTGCTCCTACTGCTGTGGTGCATATGGACAGGTTGAGACAACAAATATTGGAAGTGACAGATTCTTCTGAGAGACTTGCATTACATTCAGCACAATCTAAATAACTATTGAAAGCCCAGCATAACAACAACAAAAAAAAAGGAAAAATACTTAATACAGTGAAAATATGAATATTTAAGTACTTCAGGCAGCTAATAGAGTGCACAAATTCAAGCAGATATCACCAACTTCATTAGTATTTCAACCAATTAAGAGCATACTACTAATAATATTTAATCATAACAAATGGAATTAGAGGAAAATAAAAGAAAAATAGTTTTATTAACAAGAGATTATATATTCCTACTGACTGATACTCAAGAACAAAGATGTTACTCAACATACAATAGTGACAACGGAACAGACCTCACAGAATTAGGCTGGTTTTAACAGCACAGTTTATGTAAATGTCTATTTGCTTAAGGGCCTAAGAAAATATGAGCTTTTTAAAATCTACTTATGAGTTACATACGTATATATATACACACATACATATATACACATGTATATAAATATATATATCTCACTCATATCAGTGATCTTGACAAATAATATTAAGCTTTCCCTATGAGAGGATTCAAGATTCCCCTATATTAAAATTCTAATGCCAACAGACATCAAAAAGCCTGTTTCAAATTGTCCCTCTCCACTCCTTGTCTTGGGGAATCTTAATACACTTCATTAAGAAGTCAAATACAATCTTAAAAGATGAACTGCAAGGGGAAAGGGCTTCTTTCACTTTTCTATCTAAAAAGAGGTGTCATGGTATGCAGCTGTCATGGTTCCATTCCACAAAACAGAAATGGTTGTGGGATTTGAAGATCTTTTCCCAACATTCACAGTGAATGTGCAGGCTACCTACACACACATGCAGCTCTTAAGGTGCCTTCTTATTCTGTAAAGAGAGAGATCATACTTACATATCCTTCTTTATTCTTTTCATTTATTGCCTTGTTTTTTTATTTTTGAAGTTTCATTGTGACTGAGGAAAGGGAAATGGCAGACTTTGACACGCATTTGCGACAATGCCCAAAGACATTTTATGAGATTCACGTTTCTAATAAAGCTTTGTAGCACACAACGTATTTGAATTAAAACCTAGCTAATAATTCACACAGATAATCAGGATCAAAGGGCATTAAGCATGATTTCTCAATGACTCAGTACCAACAACTTTGATTTAATGAGAATTCACAACTTAGTGAAGCAGGATTTCATTAAGCTCAGGTGTATGCAAATCAGCTGGCCTACAACATTAAAGGTTTTAAAAAACCTTCAAGTTTTGCCTACAAATTTGCTAGTTTACAATCATATCCCTATGCCTCTAATGCTTGTAACACATTCAGAGGTGAAAATTTGAACATTTAACATTTTATCACTTTAATGTTCTGTACTTTAGAGATACCCCAGACCACTAGGTAAATTTTGAAGAATGACAAAGCAAAACAAATTATTTCAAGAACTTAAAGTAACATCCTTAAGTTCATTAACTATTTCTTGTTATTGTAAGCTCTCTATCAGGTCATTAGCATTGCAGATGTGTATTTTTAAGTTAATTAAATCTGCTTCATTCCCTAAACGATTTGAATCATCAATTCTTCCTCTTCAGTCTCAATTGGGGAAAAAAAGATAATTATAGAGTCTCTTTGCCTTCTTCTGTTCTTACATTATTCTGGAATGGCTGCAGAATTTCCTCTGCATCATATTTGATCCAGAAGGCTGGAACAAGCTCTTGGGGCCTTCAGCCACACAAACCACCACAAAGTGCTCCATCTCCATCTGGGGCTGTGGGCTCTGAAAACTACATTCCTGCTCATCACAAATGGAGATATGTCAACCAGACACAAGCAAACACCTTCACCTTCTTGGCTCCTAAGCCTGCAGGTTCAGACTGGATCTCCTATATTCTGCACAGCTCAGAACCCGACTTGGACTAAATATAAAAGCAACAGCAATTTGCTGTCATTTCCATTTGATGTGACAGAGGCTTCATTCTTTAGGTATAACCTAAACATTTTTGAATACTGGGGGCTATACATATGTTCTCTCTCAAGTTCAACACAGCAATGATGTCTTATCACTTTGATGACATTCATTAATTTCATTCATACACTGTGTTGCATATTTTAATGAAATTAATACTCTAATACAGCTATGCAGGACTGGGTAAGATAAGCTTGTAAGCAAAAGTGTGCTATTTGAAGATTGTCAGCTTCTTACTAGATTTCCCACAAAACGACAAACAGGGTGTGTCTGCTAGCAAGGAAAGAGAGGAGCAATAAGGTAGTATTCAGGAGAGTTTACAGAAAGTTTGGAAACGGTAAATGAGATCTGTTTACAACTCTTCAGTGAAACAATTTTCTCCCACCACCTGTGTAACTTGCACTTCATATCACTCTATTAAAGGCCACCAAGATGAACATGACCCTATGCTGAGATTACCCTAGAAAGCACTTACAGAAGGAAACATGTGAATGCAGGAGTAACCTTCTTGCATGCTACATCCTAACTGATATGTCAGGCATGGACAACAAGTTACCCACTAAAGTATTTTAGGTTTCCCCTGTCATATTTTTCAGTATTTCTGCAGTACAGTTGACAAGACAGGCAGAACAAGTATTTTCCAAGGACAAGAAATACTAGATGTCATAAGGGGTTTTGATTTGCACCTACCTTTAGGGAAATCTCAGAAATTAGACATGTGAAAGAACTTACATTTTTTTTTATCATCAAGAAGGAAAACAAAGGACTGTTTTCATAATTTACCTACTTTGTTTATAGGTGAATAAAACTATGGAAGACTTAAATACTCCTACTACATTTCCTTATTTCTCATGAAATTTTGATTTCCTCCAGTACACTGTAAATTACAATAAGCAATCTTAATTTCACATAAATACTTAAATCTGCAAAGTTATTCTACTGGAGAGTATGCACCCTTTAACTAGAAAGAGATTTATCTTTATTCAAAGGAAAATTCTTATAAACTCTTTACATGGCTTTTATTTTAATTTATTTTCACTTATTGAAACCTAACATATCTCAACCATTTTTTCATGGCAACATCAGAATGTATTTCAGTATTTTTTTTATTCTGTTACCCAGTATGATCTAAGTGGTGAAGTTTCCACACACAAAGATACCGCTTTCTTATTTAAGAGCCTAATTTTTTAGAAAGAGCACCTCCTAGCTGACCTTGAGGTAACAGGAATTTTTGTGGATGGATCCTGTTGACAGCTTTAATGTTGACATTTAAATAAAAATAAATGTCTGTGAGCAGTATTTACATAGGACACTTAGGTTCAGAGAATTCTGCACTCAGTGACAGAAGAAAAGCTTCTAGAAAAATTCAGTGAATCCAACCAAGGTCCCTACTTTGAACTATATTTTCATTTTAGTTATGCAGGAAGAGCAGGGAAACAAGCCAACTCTGCCTGAAGTTACCTCTTATGAACACTCCCCCATCCCTCTTGTCCATAAACAAACAATAGTATTTGAGGCTAGAAAGTATGCAGCATTGGTATCTATATTTATTTCTAGGACCTGAAATCGTTGTGCGAACCTCTTTCATCAGTGTTACTTATCCTTTCAAGTATTACTTACAGATAGTAAAGAAATGGGACTGTGAAGGATCCCTCTGAGACCCCACTGGACACTTTCCAAAAGTAGATCATTTTACTGTATTCTATTTAATCCTTTATACACTTTTCAATCCAGGTGACAAGGCTGAGAGGCATATAAACACAACAGTTTTCCAATAAGACGGTACAGCACAAAATAGGATCAAGCAGACAGTACCACAACATGTTCATTTGGTCAGCAGAAGTATCAATCTCTTTCCTAACCTGCTCTTTTATGTTTTCACATGCAAGCTAAATTCTGGCTTCCTTCACATTGACACTGGCATCAAGAAAGAGTGAAGTTCATTTTAATAAATAGTAATTGCCAAGAGATGTTTAAAAAATACTTTATAGCATTTGCCCAGCTGCCTTTTGGCAATTACCTAATGCCTCCCGGTAGCCACAAGCGACTGCTGGAGGTTTAAGTATATACAGAAACTCACTAAAGAATTTGCAGTGTGAAATATCCAGATTTGCTGATGGCTATATACAAAAAATATTTTTATTTTATTTAAACAAATTATTAAAATTAAGTTAACATCTTATGATCAGAAGACTAAAAGATGCATGAAGGGACTGAACTTTTCAAATGTGTAAAAAAAAAATCTGTCACTCAATTATATGACTGCATGGAACACATTTCAGTAAGAGTTTTAAACGTGGGAAATAACTATAAATTAGAAGTCTTAAAATTGAGATTACATGTGACAGATACAATAAAAATTAACACTATTTTGTAAGGCACAGTATTACAGAATTAGCTTGTCTTCTACTTTGTGCTTGTAATCCAGATTTTCATATCTTCACATGCACTCATTAATAATAAAAAAATACTTCTACATCACAGTCTAGAAACAAATAAAAAGAGCACACTGGTGTGTAGTAAACCAAGATCATATGCATTGTAAACTACATGGCATTTCTACACTATGGGTCGTTTAAATCCTCTTCAGGTACTGCTCTGGCCAGAACCACTTAGGACTTATCACAGTATGTGATAACTCAGCAACCCTTTTCTCTAAAAAGAGCAGAGTAAGTTATTAATTTCAATGCTGCTGTGGATGAGCAGATTTCACAGCCTGCAGTGTGATTTCCATACTACTGGAATATATACCCGAAGTTCCTCTGCTTTTTAATGATTGCCTTAAAATTAAGAGCTGAAGTAGGAGGTAGCTACATTTATATCTGATGAATCTGATAACTATATATAGGGTTACATTTGACAAAACAAACCACTGTACTAGAAATCATTACTCTCATCTTACCTGGTGCTAACCCAGCAGTAGCAGGACTTCCCATGGAAGGGTGAGAGAACAAGGCTTGAGAGAAGGCAGACATACTTGACTGGGATACATTACTCAGCCTGGAGGTTGATCCTCCTTTAGGAATAAACTCACTTGCAGAAGGATTTGGTGTCTGTTTAAAAAACAATAATAAATTAAATGTTTATTTCAAATGAGAAGGGATTTATCCAGCAGAAAATACATTCTAGACAGGCCTACTAGTTAGTACAGGGGGTATTTTTAAGGCACATACAGCTTGCTGAAGAGAGCAAAGAATACTGGAAGCTGTCTGCATGAACATATTTAGACGTGTTTTTAGCTTATGTTTGAAGTGTTAGAAGCAAACATTCCATATGAGCAGCTGGTCTAAAAATTCATACAACATTTTGCAAAAGGCTTTCCATAAGCATTACATTACAAGTTGGAGAACAGACTTGACACTGAGAAAGCTTTGCCACAGCTGCACAGATTGCTCCCCCATGACTTCAGCAATTTAAGTTCAAACTAACTAGCAATTTCAAAATAAAGGATTAAAAATTATTCCTACTAGAAAAGTCACCCTGCCTCTATTTCAAATAGATCCGTATGTTCAGTTTTTTTGTGAAGGTACCTTCTGCTTTAATTACCTGTTTTATTTATCTAGCACCCTTAAAAATAAAGTCTAATTTGGTGCTATGGAAAAAAAAAAACAGAAGCAGAATGATGGCCAAACATCCAGTATTTGTTAGTACCTAAAACAAACACATGACCCAATTTTAATTTCTATTAAAATCAGTGCAGACAATTTTTGTAGCTTGGGATCGTGGTATTTGTTTTGAGGTAAGATTTTTGTTTGATTTGGGGCAGGGAGGGTTAGAAAAAGAAAATCCCAGTTAAAGCTCAAAAGGCAAAAAGCTTATCATTGGACGGCCAATTACAAATGACAAGAGTGGAACAAAAACTACATTAAGCCAATAAATAAAATAAATTATTACATGAACACACTGAAAATCTTGAAGATTATTGAATTACAGGATTTAGTTTATTAAGTAATCTGCACAGTACCTCTCAAAAGTGTCTAAACAAGTAAGATAAAATAAGAAGACAGCAACAGCTCCCAATAGACATGAGATACTGTTAAGATAATCCATAATGTTTTTTTACAGAAAACTTCTTTGGTTTCAGGCCATTTAAAAATAACCAACTATATAAACCGTTAGCTAAATTATCAATATTGATTTTACCAATATAAAGTGGCATCAGAGAAATAAGTTAGTTCCAAATTAAAAGTGAAGTGTGAACATCAATTTAGACAGTGAAGAAAGTATTTGAGAACAGTTTCTGTTAACTGGGTTTTAACACCTTTATTTTATTATTTCTGCCAAATATCATAGTATGAATGTATTTCAATGCAGCGATAAAGAAGGTTCTCAAAGTTGCAAAATTAAAGATGATGCCCAGATTTAAAAGCAAATAGCAAAAATATTCTACCTTTAATCACACAGTAAATTTTAACCACCATCCACTTTATGATATCAACTATCACCTTGTCACCTTATATGTGCATGTTTCTGAATATGGAAGGAGCAGCTACAAGTAAATATGCAGATTGTGAAGTAAAACATTTAAATGGGTAAAGAGTTCACATGAATTTTAAAACTCTTTAATCACAGTTCAGGAAAACATGTTAAGATATACACTAATACAGCAAAACAAATGATAAGTTGAATTATACAGACTGAAAACACCTAACTGATAGATTTATACTCAAAAGGTAATACTCTGGACTTATCTGAATTTAGGTACAGGAATAACTAAGAATAGTGTTCCTCTAGATAAAAACTGGCATGCAACCATTCAGCAAAATCTGTACTGAAACTGAAGAAATTTACAAAGGTGGTAAAGTACAACTTTTCCAAACAGTGATAGAGCTAAATAGTCACCAAACAAAACAACTGGGAGAGCAAAGGACAGAATTTGCACCATCTTGCTAAAAGAACGTAATTCCAAGGAACAACAAGATCCACATTTTTCCACTGCTAAAAGTAGCAATGACACATCCACAGCTATATCACATCTAAATACTGTGTCAACCAGGAGACAAGGGTGGGGCATGGCATTAGAAGCATGCAAGCAGAGAAAAAGACACCTTCTGGAAGGCAACTCAGACTTCCTAGAGCAACTGAGAGAGTTCCCAAAATCCCACCCATGGCATTCTGGCTAAACTCCTATCATTTTCACCTACTGATTCAAACAACTCCTACAGCACAGAGATGCTTCTTATTTCTAAACACATTCTACAAATTTTCATAGACCAGTTTTCATGTCTAAAAGTTACTTACTTACTAAAATGTTACTTACTTGCAAAAAGATACTTACTTACCAGAAGTTACCTATAAACATCAAAAATTTTAAATACAGCTTCCCTTTAAGAAATAGCTCCACTTTAACTGATAGGTGTTTTAATTTATCCAAGTGAAAGAGTCAAACCCAGGAATCTAATAGGGCTGATCTGGTTTATTTTGTAGAATTGCAAACAGCAATGGGTCAAATCTGAAGGAAATTCAGTTTCACAATTCAGGATGAGCATAAAAGCCTGGTAAGATTAAGTTGTTTTTACATAACTTTGATGAAAATGTAGTATATGAGTAAACAGCTTTGATTTATGAAGACAGACTCTATACTGCGAAATCCTGTTTTACTTCTCTGTGATGCTACAAACATGAAGCTGCAATTCAAGACTTTCCCCAGTGGTAAAAAAAGTGATTTAACTTTTAGTTACAATTTTAAAAGATCCTTCCATCTTCAAGTTGTTTTTTAAATACAGAAAAATACTTAAGTTCCACAGTCACTAGCCAGAATAAACTAATCAAAATAATACAGCAAATTCTAGTGATTGGTGGTTGAAACTAGCAAATACTGTCAGACGATTTGAAGCTTAAGCCCCAATCCACATTTAAATTCATTACATCTATGTGAAGTTGCAGTTCTTAAAAACTATTATGCTTTTGAAAACATTTTATCTGAAGTATTATTTTCTTCTGAAAAGAGTTTTCTTTCATGAAAATAATTAAAATAATCAGGCCAGATTAAGTGAGTAAACTAACTGAGAGAATGTAATATTACTATTAGTACTTTAATATTTAATGTCTTAATTAGTTCTGACTCTTTGTAGATAACCATTTTGCAGCAATGGCCATGCAAATATGCCAAAATTAGAAAACCACATTGTTAGAGGCCAATGATTCAAAGTATTATATTCATGGCCTGAAAAAATATCCTACCTTCACTCTGTCAACTCATAATACAAAGTATAAATTCCAGTTTTAGCTTTACATTTGGATCAATAGTAAGCTTGAAAATCTTTTTAAATGGTAATCATGCTTCAGAACCCGACAGAGTATTCTTACAGTTTTTCCATTAGAGTCCTACCAAACTTCACAAGATGACATAAAAAAATTAAACTTTTATAAGAATTAAAATAATCTAGATCTTCTTAATGAAAACATTTTCTTCATTCTGTATTATGTTTAAATTTTGCACAAGTACAGCTTTTAAACAAATTTCATTTAATTAGTAATTAATTATTCATCTCAGGATAAAGTAACTTATGCTAGATGAGGCTTAAAATTTTAAGAATAAATCAGGAATTGGTAAAATATGTAGAGAAAATGGGTACTGAAAACTGTTATTAATTTTCAAGACTAACCAGAAGAAGGGACATGCAAGAATCATGTAATGATTATGCAATAGCGGGATGTTAAAAAGTAGCAAATGTACTTCTAAACCCAAAACAATTTTAAAAAGCCTACTAGCACTGTCTGCACTGTGTTAAATAAGTCTAATTCCAGCTGCAAATGTTCATATCCCATAAAAAGGCACACACAAAATTTCAAGATGCTAATCATGAAAACATGTTTTCAATAAAAAACATAGAAGAGAAGGAATACAGCTGTGTCAGCTACGTTATGTATTTCTAGCAAACTACCTTTGCTAAAATTGCCATAATTCCCTTTTCCTCTCAACCTTGCCAACTGAAATGTCATCCCTCTTCTTCCAGTATATTAATAAAGATGTTGTCAAACTAAAGCAGTAAAGCAACTTCCCTAATTATTACCTGATTCCTACATCATACATTCTCAGAATGATTCCATGAAGAAATTCCATCTAAATACCCTGTTCTCAGATTCTTTATGTCCATGCCTCTTTGCAGTCAGCTTTGCAAAGAAACTTCCAAAGACAGACCACAAAACTGAGTCCATCCAGCTTCACTTACAAAAACAATTCCTACACTTCTGTATATCAGTGAAAAAAAACTTTATAAAGCACATATAAATACAGTCCAAATGAAGGCTGATTTTAGCCATGATGCAATTACTAAAAAATGGAACCAAAAAAGTACAAAAGGAGGCCAGGACTATTAAACTACTCATTTGTGTCACCAGTCAGCTCAGAATTTGTCTGGTGGCTTTTATGCTTTTACAGGTATTAAAAGGAAATAAAGTGAAAATACAGAATGGAGGGGAAGAAACAAAATATTCTAAGAGTACAATAAGAAAAAAACACTCCAGAACAATTCATCCTTAAAAGAATGTACAGATGAAAGCAAAGAGCAAGCCAAGGATCTAAGCTGAAGACCATCACTGAAAGGACTACACAGCAGCACATGGCATTACTGTAAGGAGCTGCATACAACAGATTTTGGTAATCCAGAAATAAAATCAAAATTCCTGTTTCATCAGCTATAAACTTTGATACACATGATTTGTCTTTATGCTCCTCACTTTTAAACTTGTAAGGGCCCACTGCTGCACTAATTAATAAATGAATCCTCAAAGTGCCTTTAAGTACAGAAATGAGCTGGAATACAGGGATGTACAAGTTATGAAGCCTTTGGAAAGTCATGCAGGGATCCCACAGGAATACTGGAAACCACTGTTCTCTCTCTCATTTCTCATTCAGCATCTCTCAACACAGCTGTACAGCAGCAGCAGAGACACCACATCAGCTTCAGAGGCCAAGCTTCATTAGCTTCGTTCTGGTTCCTCATTCAACCAAAGCCCAAAGCCAGCTACCTAACTCAAAAAGTAGGCCAATCTCATTTGATTTCAGAAGGATGTGCTAATGTACTTACCATGCTAGAAACTGGATACAAGCTTCTTTGTTCTCTTTTTATGCTCTCCTTCACTTCCAAATTTATGCTGATCTGTTCTGACATCCCAAATTACATAATCGTGTAACGGTTACAGAAAACCACCACTAACCCACAACCATGCTATAAAGCAGGGCACTCCTTTACCAGTCCATTTTTGGCACAGTTTTCATAGTATCTCTCAGGAATACAGAAACATGCAGAAGTCTTTCTTGAGCTTAATGTTATTTTGTAGTTGTTGGGATTTGGGGTTTCTTTGTTGTTTTTTTAATGGCGGAGGCTCTATATGAGGATATCCACTTTACAGAACACTGTTGCAATTCCTCCAAGGATTCCTTGAGACCCATGACATCAGGAAAGGATGCATTTTGTGATGTCAGAGCAACTCAGAAGACATGAGAGGTTGCCAAGGACTTCAAAGCAAATCTTTCTATCCCACCATTGAATTTGTGTAACATGCTATATTATTACAAGTACTGTGACAAGTCATCACATCACTCTAACAACAGGCTCTAATAAATTTCAATTTGCCAACATTATTATTTATGTTACTCTACTGCTCTTGCAGAAGAATTAAGAGTCAATCTCATTAAAACTGGGTAAAATTACATGGCTAAAAATATACTGGTTTGTAAACCAGAACACAGGTTCAGACAAAACCGTTCATGAAGTCTTGTTACAACTGGCAAGTAGATCCCACTAAAAAATTAACTTTAAAATTAGATTTGGAATATTTTAATGTTTCTTTAACAAAAATCCTTCAAAGTACTGTAAAAATATCTAGAATTCTAGAGGTCTGTCATCCTAATGCAACATACTTGAAAAAATTAATTTCTATTATTATTTTTTGCTCAAGAAACAAAGAATCAGTTAGTGATGGTGAGTAAGAACTAATCTGCGTAACTAAAATGTATTGATAGTACTGTTTTAAAGAGGAGTACCATTTGCTATTATAATATATATCATGTAGTAGGTCAGGACATTTCCTAATATAAGGTATGATACATCACTATAAAACAAACTTTGATTCGGGTTTTTTTGCTTTTTTAATGCACAACTCAGAGTTCAACTCACTCTGCAGACTTCCTTTTTAATCATGTAAGTGGAACACCATATTTAAACAAAACAGATCAGGATTATGAATTCATAGCCATGCAGGAGTAACAGTTAAATTATTTTACAATGCAAGTTTTAACACCTTTCCTTCTTCAGTCTTGCCAGACTCCACAGTTGCTCTTCAATCCCTCCTGTCTCTCCTCTGATTTTATTTATTATGGCTGGCACATCCTTCTGTTCCTATTTCCACCACATGTGCTTATACATGCTTTGTTAAACCCCACATCTCCATGGGAAGCAATGCAACTGCATCATGTAATGCAAAATGTGAACCCACAGATACTTTAAATCAATTATGTAGCCAGGATTCTGGTGCATTCCAGGAGCCTGGAACAGTACCCTTCAAAAGCTATGTGCTCTGCAGCCAGTCCCAAACACTGCCAACCTCAGAAAGCACAGAGACCTTGAGCTTCCTTCCCTGTGCCACACTTTGAACACTACTTCAGAGTGCACAGGTACTGAGAAGACACCTGCTCCTGGCAACATGCTTCAAGGTTCAGGCCACTGCCTCTCCAGCCTCCAAAAGCATTGAGTCCTTTTGCATCTAATCTAAATGGAGTAGATTAACAACAAAGGTTGTTGCATCACTGTACAGCAAGCAAACAACAGAGGACAGGAGTGCAAACAGGACTTTTTTTTGCCCATTAATGTCTACCTGAAAACTAAAGACCAATTTTCTGCTTCTCTCTTCTCAACACAACTGTCTTTAATTACAACTTACATTCAGTGTTAAATACACACAATAAATTCCGTTTGTCAATCTTTTTTCCCTTCAAAACAGTACTGCTTCACAGGCTTGCTTCACAGGCTTTCACCACTGTCCTTCTACCAATGTTTCCTTTAAGCTTCATCTTTTCTCCATCAGTAACTATGCTGCTTCCCCAGCAGCAAAAGGGCCAAGACAGACTGAAGGTCCCAATGTCCCTAGACAACACAGCATCATGCTGCCTACATCATGCTGCCCATGACTGTTCATTTCAGTAATACAGAGATGTCCAAACATCAAATAATGCAAAACTAGTATCAGTGTGGAAAGGAGCTTGTACAAGCATCGTGTTGACCCTTACATGGCAGAAATTCAGTGAACTGAAAGAAAATCCTGAAGTGCCACAAGTTCTAATTAGAAGTCTATTTACCCACTTCATTCACTTAGAAAACATCAAAAATAACACAACCATCATAGGAAGACTAAAATAACAATCTCTGAGGAATCAAAAGCACTACACAAGTAAAAACAGTATTAGCAGCAGTGGTACAATTCCCACCACTGTAATCATTTCCATCTAAACTCCACTTTAAGGGACAATTCTAGGCTAGAATTATTTGTCATTTTCATCCCAAGGATTACCTACTTCTTCAGTAAAGAGATATTCAAATCCAGCTGTACCACCACCCTCTTACAGAGCTGAAGAAGATTCAGGCATAAAGTTAAGTAATGGTGAGAGTAGCATACATTTCTCAAAACAAGTTGAGAAGTATAAACTATCCCAACATAAAAATTAAGAATTTATATTTCCTGATCATGATGGCAATGTCTTCAAATGCTGTACTGAGGGCATCTATTTGCATTGTGTCAATCATTTTAACAACAATCACTAATTTTACCAGCAAAAATCTTCCTCAGGTGAGAATTAAAAGTTGTGGTTGTTTGCTTTTAGAATACATGAAATTATTACTTTTGCTCCTTCTCCTCAGATTATATGAAAATCAAGTAAAGTATATAGCTCAACAACGGGTGAAGCTAATTAAATATCTCCAAATCACTCTCTTAAAGGACCACTATGTCTATCACATGAAATAAATCTTTGATCTTAACTCATACTTGGAGTAACTCTAACATTTTCCAGAATCGAAAATAAACATCCAAAATACTGAAAAAATTACTAGTAAAAAATAATTTTACCTGTAAATTGTTTTCTGTGACTCTGTTCCACCAAACCATATTGATGGGTACTCCTGTTTTACACCTGTCAGCCAGACAGCCAATAGGGTTCTTTGATTTTCTTGCTTTTGATCCCACCGGAACTATCCTCTCATCCAGCATTCCCAGTCGATACTTCCTGGGCTATGAAAAAGAAGGAGAGAAACCAGGCCACTCCTAACAACCCTCATCTAAAGCTACACTAATATAGGTATTACACTGTGATATGATTCTGGATTGGTGGAATAGGAAACAATTTGCAAGTAAAATTCAACTGAGACTGTTTCCTTTCAATCCTGACTATTTGGTTACAATAAACAATGCTTTAAAAAAATTAAAAGAAAATTAACGTCAGGGACTACTAATTATTTGTAAGCAAAGCCATCCATTACAAGTCAGCCACTGAAATATGCACATAAATTTGGAAATTCTGTCCAAATGAGAAACTATTTTTAAAAAATCCGTGTTTTCAAAACAAATACCTTCAATCACATCATAATAATGAACACCTCCTTTGAAATTTCTACCCAACAAATCTTAAATTCAAATTTGCCATGATTCATCTCCTGAAAATTTGCTTTTGAAAATCAAGTAGAACTGAGTAGCCAATTGCAGTAGAACTCTGAGAAAAACATTTCTGCTTGGGTTAGTACTTAAAAAAAATAACTTCCACTACTGTCTTAAGTGAAAACAGACAAGAATTACTATGACAAAGGCATTGGGAGCTGTCATAAAATTGAGAAAACAAAACACATTTGAGGAAGTTAACATGCAGGAATTACTTGCACCTCATTAACAGTGACATTTCTATTACATTGTCAATGATCTCTACAAATGGAACTATTTACAAAGAATGATATGAACATTAAATTCAAAAGGCACACTGTAAAAAAGAAAATCTGTTAAATACTTTCAAACAGGTAAAATACAGAAGTTGTCAAGATTTCTCCATGCTTTCAAACCTATGTGTATCTACCTAGATAGTAAATATCACCAAAAGAAATGTTTTAACATCAGTGCATATTTAAATCAGGGCCTTTTATGCTAATTATATCAACAGTTGGATCAAATTGCAGGGGTTGGCTGGTATTCTTTTGCTGTGGGGTTTTGTTTGGGCATTTTTATGTGACAGTGTAACTATCATCTGGATACCGATCACTCTAAGAAATCAAAGCTTAACTTACCTTTGTTCAGGTATCTATTTCACCTAGCACCTTAGAAATCTTAGCAACATGTACCTTCATACACACTTTAGAAACTATACCTCAGGCAACAAGACAAGAATCTAACTGGAGAAGATTTCCCACTCACACAGAAACAATTCATAAAACACAGGACAAAACTAGCATAAAATGGCTGCAAAAACAAAACCTGAATAGATTCTCTCCTCTACTTCCCTGGAACCTTTTAGGCTGAAAGCTTTGGAAAGAATCAAAACTCAGCAGAGTCAACAGTACCTAATTTGTCCAAAAATCCCAATTAAACCAACCCCTCCAAAAAACCTGCAAAACCCACAAACAAAACAACAAAACCCCCAAGGATGCCAACATGGACTATGAACTACCAAAGGCAATAAACTCCATGGAGGAGTCAACCAAAGTTAGTAACAATAAAAAAGACAGAATTTTAGCATACCACTTAGAAATCTGTGATGGGTAGCACAAAATCCTCCTGCATTTCAAACACACACCTGATCATGGCAAATCTAAATAATTGTTGTTTATTTGGAGAAACACTCAAGTATTGGGCAACTTATCTCAGTAAATCAGAAAGACTATTAAAATCATAACCTGCAAAGCCATCAGAGCTGAGAAGCTGGACATTCAAGCAAGATTGGACTTTAGGGCAGAGTTTGAATACAGTATGTATTTTTCTTAGGCCAACTATTGGAAACAATATAATGAAGAGTGACAGTTTCCCTGGAAGCTTTCCCCTCTCTCTCCCTCCATGCTCTACCAAGTGCAGGGGCACAGTCTGCCTCAGACTATTGGACTACAAGCCAGTGCCCAAACATACTTCCATTCACAAAGGGTTCTTCTAATCTTCCATAATAACTGGTTGTCTACAAGTATTTTGAAAAGGAAAACCAAAACAAAAGAAGAAATAAGCCTATGTGGAAGAAGGCTATTTTGATCACAACAGGATTCAGATCCCAGACAACAGGATGAAACTGTATTCTAGGCTTTATGAAAGATCATATAGAGACAATAATAGAGACAATAAGAATTCATGTTTCAGTAGTTCTTTACCTACTTGTATTAAAAAACGAAATTAAGCATGGGATGAGTCTTTCCTTTCATTACTTATCATAAAACATTAGGGGATTACTAGGTCAAGATTTCATTATTTAGACAGACATTAGAAGATTGAATAGACAATATTAACATTTGAAAATAAATTTTAGCCTATGTGCACTGAAGTAATTCTAAATAACATTTGTTCTCAATGAGCAAACTTGGATCTGATTTAGAAATGCCACATTAGAAGATTGAATAGACAACATTTGAAAATAAATTTTAGCCTATGTGCACTGAAGTAATTCTAAATAACATTTGTTCTCAATGAGCAAACTTGGATCTGATTTAGAAATGCAATCTGAACTTAAAGGTAATCAGAAAACAGTATCTGCCAAAAGGAGAGATTCAACAGAAGGGAAAGCAAATAGATCGAGAAGTTTCACTAAGTGTATCAACTTTCCTATATCCCTGACCTCTACACAGAGCAGGAAATAAAGCAACACAAACAGTTCACCTTAAAATGAGCAAGAACTCATCAACCACTGATCATTTCTGAACATATATATATAAGTATGTAAATATATCTTCCTAAAACACAGAGGGCATGGCAATCTGGACTAATTAACCAAACTTTTATGCTTGGGGACAGTTACTCTTGGATGTTCACAAAAACAATTGGGGTTTTTTTGCGTTCCCTACAGTCTATGAGGTAAAAAACCTGTTGAGATGTAGTAATTACCGGCTGCAAATGTTTACATGAGGCAGGGAACAGCTAACTTACCTTTAATTGCTAGCAACAGCTTAGTTTTCGCCAGGGTGAGAAGGGCAAGCATTTTCAACCATAGCTAATAATTACAACCCTTGCCCTGCAGAACCAAGCTGCTGCCAGCAATTAATGATAGGATCCTACTGGTTGGCACAATTATTAGGAAAGATAAACCCCAGAAGTCTGAAAAACATCACACTTGAAACAAAAGAGACAATCCAGAAACAAGTCCTTCCTAAGTAGCATCTTCACAAGAGAACACTACTAATGATGATTAACTTCACTAGCCCATGCTAGAAAGTATTCCTCAAGTCAGTTTAATTACTTGGTTCTCATTCATTCAGCAAGAACCTTGGGAATGTGTTCAGCAACTCTATTTTCTTCCTACTATCTGTTGTAACAGTGTCTTTGCCCCAGTTCCTCCTTTTTCAAAGACAGTGGGCAATATCACGTTTCCCTTTTTTAATTCAGGATTAAACTGACCTCTAGTGTAAGATGTTCCATGGCTATCCTAGAAGAATAAATTTAAGCAAGAAAATATCTACAAACATTCAAACTATAAAGACTTTCATGCAGTATTTAAGTCTAGATAAGCTGAAAAATCAAACTACACAACTGCAAAGTTTTCTCCTACTGAAGATCTGCAATTTATTTTTTTAGGATCACTCAGGTCCCAAATTACATTTCTGTTCCTTAAAATGCATTTACCTATAGCAGGCTTTGAATTTTAGATTTACAAGCCCTTTTTAGTACCAAAACATACCTAATTAAGTCTAGCATACAAACATATGAGCAGGCTATGGTGTTTCAAAGTATTGGGAAGACTCTGAGCTGTGGTAATGCTGTCTATATGCTTCTACTATCAAACCAAATAGAAGTCATCTTAAGCCTTCTCCAACACAGGCTAAATGAAGCAGCATTACCTTAAATTACTATAGCTAAAAGGTATCACAGTAGCATTGGCTAGGGCTCATCTGTTATACAGTGAGTTGACTGTATCTGCACATACAAAAAAAATATTACATTCCCACGCAGAAAACTTTTAAAATGCTACACAAACTCACACTTTTCTTGTACTACTTACTGGACTACCAAAATTATGTGAGATACAATTTTAAATTTCAATGCTGACTTCTGAAAGGCTTAATCTTTTTAAATTAATGGCAAAGAGACCATTAGAAAAACAGGTTAAACACTCAGCTGGGCAGCTAGTCTACTGAAAAAGGAGCAATTTCTGTTTTATTATGCCTTTAAAACTAAAACCAAAACAGAAGTTCTAGGAGTAATTATTGCTACTTTCACCCAACAATTGATTAGCTGGAATAATCCAGTACTTGAAACACCAAGACATAGATATGAACTTCAATATGTTATTGAGCCCCTTTACAGGCACAATCAGCTAAGCAGTACCTTAATTGTGAATACAACTCTGTTCCTGTGTATTACTGAATCCAGTTAAGTGTTACACCTGAACATGAGTTATGGTCAACAGGAATATCCTAACAGACTTTTAAGATGGAAATATGAAAAACTGTCTTTTAAGTGAAGTTTAACTGTTTAAGTTTTGTGGCCAATAAAGCTGCAAAACCCCTTTACATGGATTGGGTTAATTACTAACCAAAATACCCTCTAAACTCCCTTTTTTATTACAACTTCCCACTGGCAGACAGGCAGACCACACTTGTGGTTTTTTCTATCTCACCTTCTGAAGGCAGGAATCAATTTTTTTAATATTCATTTAAAAACATTGAATAGGAGCTTGGTCAGTAGCCTAAAAACAATTGTGTGGTTGGCTGTTATTTGTTGTTGGGTGGAGGGTTTTTTCCCTTATGGAAAAAGGACGACTATGCTAACATTTATAATGCTTACAAGTTTGAAGTTCAGAATACTATACATTGATTTTACACGCATTTAGCAGACTAGACACCCTTCCATCCAGATTGCTCATGAAAACCCAGGTTTGGCTGGGGTCAGAATTTTTCTAGTTGAAAAGTATCATACAGAGAGAATAATATGTATTCTTCTACCCCAAGAAAACTTAAGTGTGACATTTGGCATGGAAATGTATCTTATTCTAGAGCAATACATCTGATCATTACAAAAAAGTAATTATTGGTTTAAATAAGTTTTAGAGATGCAATAGATCAGGCACTATATGAGGCATTTTAAACAATAGCTAAGGGAAACTCTTCAGGTGAACATACTAAAAAAGTTTATTTCATGAGTAGATATGCTGAAGGCATTAAAATCCTGAAGAGCTGAGAAGCATCAAAACTGACATAATTAAGTCAAATGTTTTCTCATCAATTTCACAACCTAGCTATGTTGGGATGAAGTATGAATTACCACAACTTTAAATCCTGGAAGGATTTAATTACATAGACAAATTTCTTTCCTAAGAAATTCATATCACCTGTTGAATTGATGTAAACTTGTGGAAAAGCAGCCTTTTTTCTACCACCATTAAAGTAAATGGTTGTAACTACAGTGCAGACTTCTCAGACTACCACCACGCCAAGACGTACTTTCAAGAACTCCACAACTAAATGAACACTACGAGCAAACCACAGATTTTTTAATGTTTAAAGGTTTCTTTTAATAGGACAGAAATTTTTGTGTTACTTACAGGAAGTGGGAAAATCATGCACAGTTACCAAATATATAGGTAAGACTGTTAAAGACTGATGCAGCTTTTACTCTGGTCTTTAACAGGCATGATTTCTCAAAAGTGGTATATTTTCTAGCTGCTTTAAATAGCGCCTTCAACTAATGTGTGCACAAGTTTAAATTTTTTTTTTATTATTATTTTACTGCAAATCACTCTTGAAGACTACATACACCTTGTCATTGCAAGAATCAAACAAAGCTTGTAAATACAAACAAAAGCATCCAGCATATCAGTTACATTTGAAGTTATTTGACTTCAAATATACAAAAGGATGAGGCAGCAAAATGTAAAAGTGTTACATATTTTTAAAGGGAAATAAATGCTTTTATAATTTGACTTATCATAATGATCACTAATTCACACACAAAAAAAGCAAATAATATATTCTCTCATTATACACTTAGAAGTGAAAAATACATATTTATCTAAATAGTAATAACCAAGACAGCAAGAGCACATAACCAAGGAACAATTCCAATGACTAACTATTCCAAGCAATAATGTAATGCAGATTATATTATATCCTTGGAACACATTTTAGACCACGGTACTACCTACAAACATTCAATAGTCTTCTCATAAAGCACAGTGCTTCTGCATTGCTGCAACAACTTTTTTTAGCACCAACTATAATGTTTTATTATTACAGTACAGGTGTACAAATCCCAGAAGGAAAAATTTAGGTTTGAAATATATATATATTTGGTCCAGGTACATTATAGAGTCTGTGCAGCCATAATTCTGTCTCAGAACACAGTGACATGGTGCTTGATTATTACTCCTCAACTCATCAGAACATGATTCATGCTTCTGAGATCATATGCAGGAGGCTCTGAAAGGTGAAAACTGTCTCGACACATTTTCATTACAAGTAAATTCAGCAAGACCAAACATGGCACACACAGCTTTTCTATGAACACCACTGAACTAGATAAATATCAGATATCAGAGGTGTCAAGACAGAGATGGAAACAGGAAGCTGGAGAGAAATACAGCTTCCCAACAGGTAACAAAACTAGATGGGAGGCAGGACACTAAAAAATAAAATAGCAACCATTTAAGTCTTAAGAATTTAATATTTACAGGACCTGAAGCTATCTTTATTGTTTTCTTTTAACTTCAGAGGTCAAACTCTTCTCATACTCATTAAAAAGCTTGCATTTATGCAGACTAGGCTTACAGGTAGTCTTTTGCTTCAAATAATTCTCTATGCACATTTATTTCTGCTGATCAAAGTCAGTTAATTAAGTCTGCTGTCCAGTCTCACTTGCAGTAAATCTCCACAGACAGCACTCAAGAGCTGCACCCTGTTTGGGGTGAACTTCAATTCAGATGATCTCTCTTATACTTTCCTTCTAATATAGAGTTTTTGTCCTTGCCTTTACTCACCTAAAACCAATGGAAGGCATTCTAGAAAAAAAAAATTCTTGAAAATACATAAAAAGCAGCATTAAAATTGTGCTTATAGAGTTCTTCAGTACAGCAACTAGTTCACCCTTGCAGCCTGTGAACTGAAGTTATTCTAACCTTAATGGACCTCCTCTAAATGTGATTAAACAATTAAAAAAATGAAAAGGAAATAAGTCAGTGTTAGCAACTTTGCTTAAGAGTTCAATTTTCATGAGGATTGAAGGTATGAAAAAACAAATTAAAATGTAGAAGTAAATGCTTTTCACTATGCTGTAAGGCTGACCAGTGACAAGTACAGGAACCTTTTAGCCTGGATTGGTGGCAACAGTCTCAGAACAATTCTAAAATATATTTTCATCTTAGTACATTAAGCTGTCATGTCCTTTACAGCAGATTCTGATCAGTTATGTCGCACAAGTTTTTATGAACTGTTTACCAGAAGCACCAAAATGAAAGCAAGAACAGATCACTTCAGATTTAGAGAGGAGCACTTTTCAAGATAATGGCTAAAGTCAACCTGGGAAAAACATCTGGGAAGTTCAAGTTCAGAATGCCATCCTATTTTTAACAAGCATAACATGTATTTGAAGAAAAAAAAATGAAATAAGCATGACATTATTCTTGGGAAAGGGTGTTAGTCTATTACTAACTCTAGCTTTTGTTCCATGCTTCACAAATCCTATTTGTGCATTGTAGATTAATACTTACCTAAAAATCTCTTATAGGAAATTCACTTTAAGGTTGCTTGTCTTACTGCATGTGGAGTTACAATAACCGGACAGTAAATCCAGAAGGTTTTACAGTTGACAGAACCTCCACCAAGGCTCCATCTACAGAAATACTTAGCTCCTTTGATTTCATTTTAAGTATCCTATAAAAATGTCTTTAAACAGTAATCTTAGCTTTCCTGAAATCTAAAATTGAAATGCAGTTTAATAATTTCTAAATAGAGATAATTATCTCAAGAATGTTCATAAAAATTCAAGACTATGTTTACTTTTTGAACAGAAAGTAGCATGGCTCTAAACATCAAATAATCAAAAGCAAATTAAATAGCTCAGTCATACTAACTAGCTTCAAAAATACTGTCTAATTAAAAAGTAAGGATATTCAGAATTACAATCAAATTATGTTTAGTATTTTATTGATCTCAAATATTTCTCTATATGGCTTGCCCATTATTAAAGGGCTGCCAGCATAACATGATCAGCAATATCCAGAGACAATCAATAAACGTGCTTCACAGAACTACATAGTACATGCTTTTACAGAAACTATTCAGTTTTACATAACACAAACATGCAGTTTTTACATAGTTCCAAATAACTTAATACTTCAAAATATTACAAAATAGAATTGTGATATTTTTAAAGGAAAGCAATTGTTCTTTATTCACTTACCAAGACTGTATTATATCTGTCCTCCAAGTCAGTGATAAACGAAGGAAATGCTGGTTTTGCCAGCTAGTTCAGAACAAACAAAACCTTAGACTTGGGCTCTCAAGATAATGGAGACTATTTCAAACAGCAGATGTTGCAAACACGTACACTTGAACTAGTCACCAAGGCTCCCTTCATACAGCAGGCACCAAGCACTGGTTTAATAAACCCCATTGTTTAAGCTCTAAAAAAACTCCAGTTAATGGGGTAGAGGGGAATCACACAAGGATTTAAATACCTGGCTCTCAAGCCTTTAGTGCTTTTAAGGAAATCACTTCAGACAATTTGGATATTGTAAAAAAAATACTAAAAATATTTAAAAACTACATAATAACTATTTGCAATATATTGTCTGGCAGCAAAAGTCAGTCACAAAACTTATTAATTTCTCATAACTTTAGCCATCAATTTTTATCCACTTAAAGCAATCACCAACATCTGGTCATTCACAAAGTATTTTTCTCAGAGAGAGCTAAATGTTTCTTTAAACTACTCATCTCCCTGTGCTGACTATAGAGGGAGCCTGGATGCCTAGATTTATACAGCTCAAGTACTATTTTATCAAAACTTCCCCATTACTAGTATTTAACAACTTTTAATACAAGCATATGTTACAAAACAACAGTCACAACAAAAACCAAATTAATATGCAAAGAAAAATACAAACCCCTTTCAATTAATGCCAGTTATAGCTGTAATGCTAACTAGAATAAAAAAACAAATTAATCAATTTTAGAGCTAAAACTTACTCTATTTTAGCAGCCAGTGCCTTAATTTGCTTCTTTTTCTTGAGGAAAGAATGCATTAAGTCAGTAAGCACTCTGAAATACTATTTGAGCTTTGAGGTATTTGTGCTTTACAAGCAAATATTAATTGGTTTGTTTTCACTTTGTACTGCTTAACTTTGAAGTATTTTTAAAGACAGTGGTCATTCTTGCAATACTTCTATTTGACAGCTTATTTTCTTTGGTGCATATGGTTCATACACAAGCACAACTTTACACCCAGGTATATACAGACATATGTGTACATATTGGCTCTCAATGCCTGTGTTAAGGAGGAATGTACAATTATTTTTCATTTTTACCAGCCTTAGCAAGTGGATAAGCAACACATTTATAGTTCATTACATCCGACTTTCAGCGCACTGTACTGGCATTAAGGAAAAGAGCAATGCAGATACTCTATGTAGTTTGGATACATCATAATATTAGAAAATTAGCGATCAAAACCAGCATTTATAATTAAAAAATAGTGTGATGGACCAACTATAGCAATTATCTTTATGCTCAATCTTCACCTGCAGGAATAATACAGAACATGCGAATGTAGCTTGCTTTCATTATTTACTACAGGAAAGCTCAGGATAACGTGGCTAATAAGTAGTAGAACATGAACATCATCAGTGAAAATAAAACTTAATAATTGGCTGGGATAAGATAATATCTGGTTTTGGTAAGTGACAGTTCATGAAAATGAGACAAAACTCACATAATCAAATTTTTGTCTCTTATTTCAGCCACTGAGTGTCTAACTGAAAAACACCACAATTTGCACAGCTGCAGGTCAAAGATGTTTGAAGATGCTGTCTAGCCCTCAGCAAAAGGAAGATTTCTCAATACAAATGAGAGGGATGGAAAAAAAGCCCCAAACCCTCACTTCCCAATGTTAACAGTGTCTTTTAACCTAAATGCATTTCAAACAGCAATATAATTATTATCATTATTATCGCATAACATACAAATAAATGGGAGAACTGATTCTTAACATATTCTGAACTTGCTCCCCTAAAGGCTTGCAGGGAATATGTCCCTTACTAGAATAAAAATAGTTTGTTTTCAAATTCAATGGGCTACATACTACATAATGGGCAAGTTTCATATTCTATAAACTTCAGTTTACAAGTGCCTGGAGTATTTCTTAGTAGCAGCAGCAGTCTGATCTGATGTAGCAAAAATGAAGTAGTAAGATATTATTTATATCAGCAGCAACACATTAAAATAAATCTAGTAGCATCAGAAGAATTAACCTTATTTTATGCAGCATTTCAAGTTATTCCAGATCTTCTTCCCTGTCAACTCATACATAAATATGCTACTTATGATTTAGTTGTTGCCTACCTTCCTCCTTTGAGACACGCTGAGGGCAGCAAAGTCATTAAACAGGGATGAATTTGGTGAAGTTAGTGGATCTATAAAACCAACGTAAAACCAAGGTGTTACATATATATATACACTACTAAAACGAATTTAATATTTTTGAACTTATTTCTGTATGGAAAAAATCCTCTTGACAAAGCTAAGTTTAGCAATCACACTGCTAAAACTCTCAGCCTTTATTAGATTCTGTGCAACTGCTTAATTGAAATGGTGCTCATTAACAGAATTCAGTATGTTTAATTGATGTTGACACTATTTAAAGGCCACCTAACATTTCACAGGCTTCATCTGATCAGAAAACCTGTTCTAAGTGCTCCTTACATTTGCATGTCATTGTTAACCCTGTAGATGATACATTACAATGTTTCCAATTCACCAGAAGATCCTCTGGAAGGCTTGACAAGCATTGGAACAGGTTGCCCAGGGCAAGTGCATGAGTCACCATCCCTAGGGGCATTGTGTAAATGTAGCAGAGAAAAAGCTTTGGCAGTGCACTTGGCAGCGCTGGGACAAGTTGGACTGGATCTTAAAGTCTTTTCCAGCATAAAAGATCCTATAATTCTATGATCTCCAGTTACCTCAAATTATCAATCTTCTGTTTAACAGGTCTTACAAATAATGATGTGCATTTTGCTCGTCCTGTCACTGTTCTACACATCAAATTTAAATCAGAATCAAGGACAGGAGAAGTCAACATTCTATTAATAACTTTTTATTGTTTTTTCTTTGTTCCTATTCCTCTTTTCCAGAGTTGAAGTATCAAAAACTGTAACATTCACAGATGCAACTTAAAACTCCAAACTACATGGCTAAAACTGTCAAATTAGCAGATGACTGCCATCTGTAAACATTGGTGTTTTGATGAAACACTTTCTTCAACATTAAATTCTTACAGAGAATTTATCTTATATTTGTTCAACAATAAATATTCCCTGAAAGAGCAATTCCACAAATGAAGTACTGGTTGGCAGAGCCAGGGAGAGAGAGGGAGAAGGATCTGAGACATGACAAAATTTAAAATGGTTCTAAAAGTTGGTGTGGTTTCTCTCCTTGACATGCATCACCATTACTATTTGGCCTGTCACAGTCAAACTCTGACTGTATTTAGAACTGGAGACCTCCACTGCCTTGAATGGCTAATTGTTCAGTGGGACAAAAGAAGCAGAGTTAATCTCAAAGCCTACTGGAAATAAACTAGGAAGAAAAAACAAGAAAATACCTGCAAATTTTGACTTTCAAGCAGGCTCATTTTATTGTAGTTACTACCATGCTTAAAAAATTATAATCCTAGTAAGTAGACTAGCTACAGGGTCAGACATGCAAATGGAGTTCTAGCATAATTTACACAGCAATTTTCAAAGCAGAAATTTATTTTAAATGTATGTCCTTGCCATAAGGGAGCAGTACCCTCTTCTTTAAAGAACTTAAATTAACAGCTACAGCTGAAATAATCTGTAGTAATTCTGAAGAGAACATTACAAAGCTCAATACAGCCTCCACAACAATTTAGTGAGCACATAGGCCTCCACTATCTAGACATTTTCTTCAGCTGAAAACCATGTATATAAAACATGTTCCTATAGCAAGGAAAAATATTGTAAGAGGCAAAGTACTGCCTGCAAGACAAAACTGAATAGCTATTAAAAATCAGCAGTAATGTGACATTTCACAAAATCCACACTCCCTGAGTTTAACAGAAAACACCTGTACACTAATCCCACACATTAACTTATCCAAGAAGCATCATAAAAAGGGATACTATTGTGAAGCAACATAAATGCTAAGGCTATCAGTGCATTGCAGTGGATATCCAAACTAACATTTCACTTGAAGTGACAAGACTGATAATGACTAAGTTTTTCCCCCACAGCAAAGAGAAGGCTAAAAATTTACGAGTTCATTACACTACTGTTAAAAAATAAAGTTGTGCTGTTTCAAAATCCAAGAACAAATAACATTCCCTTAAGCCTCAGTTTTGTGAATCTCCCAAATTTTCCAATATGCTTTTATATGTATTACTTTAAAGATACTTACCATGGCCTGCATACTGCTTGGCACTGTCATTGAGAAGGCTAGGGGAGCTGCTGCTATTTGTCATCCTCTGTAAAAATAAAAGATGAAAGTGTACATGTAAAATAAACCCTTAACAGATTAAGTGAGGGCATTGGGGATGACCTTTAGAAAGTTTTAAAGACAGCCTATGAAACTTGTGTTCATTCCCTATTTTGTAAATACACTAAGCAAACAGACTTGTAATTGACAAAAACATTTAGTAAAATAAAGGATTTTGGACAACAGAAATGCAAACCAAAAATTACTGTATGTTCAAATTAAACTCTACCTTCATTAATTTCTTCTAAATGAGGAGGGTCTACCAAGCCTATGGCTCTCTTCCTGCATGTTGTGAAAACATTAGATAAGACAATTACTTATCACCTTAAAACAGTCTTTCATACTGCACTCCTGAAACAACTACTCCCTTTAATATACTATCACCACAACATGAAACTTCTCCAATGAAATATACTTAAGTACTTTATGGACTCTTTTTTTAAAACAAAAGAACCTTTTGAGACCTTTCAGCAAAACACCCAGATTCCTCCAAGTCAGCAGGACATCTGAAACCCTTTTAACACTGCTCCTAGGCTCCACTCACTTCTCCTACATTCCTCTAGAGGTATCAGCTAGCAACAAACTGACTCAAGTGAAGCAGTGCTGCACTAAGAGCTACTGCTTCTTTCATAGAAAAGTTTTAAGCAGGAGTAAGAAGACACACTTTATTATTTTCTTTCACCAGCTTCCCAACAGGAAGAAAAAGTGTGAGAAGAAAAGGAAGGCAAGGTCAGGAAGTGTTCTTCCTCACTGAGAGACAACCACTAATTTGTTAAAATACTCCCTGGCATGCTTTTGGCCCACACCAACCCAGAGTCTCCCAGCCAATTTCCAGGCACTATTCAGCAGTGAAAAGGTTTGAGAACCCTTCAAATGGACGGTTTGCATGCAGACTCTGCTTTAGTGGGTGAGCACACACCAGCACAAACAGGCCCTTTTGTGCCAGCTGGCCTTAAGCATCAAGGAAGGTTTCCAGGCATGTTTCATTTAGTAGTCTAGACACAGACTGACTCAGAACTGGTCACTGGAGTTGCTCTTTGCAGTTATTTTTCTCCACAGCCAGTCTCAATGTTGGTGGCAAAGGGCAGGAAGCTTTCTATGTTATACTTCACTGCCATTTCATCTGTTGACCACAAAGATCAACATTCTGGAGTGATTTTGGAAAGAACGGAGGACAACCAATAGAAGTGGGAGTGCTATCCAATATGGTATAACTGTAAACCTACTGCAATTCAAGACTCCCATCACTTGCAATTTTCAGAGCATCACAAACATCACCAGGAGCTGCTGCTTTTAAAACCTGTACCTAAAAGAATAGATGGTGTAAAGTAGTTTTTATGTGGAATGCTTACAACATGTAAATAGCACATAAACCTTCAACTTTTTCAAGACTTCAAGCAAGCCGTTTGCTATGTGCTCTTTCCTTATTTTGATGTCACCTGTCTCTTTCTCCTTAATATACTGACCTGACACAACATAAATATCACTAACTGCTTAAGTGATAAACAATTCTATACACAAAAAGCATGGGTCTAGTGAAACAAAGGTGACTTATTTTTACAAAACAAGGTACCGCTTTGAGAGACACACACTAAATTGACAAACTTTGCCCAAATTCAAGGACGCTCATCCAATTGCTCACAATCATCAAAATAAGAATAAAAATATAGCAAAATCATTTTTGGATTATCGTAGCTCAAGTAATCATACATCATACTCCCTTCCTAAGCAATGGAAAGAAATTGAATAGTTTGTCATAAATATTTTAAAAGCATCCTGGTTATGCATGGTTTTTTTGGCATTTGAGACATCCACACCAATCCTCATAAAACAAAGGGGTTTAAGAAGAAATTTCCTAAAAGGAACCTTTCAGATTTGCACAAGATTTGTGCTGGTGTAGATAAAAATAGTATTAATGTCCACTTATAATACCATATTTAATAATAATTTTAATGCAAAAGGTAATGCTAATTTGAAACAGGAATAAATATGATAATGAAAACTGTGTTGGTATCAAAGGTGGTTTTAAACACATAGGTTAAACATGGAACAAAGTACTTCTATTCCATCAATATTCATCATCCTAAGGCACAAGAGTTAAATATTCAACCAACAGACTTTCAATGGGAACAGGAGCTTGAGATGATGAAAACCAGTGCTGACACAATCACTGAGAACATACAGTGCACGCAAGGCAGACTGCAACAGAGCATATTGTTCTGCATTCTGAAAGCACAGTGCAACCCAAATCTGTGAGCATCAACTGTGCTTTTACAAAGTCAAGTTCCCATTCAAGGTGCAAGCATATCTTACACACACCAGGATTCCAAAAAACTAAAGCTTGGGCAGCCTTGCCTTAACAACTGCTTGTAACCTGCGCCTGGAATAGTGAGAAACCTCCACCACATCCATGAATTTTTCATTTTGCTCACTTTCACTACACATGCACAAGCTTCTTACCTTAACATTATTCATAAAATACCTGCATGTAATCAGTACAGGCTTTTTAAACTGCTTTGATATTAAGACTTCTGCCACCACCCAAATGCATTTAGTCTTAATGAAGGCTACTCCTGTATCTGATTTTTACCAAAAAGGTCTTGAAAGAAAAAAAAAAATTAGAAGAACACACAAGTGCTGTTTGTTATTTGTGTTTTCGGGAAAGCAGCTTTGATTTTAAACAACACTTATCAACCTCTTCTAATGACGTTCAACTATTTTTCATACAAACTCAATTGAAGATTGTAAGCACCTCAAGCCCAAAGGATAAAAGCTCCAGGAAGGCAAAAGCAACCATTAGCAAGGAAGAAAATTAAACATTAAGCCTGACAGAGAAGGCAAGCACACACCTATGAGAACTTCAGACTGTTTTACTACATCAGGGCTTTTAACGTATGGAAATTAATATAGAAAGACAACTTTCTGATAACCAAGTAGAACACTCAGTTCCACAAACTTCTTTTCTCTGCCTGCCTATTGGTATGATTTGCTGAGGTTCTTTAAACAGTACTCAAAATTCAACTAGGATGGCTGGCGTATGTCCTGCCCCTCTCCCTTTAAAGGAATTTAAAAGTTATTTCTGTTTTAGCTTTTCCTCACAGGAGGGATGCTCCAGTACCCTCATCCTCTTTGTGACCCTTCACTGGACTCTCTTCGCTGTATCCCTGTCTCTAATGTACTGAGAAGCCCAGCACTCCAGGTGTGACTTCACCACTGCTGGACAGAAGGGCAGGATCCCCACCCCTGACCTTTTAGCAATGTTTTACTTTAGGCAGTACACTTCCTCCATGCAGTATTCTAAGAAAAGAAGTGTTATAACAAACATTCCCACCTTCTAAAAGGAACACACCGCCTTGCCTCCACCCTTCAATACTCAGTAACAAACACCAAAATTATAGCTGTACTTAAGGCAAGTTTGCCTTACTTTCATCTCAAGTGTATATTACAAAGTTCTCATCAAGATAAAGCATGAATAAAACTTTGATGCAGACAATTGGATCTAGTTTCACATAGCTTATAAGACTTAAGTGACTGATTTTCTTATCTCCACCATTTCTTTTCTTGAAAATACGTAAGAGATTGTATAAATTAGAATTTATTCCTCTTTTTCTCTATATTCCATGCCCTAACCCTGAGAAAGTAAGGATTTTCCTAATGGTCATTCCACAAGTGCTAAGCATACTATCTCAGAATATTTTGCAGTATGTCAGAATCTAGTCTCTTCATCTTTCCACTGCTTTACTAGAACTGTATTTCAGAATATTTTTTTATAATTTTCAGAATAATGTTGACTGGAGTACAAACAGTCATTCTGCAAAAGATTAAGATTGATTTGTTTGGCTGTGACGTTGTCAGACTCTGTGACCTACACAGGCTGATATCTTTTGCTTTTCTTTTTAAACAATCCAAAACCTGTCTTTGACAGCACATGTGGCACCACCTACAGAATGACCCGCTCAACTGCTGAAACTAAAGCAACGGGATTTCTTCAGAAAGCATCATGAAAACAACAGCATAATTTTATCTTTAAAACAGCACATCTGTAGTTCCACTCAGCTCTCAACAGTTAAAAACTGAAGACATTTACAAGCTTCTGTGCTATAAGGAGAGTTTCATTACACAACTGTTGGCAGATGCTGCAATGGCAACAAAAGTCTGTGTTTATTCAGCTGCAAGGCTTTGAAGTGAGCATGGTCACTATTTCTCAGGCTATCCAAGAATGCTTAGTACACCAACATTTGCACGGTGAAAGCAAGCAAAAACAATTTTTCTCCACTGCTTAGCCTTGCCAATTTTGATGCTGAAGACTGTTACTCCCTTCCTATTTCAACTAGGATGGTTTACTGAGAACTTAAGAGTCTTTCTTTCTATGTAACATGCAGTCAGTCCAATGAAATCCATGTAGTTGTAAATCTCATCCCATCAAAACAAAGAAAACCAGATTCCTGCGAAGCAACATGGATGAAGGCACCTTCTACTGTTTTATGCTCTTACAACCAAGCTGCTCAGTTCTAACACAACGTTAGAAGTTTTAACATCAAGATACTTCTCCGCCTCATCCTGCTATAATACCCTTTGAACAACCCAACATAATATTATTAAAGCTTCTTTCCACACTACCTGCATCTTCAGTTAAGTTGGTCAAAGGGCAGCACTAATGCCAGAGGAACAGTGACACCAGCCAACCAAATGGCACACACTGAGCAAACAGCCAAGCATTAGAGGCATCCCAGCTAGCCAGCTCCTGCCTCTTCACTGCTGGGAAAGCCAAAAGCAGTGAGCTGCTTTTTGAACCACACCTCTGACTGTCTCTTGGCAGCTGCTGCTATGCCAAAAAGAAAAAAAACAGCTTCGAGGACAGCATGAAGCCTGTGGACCATGTGTTGCACAGGCTTGCTCTGCAGTCAGTATTACTTAGAGAAGCAGAAAACAGAAAAAAGTGCTTTGATAAGATGGAAAACAAAACTGTTAATACAGTATATGAAAGCATATGCAGATTGAGGGAAGAAGAGACACATGAAACACTCTTATGGAAAAACACAAACCAATGAGGGCAGAAGACTACTAGTCAATAGAAAACTAAGTTAGTAACAACAGAAGCTGATGGGGGCAATGAAATGCTGGCCGACAGCAAAGACCTTTGAAGTAAGAGTGGAAGGACAAGGAAAGAGGTATTTTTCAGAAAGGAAGAAAAAGGAAGAATTACAACCACTTCAAAAATCCTGCCTCTTCTGAGCTGTACCACGTACTTTTACTCTGTTTTCCCCACTGCAAAGTGAGTATTGCCATTAACTCCATCTTCATCACTAATGTAAGCCCCAAGATATATTCAAGATCTTGTGAGATGTTCTTCCACAGATATAAATGAAATCTGCAAGTGAGAAATAGCTATTCTACAGAAATGTTGACAACTATTCAGCTACATTATTCTACATTATTTATGGTCAAAGCAGCACATCCATTCCAAATTAATCATGATATAATCCACTTTCCACCCTTTTGCTGCTTACTTAACACTGATTCTTAGAGATAAGGCACTGCACACAGAAATGTGGTAATTGCAAACTTTGATAAAGCTTTGCTTGATGCAGTCTGATTCCATTATATATGCATTATGGTAACCCAAACATATACAACCACATATTCTTTTCAACAAACCTGTTTTATGTGCTGCACATGCCAAACACATTCTGGAGATTAGATAGGAATAGTCAAGACAACTCATCAATTAAATACCTGACAATTACATTAAGAGGTACGTAGTGAATAAAACAAGGACAGCAGAAAGACTATTTCATTGTAACAGAAATGAGCAATACTCTGAAGAGACTGACTTTTTTACTATCCTTGCTGGAGTGAGGCCAGTTAAGCAACTTGACCCAAGTATTTTACTGGTGGTCATTAATTCCATTCTTGACCTTCCAGCTGTAAAGATTAGTTTCAAAAAATCAGGTCTCTTGTTTGCCAGCACTGTTGCAGTATTGTTTGCTTAATTGCCATCCTTTTCTATCCCATGCATCCATAAAATGTAGACCACTTTTCTGTTTCGTACAGAAAGCATTGCATGAAGTCTGATGGAATAATTGTAATGGCACCCAAAAGTGCACTGCCAACTAAGACTCTTCACAAGGATGCAAACAGAATATAGGAATAAAGCACAGAACCATATGATGAACATTTAATCAAATATCAAACGGATGCTCAATGCACATGAATGTGCCACACATCTTGTGCTCTGAGTAAATCCCACTAATAGTTTTCCCACTGAAAAAAAAATACACAACATTATGAGAAATACAACTCTTAAATGGATGCTCAACACACATGAATGTGCCACACATCTTGTGAGTAAATCCCACTAATAGTTTTCCCACTGAAAAAAAAATACACAACATTATGAGAAATACAACTCTTAAATATAACCTCAAGGCTGCACTGGCAACCTAAACTTAGCATTTCCTAACACATTGCCTCATCTTACTAATGTTTTTCTATCAGTGTATTTATCTGCATGTTTGTGCAATTTTCCAGTTTTAAAAACCTAGCAGAAGAGCATGCCTCATTGCATCACTGATGCATTTATTTGTGAACTACACAGATTCACCAGAGATGACAAAACAATTCAGATGGAACCAATGTTTCCATCTGCAAAAGCAAAACTGAACATTAATGAAATGTTTTACAGAGGACATCTGATGTTTCATTGATGGCAGAACACTGAAGTTTTAGCATCATTACTTTGATTTGAGAACCTGGAGAGAAATAGGAACATGGATTTGTTCTCTCCACCCTACTTTGTCCCACCTTTACATTATGAAAACTTGTTTTCAGTTTCTGTATATTGCATTTGTACCATTTCAGTCCCCATTCTGTGAGTGCCCCACCAAGATCTCCTCTCTGCTTCAGTCCCTTTGCTCAATCTTTCCTGGTTTCTTCTTTACTTATCTTCAGCTCAGCTTCTCTAAGCCCACAGCATAAGTTTATTTTCCCTTACCAACCCCTCTGCTCTAATTAACACAGATACAGCTCTTTCATTAAATATAGATCCACTCCCATGCTGCTTCAGTCTGAAGTGGAAGGAAAGAGGGAAATTAAGCTGATCAGCGTTCCTGCTCTGAGTTCAGTCAAGGCCTAGATTATGCCGGAGCTGCAACTGCAAAAATGTACTCAAGCTAGAACACGCCAGTGCAGATTATATCTTTGGGAAATTATTTAACATCTAGGAAGTCTCCAGTGGGTCCACATAAACCAGTTCTGCAAAGGTTTAATCAATTGACAAAATCTGTGCAAATTTTCAGAGAAAGCAAGCAAGAGGTATATCCTTGACACAATAACCAATCTACCAGATTCAAAGTCTCTATTCCAAATCACAAAGGACTAGTATTGTTTAAAGTCAAACCCACTAAAATATCTCCATTGCCCTGTTCTCCACAGGGCTGAATGACACAGAAAATCTCATTCCACGTGGCTAAACTTTATTAGTATGTACTTAACCTAGAAGCTGTCACACAATCAAAACGGACAGCACTACCTATGTAAACATGAACTTAAATTGCAGGATTCAAAGGAAAAAAATCAATACAGGAATGCTTTTCAAACTGTAGCTTGATGCCTGTAAGCACATTCTCAACACTAATAAAATCCTACTTCCAAAGTAATTTTCCTTGTCCTCCAATGGGCTAGAGGCACACTGATTTCTTTTCAAAGAGAAACAATAATGCCTTGACTGTAATCTCAGGCATTAGTAAAGTATTTAAAAATCCCATGAGCATTCATGTTAGATGCATGCCTTATTGTCTGTCTTTCTAGAAGATACAGTTATAATTAAAAACTGGCATTTAGAAAGACACTAGTGTTTCTGTAGAATACAGTTTACAGATACAAAACATAACTTTGTGTTAAAATTATAGGACCTCAGTTATACAAAAATTTGTAACTGCCAGCTTCAATAGTACACTTTGGAATCACAGGTTAAAATTGTTCTTTTTAAATCATGCATAACTGCCAAGAAAACAATTCCATACTTCTGCAATTCTGTCGAATAAGAAAATCCAGCTTCCTTGAAAACATGCAGTAAAAAAAACCAAACAACCAAACAAACGAAAAAAAAAAGGAACACACCTAATTAATTCCCACCTTTTGCTGAGTTATTTTTCAATCCATTATACAGCCACAACTGAGATCAAAGTAACCTCACAAGGAGAGTTTCCTCGATATAAAAGAAGAGAGTTGTTGTCAGGACTCAGTGTGAACTGTTTGACTCGCACTCTCTCATTCACCAGAAGTTGCTTTGTTTACTACAGGACAGACCATCTTCTTTCAGGGACTGTACTTCTTTTAAAATGCATAATACTTTGAGGGCGTTATTGTAATACTTCATGTGTTAATTCAGCAGATACTCATTTAGGTTTTAAATATGACAGACTTTTGTTGCAAATTTTCCATAATACTACCTACACAATAAATTCCACCTCATGGGAGTTCCTATGCCAACCTCTACAGAACACTATAAATACAAGAAAACATTTCAGAAGATTTAAATATGAATCCAGCATACCACCACCAGAGTCTGAGTTGACAAATTCTTAAATTTTTGCCTAGTAATTTCAGGTCTGACAGTTCACATTTTCCTTCCGTGACTTTGGATCTTTGAAAAGTTCCAAAACCTGAATTTCAGATTTTTAGCAAAAGGCTATCAAAAGCTATGAGCCTAAAAAGAAATCTAGAAAGGTTTATTTTCTGAATATGGCTAACACAGAATTAATGTATGCAGGACAGCTCAACACAACAGCTCAGGTAAGTGCAAATAAAAACAGATTAATTTTAAAGCAATTTAAATTTTTACTGCTTCATTTCCATTTGCAAAATTAAAGTGAGTTTATACTCTGCATATCACACAAGATGACACATTCCACAAGGCTCCATTTGTCCTGCCTCTTGAGCAGTTTTCCCTTTTTGGTGTAACACCAGCCGGAACTAATGAAACATTACCCAAATCACTGCTATTACCTGCATCATGGGATACTTCGTTTCAGCAGGACTTCCAAATCCATTAACGCCAATGAAGCTGGTGCTAAAGTACGAATCCGTTAGATTAGCATCAGCTAACCCACCACCATCCATTCCGGGAACTGAAAGGAAAAGAGAAAAAAAATAATGCTTCAGTAATGTTTCCTTAGCCATGGGTTTATTCAGTAGTATCTATTATATGTATAGATTTTTTTTTTCCCCACAGAGAAATAGAATATGGTACTACTGTCTTCTCAGCAAAACAACCAAAAATGAAATAGTGCATACCATGAAAAAGGAAGTTCATGAGAGAAGTTACTAAATGAGAGCATTTGTAGCATGAAGTTACAGCACAAATACAGAAAAGCAATGAACTTCAGAAACAAGAATAACGAGGACAATAATGACATCAAAAAGAAAATAAATCAATTTAAAAACCTAGAAGACAAGCTTATTTTATGAAGACCCATATTCTTGCATGCTCTTCTTGGAAATGTATGTGTTAAGTAAAGTTTTGAACTGGATGCACTGGTTCTTTTAGCAGGCAACATACGGAAAACACATACTTAAAAATATCTCAAACTCTTTCATAGAAAGCACAAACACTTTAAATGCCTCCTTAAGAGCTTAAGACAATTTTCATAATCTCATTCTTTGTAAAGTGGCAACAATTTCCTGAAATGTAGCCCAAAAATCCTTTAGATTGAAAGCAAGTGTGAAGGATGCAAGAAGAAATTCATCCCGTCTAGAAACAATGGCCCAACATACAAGACTTTAACCACATAAAAAGTAATTCAATACTAAAAAATTACAAAGAACAACAAGAAGCTGTCATAATTAACACAAAACTCTCAAGCAGGTATTACTTCAACAGGAAAAAAAAAAAAGCATTTACAATGGTATGCAAGCTGCAGTTCAAATGAACCTTCTGCAAAAGCACCCACAGTAAATTATAAAGACACTCATCACTATGGCCAGGCCACTGCAAGCCAACAGGCATGAGTAATGGGTAACTTCAAGGTAGGAAGGCACACATCCAACTCAGAGGAACATCCTGTACCAAACTATCCAACTTGAACTTCTGGGAGGACTCGCAGCCAGGTGGTGACACCCGGAAACAACTGCCTGATCCTAATCCTCAAAGGAAACAAAATGCAACTTAGTGGCACAGCTAAAGGAATGCATACTATAAAGCCTCCATTTTCAACAGAACAGGAATTTTTCCTCCAAAACAGACTGCATAAGCTGGTGAGCCATTTCCATGTGCTAGGCACAGGAAGCAGCAAAAGAAGTACAGTCATACGTAACCACAGGAAGGGCTGGAAGAGAATGATGAGTAGCACGCACACCACAGACAGAAGGAAACACTGTCCAGCTGCACTCCCCTGGGACTGGAGTTGCATGAATCAGCCCAATAAGGGTAACACCAGCACCAGTTCAAATGCAGAACTGTATGTGAGAGACCAAATAAATGGAATATTTCAGTGGCAATAAACATCAGTTTTGCAAGGGAAAAAGATCCTTGAACTTTTGCTGCCAAATCTAAAATATTATTTGTATATTCTGGAGGTTTGAAGGAAACACCTAAGAAACATTAAAGATGCTAATTATTAATGAATTGCTACTTCTTGTTACAAAAATTTTAAAAGTTACCTAAGAGAACAGGAAAACAAAACTCTCTCCATTAGCCATGCTCTAGCTCCTCCTTCATAATTTTAAATAAGTAGCCACATAGAAACTTCAGTTCTCTTGCTACAGCCCTAAAAAAGACAAAACTTTTTGGGTTTGTCTTTTAAATGACTGTTCCTCTTTTGCCTTCATTTGGGAAAGTCACATTCAGAAGTCTTGGAAAAGCATTTTATAGCTCAACTACTGTACTATGGAAAACAGCAATGTCTGCAGTAATGCCAGTTACTGTCTCATCCTTCCTGCTACAGTCAGTCCCTAACTTAGGCTGTGAAAGTTAGCATCTTATACAGGGTTTTCTGGCATCACAAAAAAATACTAGGATCCAGTCATACCAGAAAACAAAAAAGACAGTAAATCCATGTCAAATTGTAGGCAGCTTCAGCCCAGTTTGCCTGTAAATTATCCAAGGTTTTAATTGTGGTTTTTATTTATTCTAAAAATACATTTCCAATATAGCTTTCTCTGCCTATACTTCAGCTGTTATCAAAACCTCCTGCAGTTTTTATGCTACACCATGACTGACCAGGAAAAACTGTTTTATTTCCAGGAATGTCATTTCAAGGTACACTATAAAATTTCAGCAGTATATCTGCTACTTCATCTTATGCTTTTGCCTGAAATTATAGAGTCTATCCAATTTTTAACGAACTAGCAAGATACTCCCTCAGATGACACCATGAGCTTTCCAAATCCTTTAGGTTCTGTTAGAGAATTAAGAAGAATACTATTATTCCTGCTTCTCACTATGCTAGAGTCATCATGAGAATCCACTTCTCCCTTGAACAAATACATTTCAATGCACAAAATCCTTCAAACTGGGAAGAAGCAAATGAAAACTTGCAAGTTTTTTCACACTGAGAAACCCCAGAGCTGGCCTGCAGTAACTCCAGACAGGTGGTACAGCTCAGTCACCCAATATCCAAACAAAGCACTTGAATCTGTGGCAGTAACCTTGCCAAAGCACAGATACAGCACCAAGTGCTCTGCTCCTGCTCTGGCTGAAACACCTCCAGTGCCAGGCAGGTCAAGCTGCAGGCAGGAGCAGGCTTTGGGCAGCAACCCCAGAGCTGAGCAAGGCTGAGGCTGGGATCAACCTGCTGGGATCTTTGACACTGCAGCCTTTCTACTGCTGGTATTTGCTACGCAAGCCTATCCAAAACACTTAAAGCTGCTCAAAGCTACAATTTAGACTATTGGCACAGCGATATCTAACTGGGCACTTCAAACAGCAGAAGTTACTTGAGAACATTTCCTTTTATCTAGCTGCAGGAAGATCATCTCTGTGCTGAAGTGCTATGCTTTGGAGATCAGCCTCCTTGTGCCACTCCAACAAATTGCTGTACTCCAGTGCTGACCCACCTTTGCAGTGCTAAGGTACCACAGCAATATCAAAATAGCTTTCAACACCAAGGATTTTTATTGTCCCCTTCCCAACTCTCTAGAAACATACTCCTAGCAGAGGGACCCAGAGCACAAGAAAGCATATTCCACAGGAACAATCAAAAGAAAACCAGCAAAAGCACACTCATTGGAGAAATGGACAGTTTTCTTGGCAGTAGCTCGGGTTTAGAACAGAATGCTCTAGAAGTGGCAAGAATAACTACTGCCTTCAAAAGAAAATTCAATACTAGCTTCCTTAAAGTGACTTTCCTGTAGCAATTAGCAAGAAAATTAAGCCTGCAGAAAAGACAAAAAAAGTAATTCTTGCATTACTTAGAGTGAAAAAAAGTGTTCAATACATACTCCATTTGTGTTCAAAGGGACATTCAGCTTTTACACTGCTGATAGCCCAGCAAATAGGTATTTCCTAATAGCCCAGCAAATACCTGAACAGCCAAAGCATTTTTACTGTATTTGCCACCTGCCTTCTCTATGAGAAGGAGACAACTTTCTCCTCCTTCTGCCAAACATTTAGCAAATCAGAAAGTCTCACTTGCTTCCTGAAGACCACAGTAGTTGAGAAAAATTATTTATCATGAGCAACCCACAAAAGGTCTGCAGAAGTGGGCACACTTTACCATACAAGCAGTATGGTATTAAGAAAGTGGAAGCCTAGGCTGGAAAAACAAACCTCTAGTCTTCGTAAAGTTTTTATTCTTATGTGTTTACTAATTCACATCAGTCCCTGCATTTGATTTATACATCCAAATCTTTCCTATAGAACAATTGAAAGGAAACACTTTAAAACATTCCATACACCATGCTATTAAAATACCAATGAACTTTTAATGTCTGTCTTTTCTTTTTTAAGACATTGATTACAACTTCATTAAGTTCAGGCAATTTTAGGAAAACCCTGAATTACTTATTTTTTGTTAAAGGAATAAGCCTTTCTGTTGTGCAGCAGCACTATCCATGCATTGAAGCTGTACATATTTTCAACAGGTTCTTCTTGGACAGAAGCAAAAACTTCCTTATAAAAGGAGAAAGGCTGACCAGGCAGGTCTGAGTAAAGATGGATGTGCAAGGCAACAACAAAGAATCCAGAGGGAAAAAAAATGCCAACACGTTATGTAAGCAGCTGTGTGAAAACACAACAAATTTCTAAATTCCATCAATATTCAAGACAGAAGATACATCCTGGCAATTCTAGAAAGAAATTAAATAGAACGTCTTGAGAAATTAAGGCAAAATTTTCAACTTTTTATACACATTATCTAATACTTTTCTTGCTTGGTGAGTAACACTGCAGCTTAATGTGACAACTGCAATTAAAAATAAATATCTTCTTATATAATTCCTCTCCCACAGAATTTTAGCAGAAAGTAGGCTTCCTGCCAGATGCAGACACCAAAGAGGGAAAAAAAAAGAAAAGATAGTTACTTTTGCCTTACTCATTACAATGACATTTTTCAGAAACAAAGTATCTCATCACAGCTTAAGGGCTTGAGCATGAACACAGCACATGGGCTTCAATTGAAGGGGTCTGTCTCAGTGAATTTTAGTTTAATGCTTGTATTGTCTACCACTAACACTGTCAGAACATTAATACTATCTGAAAAGATTTTCTGATATTTTCATTCTATGATTTCACTAACCAGTAAACAAATACTGTATTATCCTAGACTACTTCTTTTATGAACCCAGTATCAGCACTGATGATCTCAGACACTGCTCATAATACAAAAAGGATCCGTTCCAATAATGTGATATATTACTCCCAAAGTGAATGGGCTAAAGCAAGGCCACAACAGATTTAGCTGACAATTTTCAAAACAATATTTTAAAGACTTCTGGCAAGGTAATAAAACATGGATTGAAAGAATTCATTTTGCTATTAATACTTTTTTTCTAAATGTACAATTACTTTTAGGCTGGGTAAAAAGTTTATATATTTTCTTGATTTAAACTCTCAGCACAGCACTTTTCACATGCTACTAAACTGAGTTATAGGTTCACTGCATACATGTGCATCCTAAGGACAAGGAGTTACCTCAACTAGATATAAAGCAGTAAAAACTAGAGTGCCATTTCTCCAGAGGATTTACAGAGACAGCTATCCTAATATTCAGACAAAAACAATAAAACATTTATACAAAGCTTATCTAAGTAAGTAATTTAAGATTTGTGTCCTTGTAGTCACCCAGAAGCACCAAGGTGTTAGAGGAGCTCACACTCGTTTTTCTTTTCATACTGACATGCACATTCCTGTACACCAGGAAATCCTGTACTGGTGATGCTAACCTCACTTGCACACCTCAGTGATGTTTTCTCTACAGTGCTCCTACTTGGAACTTCCGAGGGAAATTGGATTCTCTACTGTTTTTTACCTCTCTCATTTAATGCAATGTTTTTGAAACACAGACTAGGAAACTCTGAAATAGAGGCACAGACAACGAAAATGAACAATGCTTCCAGGCATGAGAGGCAAAAATGAAAGCACACGCCTGGGTTAGGACACTGTCACAGAGTGCAGTCAGAGGGCGGACAGCACAAATGAACCAAGTTGGCTGAAAGGCAGACAGGAAGCAAAACAGTTTGGGAAATGCTGCCTTATTTACAAACACTCCCACAACGCCACAAGATATTCATGGGCAAGAAACAGAAAACAGCTATCTTTACCATAATAGTAAATGGCTGGGCTGTCTTTTTTTTATATATACTTCACATATCATAGAAGCATCTGATGAAGATGAAGCATCTGATGAAGACAGAAAAAAAGCATAGGTGCCATCCTTCTGCTCTGTAAGTCTTGTTATAGAGTCTAGAGTAGCTGCACTCCTCCCCATGGACCAAATCCAAAAGCACTGTGATAATACCAATTACAGTTGATACTTTCTCAAAAGAGTAATCAGAAGTATTCCGTTATCAGAAACAGTAATTTAAAGTGATACAATTACTTAATACCATAGCTTTCAGAGCTAACCCTCTCCAAAATCTTTTACAATTCCTCAGAAATTGCACTGAACTGTTCAATAAACTGCATCCATTTTTTCAAACATTTAAGGTTTTAATAGCCTCCAACTAAAACTCAAATTTGTATTTAAAAAGATTGCATGAAGCACGTGCAGATAACCTCAAGAGAACATAAGGATATTTTTCACAGCAGATGTGAGAAGGCATAAAAGAAAGGAAAAGCCTTCCTGCCATTTGCCTCAGCAGCAGACCAACTGAAGTTGACAGACTACATAAACTACAGGAATCACACATTGTATGACCAATTTGACAACAACCTGTATAATGTGGGTCTCTGCTCCCGCCTTTGTATATCTGCGCTTTGTCTCTACAGCTCTATTCTCAAATTTTAAAAAGGTCATGAGTAAAAGGCTGTCAAAAAGCAAATTAAAAAAAAATACAATTAAATTCTAAGCACAAAATATCTTTGAGAATCAAACAAGGCAACCAACCACATGATTGGAGCTTTTTTAACTACTGAAAGACTCATGAAGCCTACACACACAAAAGAGTGTGATTAATTTCAACTCATGTCCTTACACACACAGTGATTCACCACACCATTCTTCTGGTGGCATAAAGCATAACATCTTTACTAGAAAGCAACAAATCAGGAAAACATCAGCCACATCAGCTTACTATCTAAATCCCTGCACTGACCCCTTTTCATCAGCTGCCTCAAAACCAAGATTATTTTTTCTGCTTTGGAGGTTCTATAGAAATGCTTGTGTCTATCACCCTAGCCTCACCATTTGCCCACTTTACCCACAACAGTCTGAATTTGCTTCTAGCTGGAAGTATGGAAACCTTTCCAAGCTAATCCTCAGAGTCACTACTTTCTGGACATTCAAATAATTCCTGAAGGCCCACTCCTACAGCAATACCTAAAAGAAAAAAATCAGTTTCTAATGCCTTCTAGACAGAAATTAAACAGGGACATCCCCAGTCTTGAAAAACAAGCTTCCCATTACTAAGATATAGCAGAGACTTTGCTCCTGTAACCTCCCCACTCACACTCCTTTCCACAGTGCTACAGTATTCTTCAGTACCCAGCACAGGGTGGGTCCTACCAGAAACAAGGAATTACCAATACTCCTCAGATATCCACAGTTCTTGTGAAATATCTGAACTCTGATTTCCTATGCAATAAAGAAAAAAAACACAAGGCACATAAACAGATAAAATGAAAGCAAATTAATAGTGTATTTTTTTTAAATTTCACTGCCCTCAAAATCTCAAATAACTTTTCAGATTGAGAAATTTTTCCTTCTCTCTCTTTTTTCCATAGCTCTCCCAAATCATTTTCCTCCTATGGGTCATTCACTTAACAGATCCTTGTGGGTCTCTTCCAATGCAGAATATTCTGTGATTCTGTTATTTCCACATGAAACACATAAAAGCAAAAAGAAAACCCATGTCTAATTGCCTCATTTCTGGAGCTGACATATGAGACAAATAGTGATTAAGTGAACTCAGTAACTTTCATTTCCTCTCATGCATCTCTAAGAAGTTATTGGTTTTACTCTTCACTTCTCAATTGTATCGGTCTCCAAATGCTAAGAATTTTTTCCCCATTTCTTAAAGATATTCAGAACAAAGCAAGATGAAAATTGTATGATCTGTCAACTCCTGGAAAAGGCATAATGAAAATTAAAGAGTGAGGTACCTCTAAAGGAAAAAAAAACCAACCAATTGAGGTAAACAACTAACATAGCATCACTCACAGAAAGTACAAACATGTTTGGAAAAAGAATTCTCAACCATACACCTTTACTATAACATGTACTTTCTCCACAGAAGTGGAGAAGAAACAAATCCCAGAAAAAGTGAAGAGTATGTGACATACTGCAACTATACTTGTACTTAGAAGTTTCATATAACTCTTTCTAAACACTTCAACTTGTAAATACTGAAATGCTACCAAAGATAAGAAAAATCCACATTTAGAATAACCCTGGTCAGTTTCACTGATAATAAAGGTAATCTGTTGGACTACATTTCACTAAGAAATGTAGTCCAACAGATTACCTTTATTATCAGTTTTGATGAATAGCTGTCTTTCCATTTTTTCTGTATCAGCTGCTCCATCTTGTTTAAAAAGAAGCGTACTGGTATGGTAAAGAATTAAGCACCCTTTAAAAACCAGAACATTCGCAAATGTCTGTCTTTCCACTCCAAGCCTAATGTATTTAGGGATGTCACAAAACCTAAGCTGTAATGCTCACTAAACCAAACATGGAGCAAATGCATATGGAATTGCTACAGCAGTGGCCACTACTGCCCTGACTGGACACAACATGCAGATGGTTGGCTAGGAAAACAGAAATAATGTTTTTATTAGGGCTGTGAAAACAAACATAATGCTTTTATCAGCCCAACCCAACACATGCCAAGTCCTGATGTCCCTTTCCACCTTCTCGCAGGCTGGCAATAAAAGTCTATTCACAGATGGGCTGTTCTCAGCAGCCATAGAAAAATGCCACCTTGCAGAAACAGAGACCTGTTTTCCAACTACAGATTTCCTAGGAGGGCTTTTGCAAAAGACTTTCTAGCAGAGAACCAGATGCAAACATGTCATATGAGAGGGTGGGCTAGGCTCTGGCACTGGAAACACACATAGCAGCAGCACTGCTGCTGTGGCCAGCTCCTCACAGGCAGCTCCGTGGCTGCCACTGGGCCCAGAGCACACCCAGCACTCCTCAGCTCAGCAGCCCAGGGTTTTGTAGGAATCAGAAGCCAGAAGAAAGGGTGAGTACTATGTATTATGAACTTCACAGCACAAAGTGGGGCAAAAATTAGCAAATGTTTGGAGCCATACTTCAGCTTGTATCTATCAATATATAATATGAGATCTACATGCAAAAGAATATTACACTGCTCAACTACCTGAAAGCTAAGAAATACAAAGGCAGTTATCCATACAACTTTAACTCATCTGACCTAGGTATAGGCATGATACATTTTAGTACCACAATACTTCCCTCTAGACCTTTCCTCAGGGAGCACTGAGAAGGGATGACAGCCTAGGAAGGGGCCCACAGCATGCAGCAAAGCAGGCTGCTGGTCTGCTGCTTACAGAAGCTGCAAAGTGCCACAGAGAACAGAGAGGACATACGAGAAGAGAAATTCTTCATGCTACCATGCTCTCGTTCCGTAAGCTACTCCTTTAAATCCTGTTAATCAAACATATATATTTTCCCCTAAAAAGCAAGTGCCAGTCATTCCTCCACCTCTGCTTCTTCTATAGCCTTTACACATGTGGGACGTACATCTATTAGAAAAGCACCATGAGCAAATTTAAGTAGCTATCAAATTTGGAGAAAATGCATTATTTTCCTTTCCCCCTTATTTTGTAACAGAAGTTCTACATAAGAAGGATTAATGTTTTTAAATAATATTTTAGATAGGCTACGTACATTCTTGTCAGTACCTACACATATCAACTACATTCCCTATTCTGTATGCAGTCAGCTGGCCACCTTACTCTTGGAAGGTGAAGCATGCAGAAGGCTGAGGCCTCAGCTCTGGTGGAAGAAGCAGAAATGGTGCTTTGAACATGTGCTCCATGGTCAAATAGTCTGGGGGCAGTGAGCAGCAGTGCTGCCTTCTGAGAGAGGGTGGAGTTCGTGGGCATGGTCAGTCTTGCCCCCCAGGAACATAAAAATCCACACCATCAAGCCAAAGCCACATTAAGCCCAAGACCTCATCATCTCTGACACTGGACAGCAGTAGCCATGTGGACAAAAGCATAAGTACAAGGCAAGGATAAAGCAGGATTTCCCAGCAGGCTTTCAGCCACATATATGTGGGGGAAGATGAGTCTGATCCAGAGACAGGGATTTTTTTGTATTTAATAATCCCAAGGAGAGTTTTCTTCCAAGACTATCTGATCACTTCTGGAATTCTGTCAGATGTTAGCACGCCAAACATCTATGGGCACAGAATAGCTTAACCACACATCACCTGAGAAACTCCTCCTGGTTAGCGCTGAGGATGTCAGCTGCTCATTCATCTTCATACTCCAATAGTGAAATACTTCCACACTGGAATATTTCTTGCCTTTTCATTTCTCACCATCTCCTCATCATCAACATTCTTACCACCCATGTGGTGAAAATAAGTTGGTATTTGGGGAGCCCTTGTGATTACCACAGAAAAACCTATAAGTAAATTAATAATCCTGTACTCAAAGCAGGATTAGAGTAACACGCATGTTAGAATGAGGCACTGACCCACTTTTAACAATAAATAGGACTACCCAGTTAATTAGTCAATGAGCATTATCTCCTCTGTGCACTGAATGAGGCTGGTGTCCAGTGAGGAAGGAGCAAGAGAAGGTGGCATCCACAGTCACCTTAAGACTACCAAATACTTCTGAATTAGACAGTCAGTGACTGTAGAGGCAGGTGATTTTTGGCAATTCCCATTTTCATATTCTTAACCTCAGAACTTTTTTAGTATGACTATATGTCTTACTTCCTATATCCACAGAAATAAAACTTTCATTCCATCTACTTGTAAATCATACTGTTAACACCACAGGCCATCAGCAAGGTAAGGAAGTTAGATACTAGCTTGTCAGTACCTACACATATCAACTTCAGATTTTGAAGGAGCAAAGTTTAGAAGCGAGATTAGGCCCATTTCCTGGCTTTTCAACTTTACTTTCCCTGTCCTTTGTTTCTGGGCTCTTTTTCCTAGTCAGTGTCCTTCAAGATCCACCAATGGAAGCTTTCGCCCTCTACAACAAGCAATGTGGCCTTCCCAGCAGACAGCCACTGACAGCACTGTAGCAGATTTATCCATTCTTGGTGCCCTCACTCCTCAACTGGGTACAACTGCAGCAAGCATCTTCAATAGAAGCAAGCATTTCAAATAATTTAACTGCTCAGCAGTAGCAACCCCCAAGCACACACAAATTCTGAAGGTTTTTGCCTTAGATTCAGGGCTTAGGCAACTTTTTAACTGTTTCTTGGAAGAGCATCCTTCACATAGGAGCTTTTACCTGCAAATTAAATTATGCATCCTCTCCTCAAGTCTGAATCTCCTAACCATTTTGTTTCCCACAGGAAAAAAAGTGTGTTTCACACCAAACTCTGTCCAAATGAAAAATTAGCAAAGACTTATTGCTGCTAAATCCCTCCAACATATTTCTATTTGATTAAAAAAAAGGCAAGAGAGCCTTCAGCTTGAATAACTTAAGTTCAACACAAATCTGGAAGACTTTTAATAGAAAGCCGTATGCAGTAGTATATTAAAGGCCCCTCCTGAAAGGGGAGACATGACAGTGTTGTGTAAATGCAAGACACTGAGAAGCTACCAACTACAGAGATAATACTCAGCAGCACAAGCTTACCACACCTGGCAAAACAACAACTGCAGGACCCTGAAAGATCTAGTAAGCACTAAAAACCTACATGCAAGATGTTCAGCATGGTTGCATATTAATGTAAGAAAAAGTATGGTTGTGACCATTTAGTAGCCAAAGCATTTAACGCAAATAAATGCCACATTTGTGTCAAAAATCAATACTGCAGCCAAGCTTAATATACTCGTGGAAAGAGGCACAGCTTTTGTTTTCCTAGCCTGCCAAATGCTGCTTCACCTACAAAACAAATGGTTACTACAATCAGTTTACTGCAAGCTCCATCTAACTATCGGCCTGCACGTCAGGGGGATGCAACACCAACCAGCACCAGCAGTGCAGCTCTGCGTGACACACAAGCTATCTGAACTCCCATCGTTTGAAAAGGGGCTGCACATAAGGGTTGGAAAAGCTCAGAAAAAGATTTTGAAACAATTTCTGCTCACAGTAGTAAATAACATAGACATCTATCACAGAAGTATAGTAACATTAAGGTTGGAAGGGATCTGGGGATCATCTAGCCCAATCCCCCTGCCAAGGCAGGATCACCTACAGCAGGTTACAGAGAAATCTGTCCAGGTGGGGTTTGAATGTTTCCAGACAGGGAGACTCCATAATCTCCCTGGGCAGCCTGCTCCAATGCTTTGCCACCCGCAGCGTAAGGCAATTCTTTCTCATGATGAAGTGAATCGCAATTTATAATTCTTTTTCCGTAATTTTAGCTGTATTTTAGCTGGAGCACTTCAAACTTCCAAGAGCCGACACTCAATCCACGCTGCTCGGAAGAGCCCATCCAAGGGTACCGCTCGGGAAAGCGCTGCCTCCCTGCTCCCAGCCTGACTTCGGGCAGGCAATACCTGTGAACCTACACCGAGCCTAGCGCTAGAGGGACGGATGGACAGCTGCCCGGGAGCCCCTTTAAAGCCACACAGGAGGAGCCCCCTCCCACAAACACCTGCCCGCTCCTTCCCATCGGCGCGGGCCGGGTCTCCTCTGGGCAGCCAGCCCAGCCCCGGGTCCCCCGCCACCACCATGGCTGTTGTTATTTGTTTCCGGCAGCACCGCGGCGTGTCGGGGACGAGGAACAACGCGCCGCCCGCCGCCCCCTCCCGGCAGCGCCCCCAGCCCAGCCCAGCCCAGCCCCGGCCGCCCCGCCGCACTCACTCGCCAGCCGCGGGCCATCCAGCCCCCCGCCGCCGCCGCCTCCGCCGCCTCCCGCCCCCAGCTCGGCTTTCTTCACCACCGGCGACGGCGACGAGCAGGGCAGGCCGCTGCTGTTCATGGCAACCGCCCCGCCGCCGGGGTCGGCACCATGGGGAAGGGGGCGGGCAGGGGGAAGGGGCGCGGGGACCGCCGTCACCCCGGGTCCGGCTCCGGAAGGGGCAGGAGGAGGAGGAGGGGGCGACTCCGCGCCTCTTAAAGGGGCCGCGCGGCCCGGGGCGGCGGCGCCTCCTCCTCCTCAGCGGTCCCGGCGCTCGGGGTTGTTTATGCCATTTTCCTCTTCCTGAGCGGCCGCGCCTGCGCCGGCGCGGAGCACGCTGGGTAGCGCCGCCGGTCGGGCCGCGGAGGCGGAGGGGGAGCGGGGCGGAGGGGGCCGGGGCTGCGGGAGGGCGGGCCGGGCGGGGGAGGGACGGAACGGAACAGAGCGGAGCGGAGCCGCGGGCGGCGGAGCGCCGTGTCCGGCGCGGCGAGGGGCGCTGACCGCCCGTGGCAGGGCTGTCAGGCGGGCGGTGACCCCGGCACACGGCCCAGCCCGGCCCCGGGGCCGCTCGGCTCCCGGGCGCTGTGCCAGGCTGGGTCTCGAGCCTTCTCCCGCTCCGCCGCGTCCAGGTCAAAGCAGCGGCCGTGCCAGCAGGATCTCGGCCGGTTTGCCTCGGCAGAAATTCCGTACCTCGTTGCTGCCGTGAAACCACGGGCAGCGTGCTGGCCGTGCCGTGCCGTGCCGTGCCGTGCCGTGCCGTGCCGTGCCGTGCCGTGCCGTGCCGTGCCGTGCCTGCTGGCGTAACGGGAGCGCGGCCCGAGGGATTCTCCCTCTCCAGGCGACGAGACGCAGTTCTTAAGAAAATGCTTCACGTCTTTTCCCCGGAGCTTGGAGAAGTTTGTTAAGTGAATTTTAACTGACTGGCTTGCGGTGCTACTCAGGATTTTAATTTTTTTCAATTTTTACTCAGCCAAGTTGTTGGCATAGCTCGTGGTGCTGAAATAGTGTGTATATATGTAGTTGAGAAAATATAAGTTGGAGTGCACTTGACATTATTTTGGTAAGAAAAACATTTACTGTAGAATTAAGATTAATTGTTGTCTATCATAGCCTTCTCTCTTATTAAAAATGAAAAGAAAATCAGGGCCTGCCTAGAACATGCTTTGACAGTTTGTGTGAAAAGAAATTGAAAAATAATGAGTGAGCTTGTCTCATTGGAACAAATCAAAATCTTTCTTCCTCAGATAGACTGTTCAAAGACCTTGAGAAGTAAATGTACCTTAAGCTGAAATCTCAAGATCAAAAATTTTGGACAGAAAACTAGAGAAAGGACAAGACTACAACAGTGTTAGACTTCTGTTTCAGACTGTGTACCAAGAAGACAGGGTGAGGATATAATCTCTCTGTCATTCCCCAACAATTTTTCTGAAGGTTTTTGCCTCAGACTCAGGGCCTGGGCAATTTTTTTTAACTGTTTCTTAGAAGAGCGTCCTTCATATAGGAGCTTTTAGCTGCAAACTAAATTATGCATCCTCTGCCCAAGTCTGAATCCCCTAACCATTTTCTTTCACATAGGGAAAAGCTTTTAGCTTCTTTCAACAGTATGGCAAAGAGCTCACAGCTTCTGTCTTCCTCCAAGCTTGAAAAGTAGGCCAAAGAGTGGAGAAGCCCTGTTGGTTTCTCCATTAAAATCCCCATGTCAGAGCTCAAACAAACCACGGCAGATTCCATGAGGGAGAAAGACCTCATAAATGCCTCAACCATGGCAAACGTTTCACTCCCAATTTGCACCTTCTGAGATAACCAAAATCGGTTTGATTTAGTGGACGGATCAGTCCAGCTGCTTTAGGTGAGGTTCCCTCAGTGCTGCTTGGCTGTGTATCACTCAGCCCCCTGGCATTAGTGCTGTGCCTCTGAGGAGTGGAAACAAGGGCTTCCCTGCATTGTTGCAGCCACACACGGGTGCCTGCAGGTGACACTTCCCTCAGCTCCTGCATTGAAGAGAGTCTGGGAGTGCATTGTTTTCTCTCCCTTTGTCCTGCTGGTCGGTGCGCAGGGAAAATGCCAGCAGAAGGTGGAGGTCTCAGGCAGATGGGGCCTTCAGGGTGCATGGGTTCTTAGAGGGGAATGGGAGGTAGAAGGTGTTTTATTGAGGTAATGCCAGGTGTGAGGGGGAGACAGGAACCCAATATTCTCTGCTTAAGCCTTACTATCAATCATCTATTTATTGCCTCTTATTCCAGGAGCAATATCCCTTGGATAAATCCCTTCCCTCCTCAGAGTCAGACTGGGTAAAAAAGTTGTATGCACATGTGAGGTGTTTTGAAAGGAATGCACAAAAATGTTACTAAGGGAGAAGAAAAATCTCAGCTTTCACCCAGAGTTTTCCCAAGATCTGTGGGCCTTTTGTCTGGAGCTTTAGTATGGTGGATTTAATGGTATCAAATTATCTTACAAGAGATTTGATGATACACGTAGGGTAATACCTTTTCTGGGTAAACTGGTTGAACATGAAGTTTATTCTTCCAAGCAAAGACTTGAGATGCGTGGCCACTCCCATTGCTGAAGTGTATTCTTACCTGTGTTTTCAGCCTTGTGAATCTGCTTTTCCCACAGCTCTTTTGCTGATCTCTGCATATGTCTAATATTACATGTACAGTGAGGTTAGGAACAAACAAGGACACAAATGGGCTTGTGTACGCACGACCCACATTTATTCTATCTGCATGCTGTAGCTCAGGTTCAAAACATTCCCACTGGATGTGGGAAGAGCTGAGGTAGTGGACTGGGCAGTAGTGCATGGTCCTGCCAGCCTGAGTGCCCACCTAGCTATGAGGTGTGCAGTATGGTGCCAAGCATGTTGGGGTTCTCCCCACCAAAGTCAGCCTGAGTACTGTGCCTCAGCCACTAAACAGAAAACCAACTTGGAAATGTCCCTCGCCTTTTCTACATTATCTTGTCCAGTGGAGCAGAAGAGGCTCAGGGTGGCATGAGCCTCTTTTTGTGACTCTGGCAAGCTTTCACCTCTCCTGTCCCTTCATTTCTCTTCACTCTTTACAAGGATGTGGCCTGAAGACTGACCAGCAGGGAATGTCCATATGGGAGCCTGACATCTTCTCATTAATCATGTCTTCTCCAGGTTCTGATTTTTATTGCCTGTTCCTGCTGACGAGCCAGAGTGCTGAGGAGGCCCACAGACCATTCTCTGTCTGCTTCAGCTTGCTCCCCAGCTTTGTGTAGTGCATGGAGATGTACTATGCATTCCTGCCACGGAGTGATTGATGATATTTTTCTCAGAAAACTGGGTCCCCTGATCATCGCAGCTTGCGCCTCTGTGGAGAGTGTTGCTGTACTTTGCATGAAATTCAGGAAGCAAGAGGAAGGAGAAAGAGATAGATACCCCTGGGTCTTGTCCCACTTTGTAGTCAAGTGATAACTGTGGTGTGCTTTTCGACCCAGAAAGGGGGAAATACTGCTGTATGCACGCCTGCAGCCATGGCCAAGTGACAAGAGTTTGTATGAACTGTGCCAGAAAGGCAGAACCAAACATTACGAGATGAAAAATCTGGGGGGGGTGTAATCCTTGGAAAGGAATCATCTGCTAAGAGCTCTTTTTTTCCAGCCAAATCAGCTTACAAGTGCCAAGCAGCTCCCCCCATAACATTTGAACCACTCTTGAGAAAGCCACGTTTGCTATTGAGAGTGACAGTTTCTCTTTGTGTCAACCCAGAATTAACATGTTTATTAAATCGTGTGGAAACAAAACCTTAAGTGCAGGCTGGCATCAGATAATGCAAATGAATGACAATACTTTTTAAGGGAAAGAGTTACTGTAGCTGACTTTTTTTTAAGGTGTAGGCAAGACAAGTTTTGTAGGTAAGAATCTTGTTTAACCAACCAAGTAGCTGAAAAAAGTAATGTGTGAACACTGGGTTTGTTCCAACAGTACCAGCTGGGTCTATTATAAGATACTATCTCTACTTACAAAACTGGCCTTAGCACTACTGAAACAGATCAAAGGAAATACTTCTAAACAAAGTTTTCACATAATCTGAATTTAAATTTTAAAGTCTACTGTTATAGTGTATAATCAAGGAAAAAACAGATGTGATCAGGGTCCACAGCAATATCAGACAAGAATTTAGCATTTATGAATTTTTCATAATTTGTAATAATTCATATTTTTTCCAAATAAAGCCTGATACTTCAGGCTATACACCAGCTACTGTCTGAAGTCAGAGGGAGATTGCTGCTCTTGAGGAGATTATTCCACAGAATTATCTGCCTTTGGAATATTTGAGAATTACTAGCATGGCAATCAGGATATTGGACTGCATGCACTGACCTGCTGTGGCAACACCCATGGGTCCCTAACTGGGCAATTGTCTTTACTAACTATCTGGAAGAAACCCGGTGTTGCTGCCAACCAGACTCCTATTCATGTGCAAGAAGAAATTCAACTCAGTGAAGTTTTGAATTCAAATCAAGTCACAAATCAGCAGTTGACCCTGAAGTGTTCTTCCTAGCACCTACATTAATAATGTATGCTAACATTTATATTAATAATGTATGGGGGGGAGGTCTTAGCCCTAAGCTAGAATTAAAATTAGTGGGAGTACTAAATATAGGTCTAGTTTCATTGTGCTGGTATGGCTTAGCTAGAGAATGCTCCCACTGCCATAGGCTTTATCTACCCGTTGCAGTGAAGGCCAACCAGGATGTGACATAAGCTGGACAAAATACTTCATAACAAACCATTTTCTCACGGTGGAAAAAAGCCCTGGTCACTCAAAGAATGCTTTACTGTCATATACATGTGTATGATACATTCATTGAACCCTTTCAGACCCCAGTCCAGCATCTTTAGGAATAAGTTAATGGGCAGAATTTATAAATATACTTTAGCTTAGTCCAGTAGGTGTGAACTGTCCTAGATGGTTCTTTCACAGAAGCTTTTACACTGAAAACCTCACCTATACATTAAGGCTTCTGATACCAGATCAGCTGAATCACCAGCAACAGATTTTCATTATTAAATGGTAGTTTCCCCTTGTCAGAATCACAAAAAAGCAAAGTATCTTCAATGGAATCCTAGCAGCTACCAGTGCTGAGTGCATCAGGTGGAAGCAAAAACAAAGCACTTGGGTCACTTGCCAATTTTAAATCAGAGGACAAGGATCCACTTGCCTGGCAGATATGTAAGTGTTTAGACACATGTTTTTTCAGGCTGTGAGCTGGCAGTGAGCACTCAGTGGCTGGGATGGATGTCTGTTCTTTTCAGAACAGAAGTACAAACTGCTACCCCTGTTTTCTGAGGGCAAAACCTGTATATATGTGTATGGTTGAAAGGGGTACAGGAAAGTACAAAACACATAACTGATAAAGATGTTGAACTGATCTGGTCCCTAAACTGATCCCTCAGGAACACCACTTGTCGCTGCTCTCCACTTGGATGTGAAACCATTGACCACAATTCCGTGAGTGTAACCATCCAGCCAATTGTCCACCGATTGGTGCTTCTCTGTCAAATTCATGTCTGTCCTCTTTAGACACAAGGTTTCACACAGGACAGTGGCCAATTCTTTGCACAAGTCCAGGTGCAAAGAATTTTGCACCTGGACTTGCTTTTCCCTCACACACCAAAGCTGTAACCCCATCATAGAAGGCCACCAGATTTGTCAGGTGCCATTTGCCCTTAGTGAAGTCATGTTGGCTGTCACCAGTCACCTCCTTATTTTCCATGTGCCTTCTTAGAGTTTCTAGGGGAATCTGCCCCATGATCTTAACAGACACTGAGACTGATTACCCTGGTCTGTAGTTCCTTAGGTTCCTTTTTTGTTTGTTTTTTTCCTAAAGATGATAAGGGATTGGGGTATCTGGTAAGGGATTGGGAGTGAAGTGGCTGGGACTGTTTAGCCTGTAGAAGAGAAGGCTTGGGGGGAACCTTATCAATGTGTATAAATATCTCATGGGGGAGCCAGACTCATTTCAGTGACAGGCCCAGATGCAATGTGCACAAACTGTAACAGGGGAAGTTCTCTCTGAATATCAGGAAACATTTTTATACTGTGAGGTGTTTTAAGTGCTGAATAGATTGCCAGGAAAAGTCGTGGACTCTCCATCCCTGTTCGTATTTAAAACTACTGGATGTGCTCTGGGGCAGCCTGTACTAGCTGATCATATTTTGAGTATAACACTGGACTAGGCATTCTTCAGAGGTGTCTTAAAACCTCATCCATGCTGAGGGACTGTGTACCGGTGCGGGCTGTGGAAAAAAGGGGCAACCTGCCAGCCAAGAAAGCTTGTTGCCACCATGGTATTTTCCTGTTCGCATTGATTTCTTTAATGCCCATGGAATCCTATGCTTCCTTTTCTCGTTTTTGCATCCTTGCAAATATCTACCTCCCTAATTTTCATATCACCCCAGCTTCTGCCTTTGCACTGCAAAACACACAAACTTGTGTTGAGCACCACAGCACAATGCTGTTGACTCAGTCAGTGTGTCTAAGGCAGTCTTGTGAGAGATCATGCATTCATATCCATGAACAATGCTGGCCTCTGTGCCCCACTGCCCCTGCAGTTACCTTCAGGATGTTTTATTGCATCTTCTTTTAGCTATGGTTTGTCTGTCTAGTTCTGATTCATCTACATTTTTATTTTGACTTCCCTAATACAGAAGGTATTTTATTACTGATGCCAAGCAGCTATCAATAAAAATTCTAAATATAATCTCTGAGATGTTTCTGAGAACACTTTATCAGCAATGAGTTTATTTGCTTCGGGATTTTTTTTTAAATCCAGGTTCTCAACAGTTGCTGAATGAATGCTTAGCCCTTGGCAAGTAAAAATAACAACTGAATGAACAAAAAATATAACCTTATATATAAAATACAACATCTGAGCAAATGATAAAAATCCCCCGGTCTGTCCTGGGGATGACAGGGGAGAAGCTTCAAAGAATCCTTAGAACTGGGTCTGATTTGTGCCCAGTGACTGATGCATAACTCTGCAAGACAGGGAGATCTGTCTGCCTCTCTGCAATGTCTGTTCTGGTACAAATCAGTGGGGCTTTCTGGCCCCAGCAAGTTCAGCTACATCTGGACCAATTCCACCTCTTGCACCCCAGCAACCTGGAGCCAATGAAGAGGCAGCTCCTGAAGCACTATGCTCCAAGGAAGGTGGCAAGCAGGAGCAGGCTGAGGGCAGAGGGATTCTGCCTCTACAGGCTTGTGTCTGCGCCTGGAGGCCTTTATTTTTATCCCCTAGACAAGTAATCTGCGTAACAACTTCAGAACAGCTGTGGCTCACTTTGAACCTTCCTGCAAACAGTGCTAGTTCCCTGTTCCCCTTGGTGTAAGCACAGCCCCATGCCACGAGCCCACTCCCTGCCGGGGTGGCAGCCCCCAAGATCTCAGAGGTGACCACAGTAGGTCCTCTGTCACCAGCAGAGCAAGTGCTCACCAAGCATGGGAAACCTACCTCAGCCTGGCACAACAGATGTGGCAGGGTATTCCCATGGCATTGCACAAACTTCATTTGGATTTTTTTTTTTGAGCTCTTCAGCTTTGGCAAAACACTTGCTTTTCCCCTCATCAGGACTTGTGGAAATCACGCTTGCTGCCAGCATGTGAAAGCAGAAATTGTAACTGCTTCAAAAATAAAAGTTGATGTGAGACAACACAAATTTACAGGAGAAAATATATCTTAGTAAGTGCAAGCAAAGGACTCGAGACTGAGCAGCTGAAGTGGAGGCAGATGCTCAGCTTGGTGGAGGCATCCTCTGACAGAAGGAAGATGCTCCCCGAGCCCCAGAGAGGCCCCTCTTCTCCACGTCCCACAGCCGTTTCCTTGTGGCTCAGGTCTCCAGCCCTCTCTTTTGAAGAAGTGGTTTCACTGTGGGCAGTGACATGCACCCTTAAGGCAACCACCTGCAGGCTCAGTTTCACTTGTGGGGCCAGGGCCCTGCAGGGCACCACCAGCCATGACAGCGAGCTGGCCCCACGGCTCCTCCGCTGGAACTCCATTTCAGCTCGCAGGTGAGGTCTTCTCATCACACTCCTCAGGCTCTTTCGTCTCCGTTTCCCACTCTCACTGCATCCCTTCACATCTTTCCTTTCTTTCCCCTTTGATTTCTTTTTCTATTGAATCTTTTATTTTCTATCTCATCTTTCTTCTCTCGTCTGGAGATGCTCTTCCTCCCGTCACCCTAATCTCTCCCAGCCCAGCCTGGCTTTTGCTCTTACTGCATCTGACACATTTTATGCTCAAGGCAAAAAATATTTAAATTACTGGGGGTTTTTTTGTTCTCTTTCTTATGATGTAAATATATTTCCTGCTGTTAATGCTAGCTTGACCTGAACACTTTAAATAATATACCTGCAATTTCCCACATAAATAATCTGTGAATCAGATACCTTAGTAGAGCAAAATATAATGATGCATCATTGTCTTATCAGGTTTTTTTTGTTGTTGTTTAATGATCTAAATAGAAGAAGGCATGATATTAATATGCAGAAAGTACCTTTGTTTACTGTTAGAGTGAAAAGTTTTGGAATTTTATTTCCTCTACTGAAAATCAGCCCAGCAATTAACTGTTAAGAAAAAAGGAAAATAGTATTTGTTTCCATCTCAAATGCCTGAAACTGTTTTTCTCTAAAATTAATGGCTTGTTCCTATCAAAAATGATCTTGCTGATTCAAAATCCAGGACTGAGTGCATGTTTTTCTCCTGATTGATATAGTTCTACTGCATTCCTGAGAAAGATTTTTAACAACCTGTGGTCCATTTTCAGCTCCATATACAGAGATAATAATATTTACTTCAAAGAGCAATTGTTAGATGTTATTCATTCATGGTTGAAAGTCTATGTGAGCTTCTTGAAGAGAAGGTGGAGTAAAAATGAAAATGAATATTTTATGATCTCATGCTTTGCATGACTGCTGATACTACGAAGCAACCCCTGTCAGAGGGATTTCTGTGTTTTCTTCTTGACTGGGCTTTGATACTTTTGCAGGCTGCCTAACAAAGTAAATAAAAATTACTAACATCTGGGATGTGATGGTGTCCAAAGGGCCCTGTCAGCATGGCTAAGAGACAGTTCTGCAGAGAGAGCAAAAGGTATGAGAGCCCCAAGATATGATTATCCTCTAGCAGGACTGCTGTTCTTTCTGCTGAGATATTATTTAGTCAAGGCAAGGTGTACAGGGAGGCAGTGTTTCTTCTTGTAAGGCTGGCTATTGTAGGGGAAAAATGCAAATGCTTTTGGATGTACAAAACATTAAAATCTGAAGCATCAGAGACGGACTTGACAGCAAAAATCCTGACAACTGCTAGTTCCACACGTGTCTCTAACAGTCACTCTTAAAAACAATTTTGATGTAAATAATGTGAAGCATTTAATGAATGATATATACTTTCTTTAAAATGCCTGTGTTCCCTTTAAGAATCTGTTGTCTGGAGATAAGACTGAGTAATAAATTGTGCAGACAACAGATGGTACCCGTATGTCATCAGAAGTGGCAACACTTAACCAGCAAAGGAAAGCTAAAGAATAATAACACCTGTAAGGAAATGTCCACAATACCTTTAGACTTAAAGCAGCAGGTCAGTCTTAAAATTACAGGCTCAGAACTGCAAAAGTTTCAAGAAAGAATAAGTATCTTGCCTGTGTTTCTTGCTGCAAATAAATGCTCCCCAGCAGCAAGAAAATTAATCCCAAGAACTTCAGAAAACTGTATATACAATACAATATATATGTAAATAGAGCTATATACATTAAAAGCACTATTGCAGTTTCTCATATTACATTCTTCTGGTCATCCCAAACAAGAGTTTGTGGCTAAAGGGAATGTTATCTAGCATACAATTAGCCTTGCATTAGTGATGAGGTAGGAGCATGGATGGGGCCTGGGAACAGAGGCAGTAGTAGTTTCGTGTTTTACAAATTGGAGAATTTTGTAAAAAGAAACTTTCAGTGACCTTTCTCATCAGAGGAAGTTTTCCACTGACAAGCACTCCTGCTCCCTTTATTTTAATTGCACCCCTTTCTTACTGAGAGATATTCATGAAACCCAGTTTCAGGGCACCTGAGAGAAATGAAGATGTGAGAAGCTGCCTAAGATCTCCCTGAGACTGGCAAATGAGAGGAAATTGTAGAAGGGCAAGGACTGCAAACTCAGATCCCAACAAGGTCCAGGTTAGATTATGGTGTGTCTGACTGCATAAAAATTGTAGGGCAGTACTGTTGAAAATTCCCTCACAGAACATACAAATGTCCATTAAATTCCTGTGGCAGAGATCCTGGAAAATATGAAATGGGCCAGCTTGTTTCTTTTGGAGGAGAACCCAGAAATGTGTGGGACCCAGCCACCTGCAGGATCTGTTCAACTCCCAGCAATACACTGATTTCTCTCCAACAAAACAGCTGACAAACATTCCAGAGCAAGTTCAGGCACTGAGCCCTGCCACTCTCAGGAAGGTGAAATCAATGAGCACCCCAGGGGGAATCAAGTTTGATCTTGTCTCTCTCCCAAAACATGCAAAAACCTGGGTGCAAGCTGGTTGTGAATGTTGGATAAGGGCAGTACATGGTCTGCTCACTCAGGGAAACTGTTGGGCCCAGCAGACCACATATTCATGGTCATCCATCACCATATATTTCATGGATCAGAAGATAAAGTATCACTTCTGAAGATTCCTGAAGGTGAAAGGACTGTGCAGGAAAACAGTTGTTTTCCAATGGAAGTAAATCCAACTTAAAACTATGGCTGTTTTGTTCCTTTTGAGGTTTGGAGCCATTTGCTTTTCTCCTTTTCTTCAGAAAATTCCACTGGTTACCCATATTCCAAGGTACTGAGAAGCAGAAAGATGCTCAGAGTGCATCCCAACTTCCAGGGCTGCCCCCATATCTCTGCCCAGTGCTGGGTGGGTGCTGCTGCCGTGCCTGCTCAGCAGAGGCAGCTTTGTCAGCAGAGCAGAGCTGAGGGCATCCTGATAATGACCCCCAAAATAATACAGCATGGAGCACCTCTTGTTCACAGGCTTCTGAAAATGTATCTCTCAAAATACCTGAAACTTCATGAAACTCACATTTCAGCTGAGAAGATGATTTAGCTGGGTTGATTTAGGTTTTCTGAAAATCTTCCTTTAAAACTGCTGGAAAAAAATGAGCAGGGCAAACAGACAGAAAAGCTATCTTATTGCCTGGATATTTAGCTCTGTTACCGTTGTAAAAGACAGTATTTACTCCTTTGGCAGTAGATAAGATTTCTAATGTGTGAGATACAAGGGCTAGTTTGAAAAGTGATTTATTGTTACAACATTCTCTGTAAGGAATATGTTGGATTTTACATTCGTACAGCTGCTTTGGAATTGAAGTTATTTTTAACCCTAACCTCCTAATGAGACAAGTAAGAACAACTAGTATTTATTTTGTTAAATTTTACCATATTTAGTTCAAAATAGCAACTGTGGGGGTTTTTTTTCAGATATCTCAGATTTATTTATATATATATCTCTTCTTATTTTGCACCAAAATTGTTTTCTCCCACTCTCCCTCTTTCTGTCCATTCTTCCTCCATACACATCTGAAGCCTTCTGTGTTCCCTCCTCCTTCCCTCTTCCAGGAAAGTAAGGACAATATAATCTATTCAGTTAGAGAAACCTGTTTTCATTTAAAAGGGAAGTTTTGCCATACTAGGATGACAAGGAGTATCAGTTCTTTATCTGCCACCTTCTGTTTTCATTTCTCTTTCAAGCAGATCTTTTTCATCTTCTTGAATTTGTGTGAGGACTCTTATACCTTTACCCTTAGATACTTCAGTTGAAGTAGCATTGGCTTGCAAGTTAATAAGTCCACTAATGTCAGTAGAAGTGCTACAGTGTATTGGGTAATGAGCTGGAGTACTTAAACACAGAGCAGTTAAAAAAAAATAAAATAGAGCAAACTTACTTATGTCATTAGATGAGATAGATCTGTTTACCTTACTTCAGGGTTGTCTATCCAGCTTCTTAATAGCACAAACATGCCATTCCCATGAGCAAACATCCTCTAGAGAACAGTCAAGGATAAGGACAGCCCAATGCCACTTTCTGATTTGTGGGAGGCCTCTGTGGTGGCATCACACCAGTGCTTCTTTGCCCACAAAGTTGTGCAGTTGTTCACACAATCACAGCAGGGTTGAGGAAGGGACCTCTGGAGGTCATTTGGTCCAACCCTACTGCTCAAAGCTATCTTAGAGCCAGCTGCTTAGGATCCTGTCCAGGCAGCACTTCAATATCCCTGAAGGTAGAGACCACCACCTCTCTGGGCAATGTGTGTCCATGTTTGGTCACCCATACGGTGGAAAAGTCTGTGCTCATTGCTCTGTGTCACTGGGCACAATCAAGAAGAGCCTGGCTCCTCTTTGCACACTCCCTTCAGGTGTTTGTACCTCTGAGCTTTCTCTTCCCTGCTCTGAACAGTCCCAGTTCTCTCAGCCTTTCCTCATAGGAGATGTTCCTGTCCCATAACCATCTTTGTGGCATTCCACTGCACTTTCTCCAGTATGCCCATGCCTCTCTTCCACTGAGGAACCCACAGCTTGGCACAGGACTCCAGGTGTGTCCTTGACGGTGCTGAGTAGAGGCAAAGGACTTCTGTCTGCTGGCAAAACACCTCCTAATGTGGCTCATTGATGATCATACTTGGTGGGGTAGAAGGGAGCCAAGAAGAAGCTCCCTTGAGAGGACGGAAGATGTGGACAAGAAGCAGAAGAAGAACCAGCCACAGGATAGGCTCTTCCTCAGAGGGGTTTCCATGGTAGCTGAAGTTCACTGTATTTTCAGCCACTTTTCAGCCACTTCCTAAAAAAGGGTGTCCTCAGCAGCCCCAGTTATTCTTCACAAACTGGATCACAATGGGCTGGAATTGCCCAAAATGTGGCTAAAGCAGCAGGGATTTCAGTGAGCTCCCCGTGAGCACCAGCCTGAGCAGTCAAACTAGGTTGTTATTCTTCCTGACTTAATGAATGCTAAAATCATGATTTTTATCACAAGCCATGGTTTGGATATCGGTCTGCAATAAAGTCAATGGTAAAATTAATTAATAACACTGGATATGTATCATGAAATATAATGAAGTATAACATGAAGTATAATGGAAAAAATACTCCTCTACTTCCTCTCATTGTTAGCTTATTTTTGCTACATAAGGCACTGAATCTGACATACCTGTAAGTAACCAGTAAAAACAAGAATATTTTCTGACTTACAGCTACCTGTTCTTTGGGGGAAGTTTTTGTCTAGTTTTCCAACAGAGGAGTGTAAAATATATGCCCCGTGTGATACCTTATATGAAAACTTCAGCCATCTCAATTACTCTTTGATAAAATCCCTGTATAATTTGCAAGTTGTCTGCAATGAGCCATAGGCTGGGCTGCTGACTGTCCTCCTCTAAGGAGACAGGTATTAGCACTGAAAAGCATAATTTTATCCGAAAGATGAAGCTTGCTGAAATCTGTACCAAAATTTCTTAGGACATAACAAGACAGAGAAAAAATTAAAAACAGTGACCAAGTTATTAGGTATTTATTTTAAAAAATATAAAAGAGCAAATTTCTTGCAGCTGTTTTCATTTGGGACCTCAAAATGGAGGCTTGATGAAAAGATGAGGAAAATTTAAAATACAGAGTTTTAAACAGATTGGACAGAGTTTTCCCTGTTGTTTGTGTCAGGCTCTGTTAAAGTAGGTGGGTCTCGGCAGTAGTTTTCTGAGGCAGATTGAGGAAATGTCTCTGTTTCTTGTATGTTAAAGATCTTTTAGATTAAGGCATAGATTAAATTTGGGAGAATTAGGGAAACAAACGTCTTAGGAGAGGCAGTGTGGTTTCACTACAGAAACTGACATAAAGTGGATGTTATCAACCAGCAAAACCCTTTGCTGAGATTTGCACTGGATGCATACAAATGGTTTACTTACTGTGACAACAAGTTCTAGTTTAATATCTCTTCTGAAGAAATTATTTTGAGATCACTTTAATAAACAGGCGCACAACCTACATGAAGGTGTTCTGAGAAAGTAGGTTTTACTGTATGAGTTGTTCTTATGAAAAGAAAACCCAATATTTAATTTTTTTTTTTACCAAAATCAAAGAATCATAGAATCATTTAGGTTGGAAAAGACCTCTAAAATCATCAAGTCCAAGCATTAATTCAGTGCTGCCAAGTCCACTACTAAATCATGTCCTGAAGTGCTACATCTGCACATCTTTTAAATACCTCCAAGCATAGTGACTCAACCACTTCCCTGGACAGCCTGCTCCAACACACGACCAACCTTTCTTGAAGAAATTGTTCCTGATATCCAATCTAAACTTCCCTTGACGTAATTTGAGCCCATTTCCTCTCATCCTCTGATGTTTTACCGAGGAGAAGAGGCTGATCCCCAGCTCACCACGCTTTCTTTAAGGTAGTCGTAGAGAGCTATAAGGTCCCCCATTAGCCTTCTTTCCTCCAGGCTGAACTCCCCCAGCTGCTCCCCTTGTGTTCCGGAGTCTTCCCTAACTGATGCATGAAAGAACTCAAAAGGCACTTCTGTGTCACGCTTTGTTCCCCGAGAACATGAGAAAGCCGGGCATCTCCTCTGCAATCCCGCAGGAGCCGGGAGTGGCTCTGCACCGCTCCCGCATCCCGAGGGCAATCCCGCGGGAGCAGCGCCCCCTGCCGCCCCCAGCCCCCGCACGGGCCTGGCCCGGGACAAACTGCGCGCAGTGCCCGCGCCTCCAAGGGTGGCAGGAATTGGAGAGGGGCTGGGGGGCGAGGGAGGGGTGCTGGCAGATGCAGGTGGAAAAATAATGCGCGCGAAGGGCTGCGGGCCGTGGCAAAACATTCCAGGATCTTGTATAGCATCAGTGTTGGACCCCATTATTAGTTTTGACTCGGTACACAGACCCAAATTGAGCACTTTCTGAAACCACAGGACCTCCCCTGCTCCATTTTTCTCTCTGCTGTTTTGCTCATCTTTGCTAGAGATTCTTGCCCCCTCCCTCTAAATTCTCCACATAGATCCATCACACTCTATAGGCAAGAATCCTTTCCACCTCAAATCTCAATCATGCTTGAACACGACTGTGAATAATTATATCAATTCATTGTAATTAACTGGTAAGACCAGATAAATCACTGTTCCTGACCTAGACGTACCCCGGCTGTACAATTAGCATGAGCTGCAGCAGAGGCATCTTGTCACCTCCTTGCTTGTTAAACCCTGTTCTAACACAGTTATTATTCCAAAACGTGGAGCAACACCCCTGGCTGTACCATCATATGAGAATGAACTCACAAGGTGCATGTTTTTCTGATCTGGGAGTTATTTAAGCTGAAAGGGTGAAGATGCTGAGAAAGGAAGATGTGCAAAAAGATGAGGAAGGACAAAAGTTAAGTTTGATGGGAGAGAAATGAGATATGGTTAAAAGGTAGGAACTAACTTCAGATCAGTTCTTTTTACCTGTCCCGCCTCCCTCTGATTTTTAGCATATTTGTATTGAATAGAATTCTCACTTCAGGATCCACCACTCTCTGGGTGATTTGAGAAAAATGCTACCACGTGAAAAAGTGGAGATGTTAAAGAGTTAGTGAATTAATATTAAGCTCATCCATGCCACTGCTTTGAAGATTTTTTTTCTGACAAGTCATGATAGACCTAGCAGTTTTCCTGGAAGAAAGGGCCTATTCTACCTCCCTTGATCACAAAGAAAATTTTGGCAAATTAATCCAGAGAGCCACACCCAGAGGACATTGTCAGAAACCAAATAAGACCCAAATCATAGTTTGCTTTAAGTAAATCTTCTAAGCTGTAAAGCAGAGTGGAAGATTGTTCCATGTCTAGGAAAGGCCTGACTGCTATGTAAAATATTAAGCACCCTGAGCTGAATACAAATACAAGATGCATCCCCTGGTATGAAGAGAAAGGTTTTCATCTTTCACAGTTCTCCAAGCTATTGTCTTTCTAGTTAACTCAGACTTTCAGCATATTTTGGAGTGGTTTTCCCAGTCTTCCAAAGGCTACCTTTGTCATCCTCCATTTGAAAATAAAATTTCAGAAGCAGTTGCATTCACCTGATAGCTGAACTAGCTTAAACAGAGCTTTTTGGTTTGGTATCTCCCCAGTAAATTCAGGCCTTTCTTGTCAGCACCATAATACATAAGATCCCTTTTTGCCTTTTACAGGCATTTCCCCAAGTATGTGCCAGCACATCTTGATGAAGTCTTGGCTCTGTCTGTGGCAGCTAGATGTTTGTCTGACTGCAGTGAGAACAAGATTTCTCCTACTGCCTTTATTTTTGTATAACCTATAAAAAGATAATGAAGATGGAAAGCACGCATAAACAAACATTGTTCAGAGGCAGCAATTTCTTTTCATTTCAGCTTCACTCTAGTTCAGCAATAGACAATATGATTATGCATGCTACATATTTGATATTCTTTACCCAGTACTTTCAGTCTCTGCGGTTCTTAATTTGGGTTTTCAGGAGGATGACTGATGTGCAGACCATAACAGCAGCCCTTGAAGAGGCCATGTAGAAGCTGGAAGATCAAGATGGCAAATCAGAACATTGCCATTTTCCCAGTGTTTCTTTTCTTGATTTTACTTTTTCTGAAAGGCTCATTCATGCTTTGATATTCCATTTTGTCCTACACAAGTCTTCAAGACCTGCACAAATTTAGGCCACCCAATATCATGTTAATACTTCTTGCTATCATATTACTCATTTGTTTCTCACTGTAAAGCATCTGGAATCATGTCAGTTTCAAAACATCCTTCCTTACCCTAAAAACCTTCACAGGAATAAAGGTACACCACAGAAGTGGCAAGCTGTTGCAGTTTACATGAAAAGGAATCACATTTTTACTTACACATGAGGGTGTCAGGTTGCTCACTGCTTCCAGCATAGTCCCTCATACCATCCCTTACAGATGCAGTTCCAGCTCATTAGACACTTTGTTTGCATGTCTCACTCACAGTCTGGTTGCTACAGCTGTCTAACTTTTGGCTGCAAATCTGCTCCCTGTTGCTGTTTAAATACATCCTTCCTTTTTCTGCTGTGGCCTTAGGACTCCCTCTGACAAGGCAACATGAGCAAAATAGAGTCATTCCACATTGAGATACATGGGCTTAGCTTGTACAATCAGAAGTTAAAATTCAGAAATCAGAAACATAAAGCAAGAGAATACTCAGCAAGCCAAATGAGTTGAGCTTCTGAGGTCATATTTTCAGGTGGCCTCTGCTGGTGTGTTTTAGAAATCAGAGGACATAGGAGGGTTTCCATCAGCTAAATCCCTGGCCGTGAGCGAGGTGAATGGTCTCTGCTTTGAAAAGAGTGAAAGCAGAATCAGCCAAGAAACCAACAGAAATAGAGAATCCTAGAGAAGGATCTGGTGAAAGGCTAGGGAGGGAACTAGGAACTTGAGTTGCACTGATGGAAGGAATTCAGCGTGCTTGGTGTAGATACCTAATGCATACCTGCCTTTCAGCTGCCCGCTGGCACTCCATCTCAAGAGGTGCCGTTATTATTTTTATAGTCAGAGGGTGGAGATACATGTCTCCACACAGAAATCACGTTCATCTTTCTTGGGGATAACATGCAGGGTTTTACTCAGACATCTGCAAAAGCAGACCATTGCCTGTGCATGCTGCGGAAAGGTGGCAACCAAAATGAAGTGTATGTTGGGTGCCTGAATGAGGAAGACTCAACCTTAATGCACTTTGGCAAGGAGAAGAGGTTGTCAAAGTGTTGCCAGCTGAGAGCTCAGACAGTTCCAGAAGATACAAATGGCAAGGAGATGATGGCAACAACTCTAACTAATTTCTTCCTGCTTCCAGTTTTGCTCCTTCATTGCCTGCAGAAAGAGACTCATCACATTTGTCCTTCAAGTATTTGTGATATATTTACTTTCTTTCCTTCTTTCAACTCTGCACCTAGCTTTATGTGCAACTATCTCAGGAACTGAAGGGGGAAAAAAAAGAAAACAAAGCAAAACCCCAAGGCCTGAGGGCAGAAATATTTCAGGTTGCTAGGAGAAATATGCTATTTTATGATTCACTGCTTATTTGTACTGTTGATGGCTGGCTTTAGGGAATTAATGGAAATCAGACACGTTTCACCCAGCCAGGTGTACAGTCTTACTTCTGTTTGATGTAGTGGTGGGTACATGGTTACTGCAGCTCCTTTAAGGTTGGAAGGTGACCTTGCAAGCTGCAGTCCTGCAGAAAGGCTTATAGGAAGCATTCTGGAGAGATGATGCCTTTGAGGCATCAGAATCTTTCCCACACCGCACTTTACGCATAAGGATAAAGGACCTCTGCTACTTGGGGCATCCACAATTCTTCTAGACACCCTCATCCAGTGCCTCAGCACCTTCCTAATGAGGAATTTCTTCCTAAGATTTAATCTAAACCTGCCCTCCTTCAGTTGAAACATTCCCCCTTGCCCTTGTAAAGTGTCCCCCTCCAGCTCTGTTCTAGCCCCCTTCAGGTGCCTGCAAGGTGCTGAAAGGCAGCCTTCTTTCCTCCAGGCTAAACAGCCCCAAATCTCTCAACCTGTCTCCATAGGAGATAATCTTTGATAATCCTCTGATAATCTTTGTGACTCTCCTCTGGACTTGCTCCAATGACTCCATGTCCTTCTGTAGCCCAGAGCTGAACACAGCACTGCAGGTGGGGTCTCACAAGAGCAGAGCAGAGAGGCACAATCTCCTCCCCTGAGCTGCTGCCATGCTGCTTTTGATGCACCCCAGGATGAAGTTGTCTCTCTGTGCTGCAAGTTAACACTTTTAGCTTATGTTGAGCTTCTCATCCACCAACATTCCTGAGTCCTTCTGCCCGGGGCTGCTCTCAATCAACGTTCCACTCAGCCTGTGTTTGTGCTTGGGATTGCCCTGACGCAGGTGCAGCACCCTGCAGCTGGCATTATTGAACACCATGAGGTTCCACAGGCTCACCCCGCGAGCCAACCCAAGCCCCTCTGGATGGCATCCCCCTTATCCAGTGTGTTGACTGCAGCACACAGCTTGGTGTAGTCAGCAAACTTGCTGAGGGTGCACTTGATCCCACTGTCCATGTCATTGACAAAGATAAATTGTTAAAATATGTTAAAACATATTGGTCCCAGTTCTGACCCCTCAGGAATACCACTTGTCGCTGCTCTCTGCTTGGACAGCAAGCCTTTAACCAGTCATTGACCAACCAGATTTGCCAGGTGCCATTTGCCCTTAGTGAAGTCGTGTCGGCTGTCACCAGACACCTCCTTATTTTCCATGGGCCTTCTTGGAGTTTCCAGGAGGATCAGCTCCATAATCTTGACAGGCACCAAGACTGCCTGTCCTGTAGTTCTCCGGGTCGGGTTTTTTTCCCCTTTGGAAAGGGGACTTATGTTTTCCCTTTTCCTATCAGTGGGAATTTCACAGGACTGACACAGTTTCTCAAATATGGTGGATAGGGGCTTACCCACTTCCTTTGCCAGTTCCCTCAGGATTCTCAGATATATCTCATCAGGTCCCATGGACTTGTTCACCTTCTTGTTCCTTAGGTGTTTTCAAACCTGATCTCCTACAGCAGATGGTTCTCAATTACCCAGTGCTCGCCTTAGCCTTCTGAGGGAAAGAAGGTGCATGATCATCCTCCATCTCACAGTGGGCATGATCATCTTCCATCTCAGTGCTGCAGAGTTTGGTGCTGCAGGGTTTGGTGCTTTCCAGCACAAGGATGCAAAAGGGAAGTGCAAAAGAGCATCTATGTTTGGTAATGCTGTTTCTAAAGGAGCCTCTATAGCACACAGTGGCTTTTGTCTTTAGACTTTCTCTGCAGTATTATGGGACATGCTTGTAAAACTTGATGTGCCTGTGCTTTTGAAAGGTTCTCCAAACAGAGCTTCCACTCAGTTTCAACACACAAATGCAGAGTTACCAAATTCATACAGTATGTCTGCACATTCAGTTTGGCTGTTTTTTAAAGATGTAATCTTTCTACAGTTTTGTTGTATGTTACCTAAAACTACTATCCCATAGCAGAGATCTAGACTTTATTGCATGTGTTTTCTATTTCTGTCTTGCAGTTTTTGTTATGACAGCAGTTGCTTTCACTTCTACAATGACTCAAAATACATCTGAGATCACTTGTGGGTTTATCAGCCAGAAGGATGAAGGTTCAGAAGCACCAGAGACATCAGTAGCTCCTAAGGTGATATAATAGATAACAAGTTGCTTATAAAATGTTCCTGCCCATTCCAGGATACCTTCCCAGGAGCTTACAACACCCTAAACCTTTAGAATGTGAGGACATCACAGACAAAATCACTAGGGTTGTGCCAAATATGGCTCCAGAAAGTTAGAGGGATACGTATCTGAAAATTCAGACTCTGAAATGGTGAATAGTTAAGTACCAGTTTTCTCTAAAACTGGCTTTTTTATTAACAACTTGATGTTATCTTATATCAGCATGCCTGAATATTGCTGGATATTGTTGGCAACATATCAGTGTAAAAATAGATATGAAAATATGTCCCCTTAAGAGGAGACTGCCAAGGCCATGGTGTGTGTGTGCCACAGATGGTGGGACTGACAGAAAGTTGTACTGCCCTCTATTCCCACCACCGAAGCCCATAAATCCCTGCCAGGTCCAAACTTTGACTTACACACCAAAGCTGGACAATGAATCAAATACTATTTTATTTTCTTCTCTTCTGACTCAAAATGGTAGAAAACCAGGTGGAGGTGATGTGTAACTAAATTATAAATCAGCTGAGACCTGCGGTTAAAATATTTCCTGAGGATTCTTGTTTCAAGGAAGTCTTATGAAATCTTTTTCATTCCTGAACAAATGAATCTGTAATTCAAATAACAGATGAAGGTATAGCAGCATTGTAGCTGTAGCTGAAGGTATAGCTGTCCTTGTATCTGACAGGGCAGAATATGGCTGTTAATTCTGGGTACTTCTCAGGTCAACAGAAAGGAGAAAGGAGAAAGGCATGAGAAGAACCAAACAAGCAAAATGGGGATGCAATGAACTCTGTCCTTTCATAAACTTATGCTGGATAAAATTCACAAAATTCACAGCAAAGCAATAGAGACATTTAGGGCTCCTCTTCACACGGAGCTACTTACTTGCCAACTTTTGCTGCAGCTAATCTTGGAGACTCACTAATCCGTTGGTGGCTTTCAGAATGGCTGTGGAAGATTCTGTTTCTGTTTGCAATTCTCCTTTAGCTGTACGCAGGGCTGAGGAAATGAAAAATATGACAGCATCCAGCCCAAATGTTCCTTACCCAGTAAAGCCCCCAAGGAGCTGAGGAGCAGTCTAGCCAGATGATGCAGTGACAAGCAGTGAGATGCTAAAATAAACCAAGCATTCTGACCCTGCCTTTGCATCCAAGTTGCAAACAGAAGGTTTTATTATAGTTCTGTGTCTCCCTTTGGTTCTAAATAAAAGGAAACAAAATCAAGTGTAAAAAACAACCCGTATCACTAACAGAAATTACCATGACTCTGGCTAGATTTTTCTGTGGTGTTTGTCTAGAGAACAGAATTTACTAATTCAACAGGAACCCTATAGAGTTTCCTCATGCAATAGAGGAAATATGTCATTCAATAGATGAATATGTCAGTCAACATATTTATTAATAGGTTAGATGGTAGAAATTATAAAAAGAGCATCCTTTAAAATATCTGAATGCAAAAAAAAAAAAAACATCAAATAAAGCTAACTGTTAATAAATACTTAACAGTCTGTCCTCCTGCATTGCAGATTCCTAATATTTTGGAAGATCTTGGGTGTTACTTGAATTCTCAAGGAACAGAGAATATCTACCAAACAATAAAAGATGTGGAAGTCAATATATTTGAAGATATTGAATTAAGAATAACAATGAGAATTTCAAATATAATATCATGCTTTTGGTTGTTTAAAAAGAGCAAAGCCTGTAAACTTTCTTTTGACTCAGAGAACAGGTAAGTCAGGGGAGGTACTGGATCAAAGATCCTTTAAAAGATCTTTTCTTTTAGAATGCAAATCAAATGTTTTCTGTGACTGTGCCTGTGTTTGATTTCATGTATGCATTATCTTTTTCAATCTCTTAATCCTTTACTGTTGTCACTCAGCAGCACATTACTGATTGTCATTTAAATCAATGTACACATATGAATCTTAAAACTAAGAACATTTTTAAATAAGCTTGTTCTTTTAATTTGTATAGCATCCTGCATGGGAGTCTCCAGGCACTCTCTGACATTGATGGATTTGAGCTTTGCCATGCTCGTGAGGAAAATTTGTGATTTTATAGTCAAAGAAAAAGAGGCACAAAGAATTATGTGACTTTTAGGATCACAGTGCAGATCAAGAACAACAGCAACAGCATTCTAATTCTCACAGCCAAATCTGGACTGGAACCTGAGGCTCCATAATTGCCTCCTCATGCAAAACTTGTAGAATGAGACTGTAGGTAAAGCATTTGGCTGGGGGGCTCCTGAACTGCCTCAAGCTCAGGAAGGCCATCCTTCCCAATGCTCAGCATTAAGCATGTGGTACTGTGGCTGTAAGTTCCTTTGTGCTGCCTGTGTAGGAAGACACATGAAGTATTCAGGTTGAAGGGCACTGTGTAAATAATGAATACCCGTGTCTTTGAAGGGTTTTTGCAAGTGCTAAAGAGCTAACATTCAATTGTGTGTGCTGCATATTACCTTCTTCATATTAGCCTGACAAATGCCACTTTACTTTCTGTTTTATAGATATGTTACATCTTTGGCTTTTTCCCAAATAAAAGAAGGACAAGCTGGAAAATACACCCTCTTGGTCACAAGTAAAACTGGCAATTACACAGTAGTTGTGCCTGTTCTCATCCGCAGTAAGTATGTCTACATGAAAGGGGTCATTCCATCAATAGGTTCAAGGGCAGAGGCTCAAGTTCAGTCAAAGGAATGAAGCTTTCATGTGCTGCACTTCAAGCACCTTCCTAGATTAGCATAGCACTTGGAGCTGTCTTCGGAGGCTGAAGTCAGAGACACAAACCGTGTGAGTCAGCTTTCTCTAGTCAATAAACCATGCAAATGAGCAAATAAAGATGTAAATGCACAGAAGCTTTCTTCTCCCCTGTGAAAATCCTCCTCTTTGTCAAAAGAGACAAACTGATGGTGGCTTTTTTTCTGTGCTTTCAATGCTCATGGGCTAGATTTGTTTGCTTTCATTTTAACCTGTTTATTGTTGGTGTTGCTAACTGGGCTGTAATCTGGACCAGATCAGGATTTCCCTTTTATATTCTGGTCACAGTTTGACCTGCTGCCACTTTTCCACTTGTGCCTGCTGCTGGGTCTCTCACTTCTCTCACTGCTTTTCCCTTTACAATTCTGTGGGTGGCAAGAGGTCCACTGAGGAAAGGGGAAAGAAACAGTCCCTCTTCTCAGCGCCAGCTTTGACTTGTTCATTTTCTTTTAAAGCAAAACACATCGGTTCTGCAGCTGCCCAACACAAGTGTGCCTGAGAAGCTGAGGTTTTAGCTGCTGTTAAATGCTCATGACAGAGCACCTGTGAGGTGCAACTTTTTGAAAGGCTCCCAGTGGGAGTGGATTTGATTGAGTTTTCTCAAGGCTCACACAAGAGACGTCTCTGATGCAAAGGCAACAGCTGCAACAAAGTGCAAGCTTCTGTTTCTAACTAGGGATGCCCAAAACATCTCAAAAAAACCCCATAAAGAGAGAGTGTCTTTTTTTTAACAGAATAGAAAGATTATATTATTTTGTCTGGAAAGGGACAAATTTAAAGATAAAATGTAAAACTGCAGAAAGAAATTTCAAAGGCAAAACCTCAATCCAAACACCTAAAAGACTAGCAAACCCTTCGAGGTTTAACAAGCTGTATTACTTGCCTTGCTTTTAATAAACTGTGAGTAATCAACGTTTTTTTCCCTTTTTAGTTGTTTTTTTACTATTTCTTCTGTTTAACTTTTTTTTTCTCTCTCTGGTTTCAGAAAAGTCACCTCTAATCTCTCCTTGTTTAATTTGAAAGCTTACTGCATGCCTCAATTATAATTTTAACAGCTTCATTGAGGGGACAAGGTATTAAACCTTTCATCAAGAATTGCCATCTCTATATCAATTAAGCTTTAGAGGTAAAAAGTGTTATTACATGTGCAAGCAAGAATAGGTTGAAACAATGTCAGTAAAGATCTTTTCCATATCAATTGCTTGGATTGCTTTCTCTTTGTTCCTGTGAATTTAATGTCATAATTACATATCTTATAAAACCCTTCAGGCTAGATGTGAATCCTTCAACTTGGATGTGAATCTCTGTACGTAAAAAAAACTCTTAGACATAAATGAGGAAAGAAATTACAAAGCCATGACAATTACTTTCACCTTAGTGCGTCACCTTGCCCACAATGAAAGTATGACTGAGGAAAAAGTCGTTTTTACATGTGGCAGCTGCATTTTCATTGAAAGATGACTTAAAACGGGACTCAGTGCTTTTCATTTTGAGTCACACCTTTAGCAATTTTAATACATTAAATTTTTTGTTCCTAGTCCAGGTCTGTGTCTGAGAGGTTCAGGATGCTGGGAATTGTGTAGGAATCATTTCCCTCTGAGTTACAGATGCAGGGTAGAGAGGTTTGCTGGTTATCAGAAGTCATTATCACCCCTTCTGTTTCCATCACGTATCTGATCTGACTGAGTAAACCCCATTTTGTGCACAGATTTCGTGGTTTCAACAGATACTCCACCAAAGGATGGGCTTAGGATGTGATTTCAAAATCACAGGTGCTCCTGCCCAGTGAAATGAATAGAAACCACAGCAAATTAACACCTTTCAATATCAGCCTCAGGATTATCCCCTGGCATAAAGAAGCAGGCCTTTGGTTCAGGGAAGCTGTGCATTTAACAATCAAGGCTGAAAAGCTCATGAGACCAACCCACAGTACACCTAAGGCTAAAGCATTTTCTGTTCCCTCAGTTTTGAAACTCACGACACAAATCACAGCTCTGAAACTTTATGTACTACAAAATGAGCAAAACACTGTTTCGAAATTATTTCAGCTTTCTTAAACTTTTGCATGATTTTTATCAGAAAAACCAGCCAAACCCTATTTCAAGAAAAGGGAAAAATCAGATTCTATCAAGTGCATATCTGAGAGCTACCCCCAGCCCTCTGTGGAATGGATATTCTGTGAAACGCCTGAAAAGAGGTATGTGAATGTTCATATGCATGTTGAATTTCTAGACTGAAAGTTTGCCATCTTCTGAAGAAAAAGTGACAGTGTGAGAAGAAATTACCTCAAGATGTGCCAGGGGAGGTTTAGATTGTATATTAGGAAAAATTTCTTCACTGATAGGGTTGCTAAGCACTGGAACAGGCTGCCAAAGTAAGCAAGTGAATCACCATCCTTGAAAGTGTTCAAAAAACTTGTAATATGGCACTTGGAGACTGGTTTAGTGGTGAACATGGCAGAGTTATTTTGACAGTTGAACTCGATCTTAGAGGTCTTCTCCAATCTTAATGATTCTATGATTCTACACTGCTTAGTGTGCCTACTTGGCTTTCAGGGGGATAACTGAAGAAGAACTTTTGATTCAAAAGTTTTGGAGATGCTGCTGGTTGGCACACTCAAGGGCTGGTTGAAAACCTACGTCCACATGATCTGCTTTTGGAGTGCTACAACACATTTTTCCTAGAAATTTTGAGTATTGTGCTCTTTTGGACATTGTCAGCTCTTTGCTTTAAAAATGTTATTCCAGATTCATGTTTTGATGTCACAAGAGCAAATCAAAGCCATCTTGTTTCCCTCTAGTTTTCCACATTGTTTTTAAATTTGAATCTTACAATCATGCAACACTTTAGATTGGAAAGGACCTTAAAAGCTCATCTTTAGAGTCTAAGTGCATTGCAATATGCAGGTACATCTTCAACATCTGATGGTTTCAAATCACCTCCCTGTGCCTTAGCAGAGCTTCTAGGAGGCTCTGTTCTGTGACCTTCCCAGCACAGAGGTGAGCCTGACATGTTGGCAGTTCCCATGGTCTTCCTTTCTACCCTTTTTTAACACGATGCAGTGTTTCCCTTTTTCCAGTCACTGGGGGCTTCACCAGGAGTATCAGAGCTGAGAAGACCAAGGGGTTGTGATTTTGTGAGCTAAATAATTTTTCCCATTCTATTAATATATAAAGTTTATTCTATTAACAGGGGCAATAATGCTTTTCTCTGCAGCATGGCAGTTCAGGGTCTGGATCTCATCATACCATTGGATTTGTAGCACCTCCCACCACCAGGAAAACAGAGATGTGGTGTGAAAGCTCAGCCTCTATCATTTTAATCTTCTCTGGATTTTAATCACATCATTACCTGTCTAAGAGCCAGTTTGAGCATAGTCAGGTCATTTCAGCTCATATTTCTGCCCAGACTGTGACATTTTTACTTTCTTATCTTCACCTTTCCCAGTTCCTTTTTATTCAGTATGTGAAATCCAGTTTTCCCACTATTGTTTGCATATTCTCATGGCTTAGAGATTTATCAGATTTATTTGCTTGCGGTTAACCAAATGAGTCAATGAATAATTATGCTTGTAATTGCAGTTGCCCTTATAAAAGGCATGAAGAAACCGGAGAAATACATGGCATCCAGATGGTGCAACATGAATTATTTCAAACTTACATATGGTGCTGTGCAGTTAATGTCCTGGGCAGAGAATGCACCAGCCTCTTTACAATAGGTAACTTCCCTCTAAGGTTTACTTGCATGTGACCCCAATCCTGCTGCTGAAGTTAGTTTCACTGCCCATCTGAGCATGATTTCTAGTCTAAGCTACTTGTTTATAATCACTGGAATAAAGTTAACAGTGAATGTGAATGCTCTGTCACATGTTTAAAACTTAATTCCAATAGCTCTTTCTGGTCTCTGTAAAAAGCCTCTTGCCTTTCTGTATTTCCTATACTTGTATTGACTTTTTGTTCATGCTTTTAGGACTGTGTGCAGGGAAAAGCTCTCCAAAGTGTTCTCAAACATATATATTTATATCTAATTATTAATTAATATCTGCACTCAGATTTGCTTACCTGTTTTTTAAATAAACCCTACCTGAGCTAAACTCTATGCTCTATGCATTGTGCCCTAGAAGTATCTTGTGAATCATGACAACATTTGTTTTGAGACATCTAAATCCAAGAAGTATATTATTTTCTTGATTATGGTAATTGTCATTGCGATGTAGAAATTAATATCTATACAGCATTAACAGAAAAAATGTTGATCTAACTGAGCATTTTCCAGGCAAAGTGATGGTTGTTTCAGTGTCTATGTTTTGGTTTTGTAGATTTAAATAAAAGACAAGCAGCACCTTTACCTGAACTACTACTTAAGGTTGGGGAACCATTGCTGATCAGATGCAGAGCTGTTCACCATAATTATAAATTCAGAATACAACTATCTTTTGAAAACAGAGAAGTTGAGCAGGTAAAAAGACAGGGCATATATTCAAATAGGTTGTAGCAGGCACTATCAGCTGATTAAATGTGAATCTCTGTTGAAATCCAGGGTTACTACTTTGAAGGATTAGAATATCAAGCAAACTCCTCAGCAATTCGGATCCAGCATGTGTTTGTTTCAGCAGCAGAAAGAAATTACAGTGGACACTACACCTGCTCTTCTACTGCTCATCCGAATCAAACTGCTCTGATCACAGTTCTAGGTAATTCCAATCCCTGGTGTTAGTTTTGTCTCTCAGCTGTTTTGCTTTTTGTTTTCCATGTGTCTGTTCTTTACTTGCAGATATGCACTGCATGTTTGTAGTTCCCTTGCTAAGGAAAAAGTCTGTTTGCACTTCCAAGCAATCCAGGAGAGCCAAGAGATTAATCTGAACTGAGTCATTCTGGTACCTGAATACAATTAACCTTTTCTTTATATTGTTTTTCAGATGATTCCCTTTAAAAGACAGTGCTTTTAGAGGTGAAATGAAATGACACTGTTTAGACATGCAGTCTGTATGATGGTTTCAATGGGATCTTCTAGAAACACAGGCTGGAATTCGTCTCCTGCATTGGTGACTCTCAGCCAGTGTGCCACAGAGCCATAATTTTAAAAAGCAAATCTCATTCTACTTAAGCAACATGCTGATTTAAAACCAACAGTGTTGAATTTAGTTGAGAGCAGCCTCAAACACAAACTTCTTTTCTCAGATGGAAATAGTATACAAATGGGCCTAGGTCTGGAAATGAGGCATAAAAAGGAAAGCTGTAGGTAGGACCACGCTGCTGCAGTAGGTACAGGGTGTAATTTGATGACTGGTGTGCCTGGAGCCTCTAGCCCTGAAAACAAGGCTCTCTGAAGCAGTCACCATATGTTTGATCCTAGATGAAGTTGCTCTCAGGGTTTACGATATCTAGGCTAGGTATGGTAGGAAGTGAGAATACTTACCCCAGTCTCTTCAGAAATTACTTTCCCAGTGTGATATCCTCTTTTCAGCTTCTTGAGCAGGAAGTTCTCTCGTCATTTACAATAACTGAGAATGATACCTGTGCATTTTTTCTACACACATCTCCTTGGCAAACAGGAACATAGGGATGAGAGTGTACTGTAGAGGTAGGGCAAGATCCTCTTTTTCATCAGTAGCTGTGCATGGGTCAGAAATAGTGGTTTCTGGGATCTGTGAACTATCAGGTGGAAGCATGGGTGACAGTCAGAGGGAATATTTGAGTTGCTGTCCCTGGAAGGTTGTATTTCTGAGCAAGTATTTTTTTCACTACAATGCACCAACCTGTATTGATTCTCTGTGCCCTCCTTAATACCCCTTTATCCCAGCAAAACTTCTGAGGGTTCGTTGTCTTTGCTGGTGAAAAATCTATTTGTTTACTTACATGGTGGATTAAAGTGGGTGATGTTGTCACACCAAGCTAACAGCTGTTCTTCTCTCTCCAAGGTTCTACAGGAATGTCCTGTGCTTCTGATCCATCCCAGCATTTAGCCTAATGTGTTAATGACAGTCACTGTGGGTGTGAATTTATGATAATAATGCAGATTCCATTTCAGCAGTGATACAGATACAGATTCCACTCAGTTGCCCATGTTTTAGGGTAGCAGTTTCTGAAACAATCAGCATCCCACCTTTAAACCATTACTATGCATCATTTAACACCTGTAGCTTCAGTGGGAATCATCATGGTGTAACTTATCCAAGACAAAACTGATTTGGTTGGCACACACTCACTCCATTGCCTGGGGAGCCTGGCTACCATAGCTGTATGGATGGGTGTTCTTCAAATCTCTAATAATGCCTTTAGAAAACTGATTTGGTTGGCACACACTCCATTGCCTGGGCAGCCTGGCTACCATAGCTGTATGGATGGGTGTTCTTCAAATCTCTAATAATGCCTTGCAGCCAGACTGCTTTCATTTGTCCTTTGGTAATTGATACCTCACCAATTTATCCCAGTTTGTGTGACCATCAGGTCAGGCAGGGTGGTTAGACCACTTCAAAGCACAGCAGAGATCAGCCAACAGCTGCACCTGCAAGGCTCTTTGTTACTGTAGGCCTTTTTTGTTTGACTGTCAGGTCAGGCAGGGTGGTTGGCCACTTCAGAGCACAGCAGAGATCAGCCAACAGCTGCACCTGCAAGGCTCTTTGTTACTGTAGGCCTTATGTTCAGTTTCCACTAGCATTAAACTAAGAATTTTTAGCACTACACAATCTTATTTCAGGAATATGTAAGTTATTTTGCAGCACATTATATTAAAACCAAAAAATACAGAAATATGAGGAACACAGAGACTTGTTCAGTCTCGAGAGTTTCATCTCACCTCTTTGTCATTGCTAAGTGTAAATAGTCAAAAATACACTTAAGCCTGCCAAAAATAATAAACCAAGAAATAATGTGCCATTTTCTTTCTCCTCCAATAAAGAACTACTTTTTTTTTCTCAGTTCTTTTCCAGATAAATGGCATACACCACTCCAAGGTCCTTATATGCTCTCTGGAAAAAGCCTTTACTCTTGGCTGGTTGTGTTGTTAACAATACATCAGAGATGATATTCTGCCTGGCAGGATGAGGACCAAAATACGAAGGCTCCATGTATAAAATCAATAAGCCTTTAATATCAAAAAATAGGACAGTACTCATGAAAGCAATAATTTCTTGTTTTGAAATACTGACATGTTTGTGGTTTTTATGGGAGTTTCCAGGTATTAAGTAGACTAAGACAGATAAAACATACCAAACAGAGTATAGGGTTACAATCACAAAAAAAAAAAAAAAAATCAACTCAAAAGGAAAAAACAGGTCCAGCAATATTTTTGTGGTGTAGTTTTTCACCATGTAACTGATTAAATAATACCACAAGTTTTCCAGAGGTTGTACAGTCATTGAAGATACCTAAACTAAGAAGGAAAAAGGTCTGAGCAACCTCATCTAGCTGGACCTGCTCTGGGCAGGAGTTTGACTACATATCTCTTCCAATGTATATGGTTCTGTGATCTTTATAGAATTGATCCTAGCACCACTGGTGTCTTTAGGACAGCCTCCCCCCAAACATGTCTGCTGTTCAGTCTCTTTGGGCAGGATTCATTCCAAGCCATAAGACATCCAGTGCCAGCTATGACTTTGGTTCCTTCATCAGTCAGTGCCAAGAAACAGTATTTCCAGAAGCTGTTCAGTACATCTTTGTCATCTTCTGCTTTAGGACGGGATACATTGGAATATGCCTTTTTCATTCCACTGAGTTTATCAGACGTTCAAACAAGTAAGGTTAGGTGGATCACAGAGCTTTTGACATCTCCACTAGGCAAAAAAAATCCCACCCTAGCAGGGCAAATACCAGCAGCACATGGTTCATGGACCTCTGAAAAACATTTTTCCATGTTGCTGTCATCTTGCATTAAATATGTTTAATTTAAATGGAGAAATAAAGGATCAGCTACAAGACTCATTTGCAAAATCTTCAGTTTATTTCAGGGAAGGAGAATGGTTATGATAGTGGCGATTATGATGTTTTGTTCCTGTAGAAAGAAAGCCAGGAATTGCAGCTCTTAACACCTGGAATACACACCCAAACCAAACTAAATAATGACATTATTGGCCCTCTGACTCTGTAGGTTAGACTGAAGAGAAATGCCAGACCATTTTGGAAGTGCTCTGGTCTGACCAAATATGCAACTTCATCAGGCTCAAATCATTTGTCTGCAACTGAACACAGTGACAATATTTCAGTACTATTTTGAAGAGGTTAAAATGTCTTCATTAAAGTCCAGCCTTTCTAATACATCTTTTCTTTCTTTTTTTTTTCTCCAGAAAAGGGATTTATAAATATAACTGACTCGAAAGAAGATTTTGAAATCGGTGAGGAAGAGTTTTGCTTTGAAGTTAACTTTAGAGCATATCCTCCAGTTAGATGCATGTGGCTATATTCCAATAAAACATTTCCATGTATACAAAGTTACAGTGTGGATGGACACAGGTATTTGAATATTTTGTAATAATTTAATATAATACTGTTTCTACTTTATGTCTCATTTGGACCATTTACTGTTGATGTTTTGTACTATCTTTGTGTTTTTAAAATATGAATGGGCCACATGGTGAGACTGTTAACAAAAGGCACTCAAACATAAGTTTGGCTTTGAACAACAGTTTGCACAAATAACTTGTAGAATCACTTTATTCTCTGTTTAAAATAAACCCTTTGCTAAGTTAAGCACCCAGCAACTCTTGGGTTTATATGCATTTTGCCATTCCCCTTCTCTCTAACATAAGTTCTGAATTACAAATGTGTCACAGTTTTCATTCTGGATCACAAGTTCTGCATGTTCCCATTTTCTCATCCTGTTGTTGATGATGTTCCCAGTGTCTTTCAAAGAGCTCAGACCAAGTCCAGGGTGCTGTAGTTCCCAGGCCTCTGCTAGGTCTGCTGGCCTGTGCCTGTGTCACAGAAACATGCCGTTCTGCTCGTTCCCCAGGTCATGGATTCTTCCGCTGCTGCAGCAAAACATGTTTTGAATAAACCTGTTGGTTATCTACCTTTTCTGTTATTTCCTACAATGGACTTCTGGCACGAATCCTGTTTAAGGCTAATGTTTTCTCCATTCCCTAGGCTCTCTAATTTCTTGATAACATTATCTAATTTCCTTCAGGGTTTCTTTCAGAGTAGTCCCATGGCTTTGCAGGTAACAGCTTTTACTCACCTCAATGAAAGTAAAGCCACGCTGCTCTTTTCTAGTTTTTACATTAAAAGTGGCAGGCTGTAGGCAGAAACTAATGCAGCTACTCTGATTCCTTCTCATATTCTTAAAACCTCTGTCTACATCTGCACAAAGCTGTGTCAAAGCTTTGATTACATTTTTTATTATTTCTTTCTATAGTATTTTGGTACCTTTGATTTTATCCACTAGCTTGTCAAGTTATCTTTGCAACAGACTGGCCTTTTCATCTGCATCAGGTTGTGTATTGGAGTCAGACCTCAGTGAAGTTCAGAGACAGCTCAGTCCAGGTTAGCAAATTGTCATCTGCTGGCAATGGCCACAGGAACTCTGTCCCTGCTGATAAAGTGAGGGCTGTCAGCAAACTTTGATAGCACCGGGTGGGTGTTGGTGACTAATCTGCAATGCCTGACATGGGCTTGGCAGAACTGTGCCTTGTGACAAGACTGATTTTGGAAACGAGGTCTCAGGGGACAGCCAGGAGCATTTGCTCATCCTTGTCCAATCGGTACCTCCCTCCAGCTGATAACACGGGGTTGATTTGCTTTGCAGCTGACACACACCCCTCCTCACTGCTTGTACCAGCAGGACTCAGCTTGGCTTGGATGACTGACAGTGGGTGTAAATTCAACCCACAGATAAGAATTAGGTGCTGCAGACTGTGCCAACAATAATTATTACATTGAGAACTTTTGAAATAGTTTAGGCAGCTGTCATTAGTCAGTAAGGTGCAACTGCTGGCCTGGGATTTATGAGTCACTTCAGAGCCATCGCAGCACAAAGCAGCAGTTGCTGAGTGCTGATCACCACCTGCTGGATGGGGGAAAGGCCAGCCTCTGTCCCTGTGTCCAGGCTGGCTCAGCCACAGGCACAAGCCACAGCCACCAAGCATTGCTGGGGCGTGGCCTGGTGGCTTCTTCAGACAGATAACTCGGCCGTTTGTCTGACAGCGCTGTTGGATGAACAGGATTTTTAATGTTTATTTTGGGTAGTTATTCTTTGCGTTTATTTGCATCCTATTTATTTCATGGAAAAATAAAATAGAGGGGAAAACACTTGATTGTGCTGATTATTTCATCTGACAAGTACATTCTCTTGTGCAGACATCCCTCACAATGATCCGATTTTGGCTGAATACAAGCACAGGATAGACATGTCTCACCTGAGGGCAAAGAGTAGGGGTACATCTTTCATTCAGTTTGAAGCACGCAGAAGCAGCAAGGGTAGGGAAATCAGGAGCTTCTGCCTGAAAGCTACTGTGGCCTTCCAGATTTCAATGTGATTTTAAAGCAGAAGGATTCTCAAAGCAACACAAAAAAGTTTGTCACATATCTAAACACATTGTGAGTCTCACTTTGCATGTTCTAGTTGATTTCTGTGTAATCCTGTCTCTCAGCACTTCTACTTTGTTCCTTTCATATCCTTTTTCATTTCCTGTTTTTATTCTTTTAATTTTTGCCAGTCTCTTGTAAAATTATTCCTTCAGATAAAAGATCATATTACATTTTAATAATTAACACTGTACTTTTCTTCAGCCTTTTATTTCAAAACCCAGTGATCCATCTCTCCTGTCAGTATGCTTACAGACATTCCAGACATTTTCAAACATTCCTTCAGAATTTCCATTTTCTATTTGCTTTTGTGAGCTCTCTGTTTCAGCACTGCTGATTTTCACTTCCCCCCTAAGAGCTAATGACTTTTCATATGTTCTCTGTTAAATTTACAGTACTTAGCTCACATCCCCATATATTTTCAGGTATTGAAAATACTGTGGTAATTTTTTCCTGATTATTTAATTAGGATATAATCCTTCCAACCTGGGATTTCAAAAGCAACTGATTATTTTTGTTTGGTCCTTTTTTTTTTTTTTTCCTGTCTTCAGTATCTTTTTTGAGGCAGCTTAAAAGGGTTCTGACTTTAAAAAAATCCATGAGTTTGGAGACATCATTAAGGCCATTTCAGATTAAGACATTCAAAAGTCAATAACTATATGAAAGTGCGGCCTTAATCAAAAGATAAAATTGCCAGTGGCTTCAAGGGGAGTTTTCCTGCTTTAGAATTTCAAGGTGATACTTGGTGCTTTTGTATGTATCTTGCTTAAGGAGAAATATCCCAATTTCAGTTCTCAAGACTGATATCATTACTGCTTTCTCCTACTTTGCATATTGCTGATATGAGCTATCTGAGTTGGTTTTTTTTTCTTCTCTCTTCAAACTCCCTGAAGTTCCTGCTTGCCTTTATCACTAAAACAGAGTTGGGGACCTACAACATGGTTGCCACTGAATTGTCAGCAGAAACATCTATCCCCGAATTGTCAGCAGAAACATCTATACCCAAATTGTCAGCAGAAACATCTATCCCTGAATTGTCAGCAGAAACATCTATCCCTGAATTGTCAGCAGCTACACCTGAGGCATTTTCTTAGGATGCTTTTCTAATGCTCATGAACTGCATTATCTGCTATTCAAAGCTGACAATTGTCCTACAGCACTAACCTAGTTGGAAACACAGAAACAGGATACCATCACCATAAAATGGCATATTAACTTCTCCCTGCCTCATCCCATGTCCCATACACCAGTGACACAACAGGACAGTCAGGCATGAATCTTTAATTCTCTGCAGCTCTTTGTTGTTAGTTTCTGCCCAGACACTCGTTAGACCCCTCCTGGCCATCTCCATTGTCACAAGCTGTTTCTTGCGTGGTTTGGGTATTGGTTTTCTGCCACCCACTGGCTCAAAGGCCATAGGGATTAGAAAAAGGCTGCTTTTTTCCTGCAGAACGACCTTGAGGGTTGGTGTTTCATCTCATTGACAAGGAACTTATGATGATGAAGATGGCTTTCCTGAGTCTATGTGAGATCTTTCCATTTGGAGATATTTGTCTCATGTTCCTCCCTGCCATTGTTGTTTCCTAACACATTCTATCACATCAGCTGGAAACTCCCATCTAAGCTCCTCGGAGAGAAGAAAGTTTGATCCTTTGCTGGTCTTAGCAGATTTGCCTGGGTGTGTCTTGTCTTCCAATGAATTAGTAACAAAATCACAGCTTGACAGCCTGCGTGCACTCCAGGAAGAGTGAGAGAAAAAATGCATAATTAAATCAATACTGCAGGGAAAAAATATCTTCTCACCAGCATAGTTAGATTCTGGGTTTTATGTTCTCTAAGCAAAAATAATTTCCTTTGTATTTTTCATGAGAAGATGCAGAATTGTTTCAAGCCTATATGTGAGTTTTGACTGCCTTTGAAATATTTTTCAAGTCAATATTTTGTCCTTTTCCCTTTTTTTTACTTTGTTCCACAGCATTTCATCAAAGTTCTGCAACCATCAGCACCAGTCTGGGATATATGTATTTTATGCTGAAAATGATGATACAGTTGCAACTAAAAAATTCACTCTGTATGTGAGAAGTAAGTAACAAAACTATTGCTGAAGATTTGGCAAAGTCTGGGATTTTATCACTGGTATAAATTGAGCTATTATGGTTTTTTTTGATTGGTATTCCCTATTTCATTTACATAGATTTATTGTTTAAAATGGAGGATCAAAAGGCAAAAACATGATTCTCTTCACACTGCATCACACTGCTGAAATCCAGGCACTGGGCCAGAGAAAGACACTGGATGCTTGTGGGTTGTATTTCTTGTGTCAGTTAGGGATGGAGAACAGAGAAAGGAGGAGAAAGTTAATTCTTTTTCTTCCCTTTAGTCTACCATAAACAGAATATGAGGTATCAGTTGCACATTGAGAAAAATTAATGCTTCTTAAGAAAATTACAAGCCTAGGAACTCAGTAAATTATTCTATCTCTACAAAGCTGGAACATATGTGACTGCTGCAGAAACCACATGAGATACAGAGTTGGGAGGAAACCCTTATCCCCATTAGGAATTAGATTTCTATGCCACGTTTATGACATTTTTTCCCTAATGGCATTTATGAGTTAATGCAGTTAGTGTGGACACCCTCTGGTGTGTAACTGGTGTGTTTGGGCTGCAGAGCCTCAAACAACCCTGCCCACAATTCACACACATGCAGTCTTGACCAATGCTCTCAATCATCTCAGTTCTGCCACGTGACTGCAGCATCTCTCCCTTGCTCCAGGTCTGGGGGCTCTATTCGTGATATATAATTTATACAAGGGTCTTCTGTGCACATTTTGCACGAGTTGGACACCCAGAACCTCAGTGCCAGGGCAGTCCTAGGGCCAGCTGCTTAGTCCGAGTCACAAAAGCAGAAGTCAAGACTTCTAATTTTGGCTCTGCCATTGTTTTGGTCTGGCTGTGCCCATACAGAGAAGTGGCTGCTCCCCTTGCCTTGCCACACTGCCATCCACAAAACCAAGGAAGGAGGAGGACTGTGAGCTACACCCAGCTCTCACTGTGAGATGAAGTTTTTTATTTTGAAAGCAGAAGCAGACCTTGATCTCAGCAGATATAACATTGTCACATAAGTGTATGGGGTTCTGTCACTTGAAGTGCTGACAGAAATTGTCTTACAGAATCACAGAATTGTTTAGGTTGAAAAAGATCTTTGAGAATATAGATTCCAACCATTAACCCGGCACTCCCCAGTATACCACTAAGCCATGTCCTTAAGCCTTGTGTTGCCTTATTACAGGAAAGCCCAAAATAAGGATGCAGCTGTTGTTCAAGCAGATCTCCTGTGTTGCTGAAGGTTACCCTGCCTCATCCTGGGTTTGGAGGAACTGTCTTGAACTGAACTCATCCAAGTAAACAACTTTCTTTCTTTTTATTCATTGCAAAGAGTATCTGAGCTATCCTTGATTAAATGAAAACCAGCCTGTAACAAACTAAATGTAAAATGCACACTTCACTGTGTGCATTTAACTGTTTGCTCTACTCCAGGGGAACCAGATCACCAAAATTAGGGGAAGTTTTCCCTTTTTTTACTGCCATCAAATGAAGTCTATAAAGATGTGTATCTTGGGCTCTTTACACCAAAATAGACCCCACTGGGTTTATATCAACAGTTAAGGGGTAACAAAGTTCAATCTAAGTTTTTCTCTTAGCCTATCAAAGTTATAGGGATTTAGGGAATGCATTGGTTAATACAGGCTTGATTAACTGGGTAAGCTTTGGTTAAAAGACCTGTTATGGTGACTTGTTACCAAAACCACTAAGTCAGTGAGCGTGTTTCCAGTGAAGTTAGTAAGAGTATTTCCAGTAAAGTTAGTAAGAGTGTCTCCATTTCCTCTATTTATTTAGGGGAATGAATCAGGCTCTAAAATTTTTAAAAATGCTTAAACAGCTTTGACCTGATCTGTGAACTCTGCAATTTTTATTTTAGATATGCCAAGAAACTAATAATCCCATGGTGCAGAAGAATACTAAGACAAATTTTCTTTTGTAAGATTGTGGATAAACTCTAAAGTATTTAATTTAGCTAGACATAAAAAAAATACCTTGACTTTTTTTTACCCATACCTCTTAAAAGGCTTCCTTACATCAATCTGTGCAGAAATGGAAGAGGAAAAAAAAAACATGCAGAGAGTGGGTTTAAAATGATCCTTAAATCATCTTTCTGGGAAGAAAATGCTGTGACACATCTTTTCTGAGGAACTTCCTAATGTAGAAGCTAGTGCTATGAGTAGAGCTGAATAAATTTCTCTTATCTCCTAATTTATTTATGTAGAGACTAAATTAGACACTAAGTTGATGAATGATAGAAAAGCTAGAAGACAAAATTATTATATGGACCACCTTTCCCTCAAGTGTCAAGTTCCCTCTTTCTACATATCAGGCCTTAAATAAGCCATCAATACTCTCCATCTGGGTGGATGGAGGCTCTCCATCATGAGTGAGAGAAAGTTCATGGCTGAAGTGACATGCCTTCAGGGAAAGGAGTTAGAGCTTGTGCTCTGGGTTCATATTGCATTTATAGTTTTAGCAGTGCCTCATTTGCAGCTGCTCAGTTGTTTGAATGTTTTGAGGCAAATATGAAACCAGTGGGAATAGATGAGGTATGGGGGGTGGTGTCAGTTGTGAAACTGATGGAGGTTCCAGAGTTCAGGGGGTGCAAGTACCCTGCCAAGGCAGTGGTGGAGAGTGGCAGTGAGCCCAGTGTAGGAGGTAGTTCAGTCCCAGCTAACGCTGCCATGTCCATCGCCAAAAATGAGACTGGTAAGTGACCAGAGGTCTCACTCTATCGCTGACAAAACACAAGCCCCTTCCTTTCTTCTCTTCCAACACAGACATAAGACATGTTTTGAAACTTCCCACCTTCTCCCCTGGCAAATGTCACTAAAAAAGCTAAAAGTCAAAACTGGTCTGCTTCCTTTTTCAGTTGCACAGAGGAAATCACAGAGGGGATTCAGAACTTCTTGCCAGAGAGGAGATCCCTGGGGTCATGGATTTCAAGCAGTACTTTATACCTAAAGGAGATAGCAACAACCTTCTCAGTGGAGTGCTGTGCAAACAATTCAGCTGGTTCAGCCTGTGAAAAGAGTTTCATTAACCTGTCAGGTACCACAAGCCTGTGTTTTAGCACGGGTTTTCTCAACTAAAGCTGGCATGGTAGAACCTACAATACTTTTTATCTGGCTAAATGGCTGACTGTGCAATGGCATTGCAGGTAAAACACAAGCTCTGTATGTACACAGTATCAGAAATGGTGGGTGAATGGGAGACAAAATTGTTTTTTTCTCTAGGCCCAAAGCAGAGGCCTCCCTCCTTAAAATAAACAAGAAAAAAAAAATAGGAAGTGCAGGATGGAAGCATGACAATGCTTGAGGCTGATTCCTTATTTTACTTTAGTCATCCCTACATGAAATCTGGAAGAATCATGTTTGGCAAGAGCTAAAGGCACTTTGGTAGCTGGTGGCACGTGCTGTCCCTTGCTGCTTCCCCATAGGTCCCTGTGGTGCTGCCAGAAATGCCCATGGGAGCTCTTCTCTCCCCATGGAGGTCGCTGCACACCCAAGCAAGATCATGGCTGAGCCAACAGACCCACTGAAGGGTCAATCCCTGTCTGGAAAGCAGGAGTACTGGGAAAGAGACCTTCTTAAACTGCCATAGGCAATTGACAGAAGGTTAAGTCCTGGTTAGGCAGTCTCTCTTCTTCTCAAGGGAATCACAGATTATTTCCTCATTGAACCAGAAAGTCAGTGTGATTATTTGCACTGTGTACTTGTAACATCATATGTATTCCATGGAGAAAAATATTTCAGTTAGAGGGAACATGCTGTGGCACCAGGAATTGCTTTGAAACACCCAGGTATTTGCAGTACAGGGATTTCCTTTGTCCTGATGGACAAGCTTTTGACTACAGTGGACAGAAGTTGTGACCACTGTCAGAGTTTGAGCATTCATGTTGAAATTAGAATAGAAAGTAATCATAATCCTTATGGTTTTAGAAACAACCAAAATATGAGGGTAGTCTCGTGTTTGCATGCTCATCTACCAATCAACACTTTATTCCTGTTTATACTTGCTAAGTTCAATTCAAGGGTCACAGCAATACCTCCATGCATTTGGGTTTATTAATGGATATAGGTCTTTTTTCCCCTTTTTATTTTTTTAATGAAAATAGATGTCAGAATTACCCAGAACTTAATGCCCACTGGTCATCTTGCTTTGCATAAGGCTGCATCTCACTCCCCATGCAGAGGAGGCTCGGGTGTGAGAGGGCTGCAGACTGCCAGAACTGACCTTGGGCTCTCCTTGCATTTTCAGCTGTACACACAAACTCTGTTCCAGTGGGTAGTAATATGTGTCTTTTAAAGTTGCAGGAGCTGTTTCTTCACCCCTGGATAATGCTGCATTCTATGTCTCCGTTGGATTTTTTCTCCTCTTGATCGCTTTTTTATTTGTATTCATTTTTCTTAAATACAAAAAGGTAAAAGCAAACATAAATACCTGGCCACCCTTCTTTTGTTTTTACCAGGCTGTTTCTTCTCTAAGACTTATTTCATCATGTGTTTTTTTTCTTCCAAAGCAATTCAAATATGAAAGCCAATGGCAAATGATACAGATGATAGGGCCATCAGATAATGAATACATCTACGTCGACTTCAGAGAATTTGAATATGATATAAAATGGGAATTTCCCAGGGAAAATCTGGAATTTGGTGAGCAATCTATAAGGTAAATCTCAATACTGGAGCAGTAGTCTGTGTTGTACCAGCAGCAAATAATACTGGAATTTTGTGTCTTGTAGGACAGGTGCTTGGTTCTGGGGCCTTTGGGAAAGTAGTGACTGCCACAGCTTATGGAATTAACAATGCAGGAGATTCAGTCCAGGTGGCAGTCAAAATGCTAAAAGGTATGATCAACTCTGGTGCCTTCCACAAGCAGTGATGTATTCTACTATCTCCAAAGTAGAAGAAGCATTAGAAATCCCCCTTATACAGAAAACTTTCAGCAGTTACACACCACAAATGCTTGGCTTCAAAATCCTTTCAAAGTGCTTTCAAATCCCTGTTTCAGTTTGGAAAGGTATTGCTGAAGTGCCTTCATCCCACAACACATTGCATTTTGCCCTACACACTACAGAAGGTCTGTGTTGTGTGGGGAAGTAGGGAACCTCTAAAGAGAAGAAATGTAAATCCCCAGTGCAGATTATCCTACTGGTTATTCTGGTGACTATGACCCTTGGTCTAAGGCCCCTTTTTCTTGTAGTGCTGCCCCAAACCCTTTGTCTGCTGTGTCTCACCTAGCTTGTTTCCTAAACTTCTGGCACAATTTCCTATAGTCTTTTTCTTGATAATGACACAAAAGAGTTTTTTTCCATCCCTCCTTACGAATAAGGATACTGAACCTCGAATACTCATTTCTGCTATGGTCTGGCCTCTCTCCAAGCTGTCATGGCTCCTGATAAAATCAGAGTCCAGGAGCAAGCCTCCCTGGAAGAAAGCAGAGGAGGGCTGCCTCGCTGTGTCCCAGCTAAACACAGCCCTGTTCACAGAATGGTGGAGTACTTTACACTGAAAAAGATCTCTGGGAACACTGAGTCCAACTGTTAACCATCTGGACTGTCAAGTCCACCACTACACCATGTCTCTCAGTGACACATCTTTTAAATACATTCGGGGATGGCAACTCCACCACTTCCCTGGGCAGCCTCTTCCAGTGCTCAACAGCCCATTGAAGCATATAGGTGAAAACATTTTTTTGAATATCCAATCTAATTCTCTCCTGGCACAAACTGAAGTGTTTACCTTCATCCTTTGACTTGTTACTTGGGAAAAGAGGCGGGTATCCACCTCACCCACCTTTTGTTATATAATGGAATGAGCTTCACATTGATACCAGCACCCTGCCTATCTGTGTGCCCACACAGTCCCTTCCTGCCAGCACTGCCTTTCAGGTTTTCATCCCCCATTTCCACATAAGCATCAGGTTTATGCTTCCTTAGCCCACTCCGTTGTGGTTGTCTTTGTGGAAGCTTGACTTGATCATTTTGGTTCACGTAACAAATTCACTGAAGTTGTGAGCACCAAATGCTCACTGACAAACAAGATTAAAGCTATTACTGAAACACAGGGTGGCCTTCTCAGCTGTTGGATTTACATAACAAATTCACTGAAGTCATAAGCACCAAATGCTCGCTGAAAAAACAAGATTAAAGCTATTACTGAAACACAGGGTGGCCTTCTCAGCTGTTGGATTGCAGCTGGTTGTGTGCCATGTGGCTGCCATTTTTCTCTCTTAACGTTTCTCTGCCACAGGCTTGTCTGCCATTTTTTCTGTGCTTGGAAACACTTTAATATATTGCTGTCATTCCTTGCCAGCCCAAGAATGACAAATGTTGACATTTAATGACTGCTTTCCCAAGCTCTAAAATGATCTGCTCTCACACACAAATTTCGTTTCCACCTTTGACTAAATCTTTTTATACTTTGGAAAGGTTTTTTTAGGATGTTCCCAAATGTACTGTCGGTCCAATAGATTTGAGGTGAAGATTTGCACGTGACAAAGCATCACAACCATTTAAATTTTCATTTCTTTGCCAGAAATTTCCAAATCTGTATTATTGCTTTTACAGAAAAACCTGATGCTTCAGAAAAAGATGCTCTAATGTCTGAGCTGAAAATGATGACTCACATTGGAAGCCATGAAAATATTGTGAACCTACTCGGAGCTTGTACTCTGTCAGGTAAATTGAAATTGTGGAAAAATACTAATTAAAACCACCAGAATAATGAGGACTAATTTTGCTGCTCTGTGCTGACCCAAAATAAGATGAAGATGAACTGAAAGCAAATTTAAGGGCATGCATGTGTACAGAAAAGGGTCATTTCTGATTATACTGGCAGGAAGTGATACAACAGTCCTTCTGTAGAATAGGATTTCCTGTTATGGTGGTGACGGCACTGGTATGAGCCAGTTTATTAAGTGAAAAGGAAAAATGTATCTGCTGTCAGGGACTTTTGTAAACACATGATTATGTTCACATAGGAAATAATAGTTTTTTATAATTCATGTGGCTCACCAATGAATGGATAAAAATAGCTAAAAGATAGACAGGAAACAAGAGAAACTGAAAAATAACAGGGGTAGGAGGGACACAAAAAGAAAAAGAATGAGAGAAGTAAATAATGGAAAGAGGGACCACCTTTTAAAAGACCAAATGTAAAAACAAAACTGAAGAATGAAAAAAAATAAGCAAAGGTGGGCTAAGATGAAAGTAGCAAGGTATTATCAATGAATAATTATTGTGTGACTCGTGTTATAATTGAGATAATTTACACAGCTATTCTTGTCCAAAGAACTGCTTCTCTGGCCAGTCCAATGGTGAACAAGAGTGGATGAAGAGAGGCTAAAGAGCAGATCAGCTTGGGAAATGCCAGGGTTTCACCCAGTGCGGATCCATATCACGAACTGGAACACCTGACACTGAAAAACTTGACAGATTTTCCATCGTGGCTATTTATTTAGTCAGAATGACCAAACAGAACAGTTAACTTTTGTTCCCTCAGTTTACATCAGCGGCAATACTGTCAGGCACAGACGTAAGGGGCAAGAGGAAAGCAGAGAAATAGATTGTTTTTAGTAGCTTTAGATGATTTAAAAATACTGCCACGGCCTTCTGGCACAGTGGGAAGGATGTGATGGTGCAGGCAGGAGAGCTGCAGGGAAAACCTCTTAGTAGCTTTAGATGATTTGAAAATACTGCCATGGCCTCTGGCACGGTGGGAAGGATGTGATGGTGCAGGCAGGAGAGCTGCAGGGAAAACCTGCTTAATCTGGTAGGTAGGGCAGGAACACTTCCAGCCTTACCCAAGTGCCATTCTCAGAAGAATTTACATGGTTCTCAAGACTTTCCCATCCATCCTCTGAGAGACTTTACAGCTTTTTTCAGCGTGCTCTACCTTGCTTGACAGGGGACTTCTGACAGAAATATCCACAGATTCATGGTCAGTCTTTCTGGGCCAGAAGTGGTGGTGGCAGAGTGAGGCTTTGCAGAGTGATGTGTGACCACTCTGAGCTCCGGCTGGCTGGTCATGGCTTCTATCCAAACCTGCCTGGGTCAGGAATTGAATGTATTTTTCCTCTCTTGAGAAAGTGTCCTGACCAGTGCTCCCCTTGCAAGGGATATCCCTTGTTTAGGTCCCCTCAGCAAAGTTCTCTTGGGTTTCAGGTGGTCTTCTTGGGCAAAAATAAAAAGGATCTTTCCAGAGCTTGAAGGTTGCACAGATAGGCAGAAGGATGTAGGTCAAAGAGTACAAATTCACAACACCCAGATAATTAGTAGGAGTCATCTTCTGCTTGAACCCTGCATGGCTTAGAAAATATCCTGCATCCTTTTAGCCTGTACTGTCCTCCCCATTGTCATTGGATGGACAAGGATTTTTGTTTCTATAAGGGATTTTCAACACAGTTTGAGAGATGCACCACAAGGACAAAGTTACACAGACTTTCCAAGGGACATTATAGTCAGTAAACAAATTCTCATTAAGTGCCTATCAGTGCAGCTTATCTACCTGGGAATGAAAGATGCTTGGGATGTTTTAACACAGATTAATCCTGAGAGAAAATGAAGCAGCATTGGGGCTTTAATGGGGAGGGTGCTATAAATAGCAGAAGGCTATTTACATTTCCAACTATTTCAGGACCAATCTACTTGATATTTGAATACTGTTGCTATGGTGACCTTCTGAACTACTTGAGGAGCAAGAGAGAAAAGTTTCACTGGACACTGACAGATATTTTTAAACAACAAAACTTCAGCTTTTACCACAATATCCACCAGGACCAAAACTCCAGGTAAAAAATTTATTAACAGTTTGATACTTTTAAAAACTGCTATTGTTTTTTAAGCTGCATTCTCACCTGTGATGTACACTGGTGAAATGATTGAATTCTTGAGAATGTGCCTTCATATACTTTAATAAGCAATGCCTTAGGAGGAACTGAGATTTGATTGTCCTCTTGGAGACTGCAGAAGACAAACAACCTCTTGTTTCTCTTCCCAGTTTTGAGAAGAGTCATGTTTGTATCCAGGTCTTTAGTAGTTGTAACCGTTCATGTTTTTCACTGCAAAAGAGTTTATGTGTAGAAGATTATGTGACACACTGTGTGAAACCTTTGAAAACGTGTTGCCTGCTCCAGGACAGGGACTCACCTGAAGTACAGTGTGAACACAGCTCTGTGCAGAGGGGATGAATTTGAAACCATGCAATGTCAAAACATAAACGTGACACTGGGATCAAATGGGATTGTGCTGTTTTCTGAGAAAGGTAAGAGATTAATTGATGATATCTTCAGGAATGCTGTTTTACTGTATTTTTTGTATTATTGATATGACCAGGCTAGATTCCATGACAAAAGCGGCCTCTTTCTATCATATGTTTCTCTTCAGTCCTGGCAGGAATTTTGCTGGCAGAGAATTCAACAACACTTGAGATCAGAGGTTTATGTTTCTGCTCGTGCTATACATAGTATTTGAATATGAAAATACTTGCCTTTATTTTGTATCTGAGTAAAGGATAAAAAAGATGGATGCTCTTTGTGATGCTGCTCTTGTAAGGAGCCTGTGAGAATCCTTTACAACAGTCAGTGGAATTAATCAAAGTGAGGAAGTCCATGGAAAACTCATACTTCTGATTATTTTTTACAGATCAAATTAAGGATGCAGGCACACAGGTGGATGAAGAAGAGGATTTTAATGTGCTCACTTTTGAAGACCTTCTCTGCTTCTCTTATCAAGTTGCCAAAGGAATGGAATTTCTTGAGTCCAAATCGGTACGGTGAAGGGTAGCAAATTTTTCAGATAGAAAAGATGCTAAAAATAGGTCAGTTTATAAAAGGCAGGTTGAGGAACAGAGCCATTCGGTGGCAAGCTTGAACTACACCTCCTTCTCTGGTTTAACAGCAAAGACTGGGTTGCAGTTTTAGGCAGCACCCTGAGTAAGAAGGAACAGCACGGCACGTTTGTGCCTGCTCTGGCCCTGTCTCCTTGTCAGCAGCCAGGGAGTGTCCAGTTTGGCCATTCCCCAAACTGCTGGAGTGGAAGAAGGTTCAAACTCAGAGGGCAGGGAATTGTCCACCACTGATACCAAATGCTGCTGAGTGTTAATCCTTCCTTTCCTTCTAAGTGCATTCACAGAGACCTCGCTGCCCGGAACATACTGGTGACCCATGGGAAAGTGGTGAAAATATGTGACTTTGGCCTTGCCAGAGATGTAATGAATGACTCCAACTACATCGTCAGGGGCAATGTAAGTTCATGAGGGCTCTCTGGTTTTCATACCATTGTAAGAATTATAAGGAACTAAGAAAGAAAAGTTTTAATTTTTTTAATTCCTTGCTAGCTTTGTGCATATCTGTGTGGGCAATGCAGAAATCTCAGGTTTTCCTGCCCTTGGCAAAAGCAAATTCTTAGATTATAATTAAACTAACCAAGCTGGTTCTGTAAATGAGATGGTACCCATGCTCTTTCTAAAGCACCCATTGATGGAAGCACTGGGAGTTGTTTACTGTTGTGGGCAATAACAGTGTAGGACAACAGCACATGTGTGGGGGTGTGCCAGATCCTCTGGCTTTATGAAGAAGTACAGCATGGACATCTCCATCTGGGCCACTCTGTGCTTGAAGTAAGAGAAAGGAAGGTGGCTCTTCCAGGGCTGAGCCCATCTCTTCCTTAAATAATCATCTAAAATGGATGAGATGAACTGGCTCTCTAGAAGTGCCGGTTTTTCTCTGCAATGGGAATGTCCAGGGATTGCTGACAGAGACATAGCTTTGCACACAGCAAACATCATGCTGGCAGTGAGAAGCACAGTGAGTCACCTAGAAAGCCTCTGTCACAGCGTGTGTCACAGCATGACCTGGCCTCCATGCCCCTGTCTGCACAGGCTCGACTGCCGGTCAAATGGATGGCTCCCGAAAGTTTGTTCGAGAGGACGTACACCATGAAGAGTGATGTCTGGTCCTATGGAATACTGCTCTGGGAAATATTCTCCTTGGGTATGTTTTACAGTGGGACAAAAGAGCGCTGGTTGGTTTTGGCAGCTTCTGAATTAACACATATTCTCCTATAATTTCCACAGGTGTAAATCCTTACCCCGGTATTCAGGTTGACACAAATTTCTACAAATTAATACAAAGTGGATTTAAAATGGACCAACCATATTATGCTACAAAAGACGTGTAAGTGTACTTCCAAGTGATCCACAGCATGAAAATTTGTGCTTACTAGTCACTGTTTGAATGATCTTTTATTTATTGTACACTATCTCTTACCCAAAATTAGTTGCAAAACGTGAGATCTTCCTCTAAATCTAACAAAGATTGCCTGATCCTGCAGGTTTTGTTCTAAAGCAGAAGTGATCAACACTATAGGTTATGTGCATTTGACAGGACTAATTTATTATATTTATTTAGTTGTGCCTTTTTTCCCAAGGGAACTTCTTATTCTCAGGCCACAGATATTTTCCGCTTTTTTTCTTCTTTTGCTTTTCTCTTTTTTCTTTTCTTTCCTTTTATTTTTTCCCCCAAAAGCTACGTTTTCTATATTGACTAAATTTTTTGGTGGGTTCTTTCCTAAACTTTATTATTTAATCAAGCTTTACCAGGCTTGTTTCAGTTCCAGGTGGCTAGGGATACTCTTAGATAAAAAGCCTGCTAAGGAAGAGTTGGGGGAAGATAATTTTGTGCTCTCATCATAATTTTCAACCTGTGCCTCTGTGCCTGGGTGGACTCTGCCTAGAGGTGGGCCCCAGGGAACAAGAGAAGAAAAGGTGACAGAAAATTATGAGGTCTGGAACATGGAGGAAAGGGAAGGACTTTGGGTTGGCTGAGCTCTTCTGGCAGAGGTTTCATAGATGCTCTAGGGAAAGAGTGCCTTGCTATGACACTGCACTGTTCTTATCCTCACCACATAAAGGCTGTAATGACATTAAAAGGGGAATCTGACAGATTAACCCATGAAAGATTGCTGTGGGGGGTTTAAATATCAGGGAGCCTAATGTCCTGGTGACTTTGCAAGGGACTTTAGCAGTCAGGCACGGCACTGATGCCTGATGAGGCTGCAATATTTCTAAGGTGGTGTTTAAATTTCAGAAAGATTTTTTTGTTGCCAAATTACATTAAAAGACTTTCTGTGTGAAAAGTTTACTTAAGATTACATAGTCCACAAGGAGCAGGTTTAGTCCCTATGGCATTGTCTTCCTAACATTTTCTCAATGGAAGCTGGAAAACAAACATTGCGCTATTATGCGTCATACCACAATGAAGATTTTACTAAGGACTCTGATTAAATCACTATAAGATCATTTCACCTTTTATCTTGCTGCTTCTTTTCCTCTGATGCAACACTGTAATTCTGGCCTCTTTATATAAAAACATTCTGATTCCCATGATTCCCCATTCAAGTCCTACAACCCCACGTAGTCACTTACAGGGAGAGTCCAAGGGCTAACGTTTTCTGTGCCATGTCTCTCCTTCTGCAGCTATTGCATGATGCAGTCCTGTTGGGCTCTTGACTCCAGGAAAAGACCCTCTTTTTCTTACCTGGTCTCCTCTCTGGCCTGTCAGCTGGCTGAGGCAGAAGGAGCAGTAAGTAAATACAGTGAGATGAGCATGTGAACAATGTCTGGGTTCAGGTTTGGGTTTTTGTGGGGTTTATATGTAGTTCCACAGATCATGATGAGCTGAGGGATAGCCTCCTGCTTTCTACTGAAGTACACAACTCTATTATGGATACATTGCCCATGAATCCATTTAAGAGCTTGGGGCATATTTCTCTGCCATCAGAAAGAATCCTGACCTTCCTGATGCGGATTTTCTTCCTCCCACTGCCTGCACTGGGACTCTGGAAAGCTGAAGTCTCTCAGCCCGTGCTGAGGGAATGGGCTGCCTCGTGCAGCAGCCAGTGCAGTCAAGTTTGGTGATGCTGCTAGCTGCCATGGGAGGGGAGCTGAGCCTGGGCTGGGGGCCAGGGGGTCTCATGAGGGATCACCACACCATGTCCTCACAGATAGAATGCTGCATGTCGTTCTCAAAGGTCAAAGTAATAAAGATGATCTGAGGAAGTCCTGCTATATCCATACCAGATGTTTATCTCCTCTTCAGGGAGGATAAACAATTCCTTTCCAAATTACCAATTCCTACTTGGGTATCCACTCTGGACTAAACACACTATTTCTCAGTGCCTGCTTCATGGGAAGAAGAGTAGTTTTCCAAATACAATAAATAATAACAGAAGATAACTTTTATTTCCTCTTCCCAATTCTAGGTTTACCATAATACAAAGAAAAACCTTGCTACACACCATTCCAGCATTAAAACTAAACCTCGTGTAAGCAGGGATGAGGAAATTTTGCTGTCACCAGTTGTGCTCCAGCATGAAGACCCTCAAGTCGAAAAATAATCCGAGTTGTGGATTTGATCTCAGTATTGTCATAAACTGTGTAGGATAAGTGTTTTTTATCAGCTCTAAGAAAAGAAATTTTTATCAACTTCTGCACTGTTTGAGTTTCTTGTGGACCAGTCCATATTTATGTGACTTTTTGAGAAGAAGGTGTAATTCATTTGTTTGAATTCAGCAAACATATCTATAGCAAGACCGGTATTTTTGCTGCCTCTCTCCAGCTGAATATCTCTTTTCCTGGTGCTATGTAAATAGCGCCCAATCAACATATTGAATTATATGGTTCTTGCTACATTGCAAGTAAATATGAGAGAATCCACAGTAATTTTAGTCAATGTTTACAAGCATTGACTATGCAGCTAAAGAGAGCTGCTGTGATTTCCAGAAGTGCTATTCATATCTTCATCTCCAGATGTCAGGGAGTGTTGAGAAAAAAAAACCAAACACTGGAGTCACCAATTTTAGATGTCCAAATTTTATAGTTCCATCAGTGTTGTTTTACAAGGAGCTCTTAATTCAATTGAGTGTAACTGTCTTACCCTGAACATCTCAGTGGTTGTGAAGTATGGGTGATGGGTGTTCAGGTGAGCTCATTTTATCAAGATTTAGTTACTCATGTGGCCTCTACTCAGCCAGGCTACATTCTGCAACTGCTGATCAGAGATAGGCACTGACAGGAGGGATTCCTTTCTACATAAAATAAGCATCTAAAGTAACCAGGAGGAGTGATATTTGGAGATAACCTTCTACCTCCCTGGTCTGGAAAATCCAGGTGGCAGTCTCCAGTTGGAAATCTCACTTCAGCTGAGTTACAGCTAATTCCATTCATGGGGCTTTGTGTGTTTTAATAGCAAATTAAAAAATGTTTAATTTGGAAGACATTACATTCTGTAATTTAGGAGTGTACTATCATCACTCTAAATCCACAGAATTCAGCCGGGGTGTATGAACACTGCTGCACTAAAATGAAGCTATGCCTCTTTAACTTTCTCACGGACTCTCAGGACAATACCTAGAGGCTTGATGTATTTTCAGTATACTTTGAAAGACAGCTATTTTCACTATGAGGTTTAGGAATTTCTAAATGCAACTTTCATCATGACTGATAGGATACATTTGTCTACATCACAGTGGATCAAGATGAGAATATATTGGTTGATAGTTTTTTTATCTTTTACATTTTACAAGGTGCTATGATCAGTTAGAATTTTTCAGAGGCGTGTCTTATAAAATAATAACTGTTTGCATACTAGAATATGCTATCACAGAAATTGAGCTGCTCTTTACTAACACAGTCTGAAAACAATGTTGTAATACAGTGATTATAATTTGTATATTTTTGTTAATGTTATTAATAATTATCAATGAATCATCAATTATCAATGAATCAGATACAAACTGCTGAAGAGCAATTTCGAGATATTTAGACAGAAATAAATTTTAACATCACATTCTCTGGAAAACTTATATTATTTTTAACATATCCATAACAGTTTGAAAGTGTTCATCTGCAAGATGTCACTGTTCTACACTGATAGCACACAGCCTGCAGTGGCTGGACAGTGGGAGTTAAGCATCTTGTGAAGACAGGAGTCTTCAGCCTTCAAATTTAGAGGAACCTAATGCTGAACTGGTCACTTCCAAGCCTGGCTGGCCCTAGAAACTAAGCAGATGTGAACTTGGCTCAAAGAGGAGCAGATGGGAATCCCATGTACTTAAAAACAGACCAGGGAGTTGTGTCACATGTTTATCCACAAGTCTTGAAAAGAACTGGACACAGCTCATCTGGCCCCATCATCACTACTGAGCTGAGACTTGGGAATATAAAGGCAAATAGAAAACCTTGGAGCAAGTCCAACTTCTCATGATTCACACATGAAAAGCAGCTCAAGCAACACAGCACTCCATGAGGAAGAGCAGTCGGAAGAAAAACCCTCTGAAGGTGTGGGAAGTTGTGTATCTGCTTCTACACACAGAAGAGATGGATGGAACAAAGCTACAGGAGGTACTGAGTGGAAAATAGTTTATTTCAGGACATTTTCTTTCCAGGATGCTTCCCACACAACTTAGCAAAGTGGTGGTCCATTATGAGGTTTGTGCAGAACCACAGACAGTGCTGGATAGGGATCAGTTTCATGATCTTTGAAGGGAAATGCCCACATTTCTCTCATTTGGATCCAGACCTCTAATCTGTGCCTCCAGAAGCACGTTGTCAGGAGAAAGTGATGAATTGCCCCCTGTAGTGAGTGGAGAGAGTTAAGCTTGTTTGAAGACCTCCAGCAGAGATGCCTTTAGTCTAAGGTGGATGCCTTAAGTTAGGCACAGACTGACAAAGATCCACTAATCATTAATCCGGGAAGAAGAGCCGTAGAAGGATGGAGGTTAATTAAAAGCGCTGAAGGGCGAAGGACATTTGAGCTCCCCCTCGCAACAGTAACAGAAATAAGAAGAAAGATAATTCGACAGCCCAAGCTGAAAGACAGGATGGCGCTGGGGAATCTGCCCTGATTTCCTTTCCCCTCTGCCTGCAGGAGCGCTCCTCGGAGCGGGCAGCCGTGTCCCGGGGAGCTCCCCGCGGGATGCCGGGCACGGGCGGTCTGCTCCTCCGCCGCAGCGGCGCTAGATGGAGCTCCGCCACCGCGGCACTGCGGGAACGCCGCAGCGGGGACACGGAGCGGGGACACGGAGCGGGGACGACATGGAGCAGGGACACGGAGCAGGGACACGGAGCAGGGACTCGGGCCGGCCGCGGTGTCCGGACCGGAGCTACAGGAGACCCGGAGAGTAGGGCTGGGGATGAGGGGGTCGGGCAAAAGGACTCCACAGCAAAACTTCGTGGCACCGATGGGACAAACGCAGTACCAGCACAAACCACTCGGTCACCCACCCCCCTCAGGGCGTTTTCCCAAACAACAAAATAACCATGTCCCTGTGCCACAGGCAGCAGGGACCAAATAGGTGAGAGACCCTTCTCTGTCCCAATCGAAACTGGAGGTGCTTCTCCAACACATCATGCTTTTGGGTTTGGGATACCTGGGATGGGCTCTGTGGGGACCCTCTGAGAGAAGTTGGGACTAACCATGTGTTAAAGCAGAAGAGAAGAGCAGAAGTGACCCTGTCATGCATGCTAGAAGTGGCTTTCAGTCCACGTGGTCGTGGAGGACTCTGAAAGGCAATGAAGAAATCCAAGGTCACAGTTACTCCAGAGCTATTTGCAGCCAGGTTTTAAGAGTCAGAACTTCTGCTGGAAATTATTTCAGAGGCAAAAAATCAAAGTATACTAAAGATGAGTGGATCCCATGGAGCTGTATGCATCAAATCTCAGACCCATTCTCCCAGACACAGAATCAGATCAAGCGCTCAGTGGCTCAGGGCTCAGACTTCCCATTCTGCCACCTTCACTCCCACATCTACAGCTAATTAATTAGACCATGTAAAAAAAAAAATTTTTTTTTTTTAAAAAAAAGACCCACCCAGATCTGTGATTGAGAAGGCCTCAAATTATTTCAGAAAGAGATGGAACCTGAGCCCAGCTCCTTCTCACCCTTGGTGAGCATCCCAGCACTATGGAATGGCCCAGCAGGAGTTCTTCCAGGCAGGTTGTCTGAGACCTGGGCTAGATTCATGCTTCCTGAAATGCTTTGTAATGAGATAAAAAATGCAGCTGCTTAGGACAGGGATCCTGCCTAATAGGTCACTGACAGATTAAAATTTACATGTTTAAGGCTGTGCCAGAAAACTGAGTAACACTCCTTGAAGAAGTGTGGGTGCCCTGGGGCACAATCTGGTTCAGATCTCAGCTGAGAAGGAATTCTGAAGACCTGTTTGTGGAGAGAGGTGGAAAAGTGGTGGTGCTCCTGTGGTTGCCTCCACAGAGGCACATAAAAACTGGTGTGGGATCCAGTTCATTTAAACACTGCTTAGCTGGGATGAAAACACACAGGAGATCCTGACAGTGACCCACTCCTGCTGCCATGGATTGCCTGCACTTACTCACGACCCTTTGCTCCATAGCTAAGCTTTGACACTTAGCTTTGGCTGCCAAGAGAAGCCTCTTTCCAGGTACACTAGGGTTCCTCTCCCTCCTTCCTTTATGCATCCACCGGCTGAAGAAAACCCAGAAATTACTTCTAATGAAGCCCTCCAGCCCCACCAGTGCCATGACTGTCATGTCTACAGAGGAGGCTTGGAGAATTCAGATCGTAAAAAGAAGAGATGCCTAGCTCAAGTTTCCAAAATACTTCTCTGGGAGAAGTAACTACGTGATGTGTACTGGGTTCTCCTTTGGAAAAGCCTCCTGTGTGCAGGGCTGCCCTGGGTGAGGAGGGGCTGTGAAGATAAATTGACAAAGGGCTGGGCTGGTCCCTGGGAGCTGAGTCATGGAGGAGAGCCTGGGGCAGGGGAGTGTGGGCCACAGCTGGGAAGCTGGCTCTGGGTCTACCTGGCCCTGCCTTCAGCTCCCTTTGGGGCTTCTTTTCAGACCAGAAACAAAATGTAGTGAGATTCCTTTTCCCTCTCAGAAACTAGAATAAAATAACTGGGAGCAAACATGAGATGGTGGAGAGCAGTCAGGTACCAATTTCTCCTTGGAGCCAGAAGAACTAAAGTTTTGGGTCGGAGAGTAAAGGTTTGTTGGGGGAGAAAGCTGAATCTCTTCTGCCTTCCTACAGCCCCATTGCAAGGTAAGGTCCCACATGGCGCCTTGGCCTGCTCCCTGCCAGGCCAAAGAAGTGCTTGGCACTTCTCTGCTTTGGGCTCCTTCATTTGCTATCATGAAATATTATCCAAAAAGCACCATGGCCCTTCAGGGATGTGTGCAATTATGGTCTTACAAACAGCAAACCCTCTATGTGGGTCAGCAACACCCTGTGCCTCTGCTCACCGCAGGGGTTTGTAGGATTGGGTTTGCCATGGAACACAAGGCTGAGGGAGACAGTGGTATGGGGCAACCAGCCCATAGCCTCTTGCCATGGAAGGGCCTGGAGCAGAGGGAATGGTGGAGAAAAATGGGCAAGACTAGCATGTGTGGTGGAGATGGGAACAACACACCCAAGGGGCGTGCATCGCCTCCCTGCTAGGGTGTCAGAGCTGGGAGATGTGGATTGATCAGTGAGGAAGGCAGTGAGGGCATCAGCCTTCAGACTGGGACACCGGGGGACAACCTCTGCCCGGGTGTCCCGTGCCGGCCGTGCATCGCCGCAGAGCCGGGAGCGGGAGGCTGGGGAGCGCCGCTCCCGCTGCATCCCGTGCCGGCCCGGGGCAGATCACAGCGGCCCTGCGTGCTGCGGGGAGCGTCCGGGTGGGCGGGCGGTGTCCCTGGGGGGCAGGGCGAGCCCTGGGCTCCCCTCCCGTGAGACGGAGCGAGGGAGCGCTCCCGCCCGACCGCGCCGTCCTGCGGGTGCGCGCTGCCGGTGACTCACGGCTCCCGTGACCGGAGCGGGATCCGGCTGTCCCGGGAGGGACATGCCAGCAGGCACCGGGCACAAGCGCTCTGCGGGCAGCCGGGGCGCCCTGGTGCGGTCTTCTTCCTCTGTGACATTTAAAAAAGATAACAGAGTAAGGTAAAGTCAAGTAAAGAAAGTTAATAGAATAAAATCCAGCCAAGGCTATTTCCTTGGTCAGCAGAGGTGTGCCAGCCGCTGGGTCTGAGAGGCTGGGGACGACGCGCGGCCGGCCCGGCGCAGATCACAGCGGCCCTGCGTGCTGCGGGGAGCGTCCGGGTGGGCGGGCGGTGTCCCTGGGGGGCAGGGCGAGCCCTGGGCTCCCCTCCCGTGAGACGGAGCGAGGGAGCGCTCCCGCCCGACCGCGCCGTCCTGCGGGTGCGCGCTGCCGGTGACTCACGGCTCCCGTGACCGGAGCGGGATCCGGCTGTCCCGGGAGGGACATGCCAGCAGGCACCGGGCACAAGCGCTCTGCGGGCAGCCGGGGCGCCCTGGTGCGGTCTTCTTCCTCTGTGACATTTAAAAAAGATAACAGAGTAAGGTAAAGTCAAGTAAAGAAAGTTAATAGAATAAAATCCAGCCAAGGCTATTTCCTTGGTCAGCAGAGGTGTGCCAGCCGCTGGGTCTGAGAGGCTGGGGACGACTTTTTTTCCTTCTCTGTTTACGTTCCTGTTTCCTGAAGGAGAACAGGGCCATGAGAGCTCAGGCCTGGCAGCACCTGTGCGAAGAGGCAGGGCTGGCCGGGGCCGCGGGGCCGGCCCGTGGCGGTGCTGGTACCGGCGGCTGTGCCCGGCCAGGCACCAGGTGCCACCTTCCCTCCCCGCCTGCTCCTTCCCGGCAACGCGAATCCGCTCGGCAGCGAGCGCTCAGCATCTAACCCCCTCCCAGAGGCATGTGCTTAAACAAGACGAGTATCAACCCCACGATAAAAGTATTGGGTTATTCTGCAATGTAATCTACATCAAAGCCTCGGGGGCTGCCGGCTTGAAAAGATCCAAGATGTTTTCTAAGTCCTTATCATGTCTGTGCTTAGGGGGAGTCATAAATTCCACAGGTCGGACTAACTAACACACGATTCCTCCTTCCCTTCTCTTCTCTCTCCATGGCCGCCAAAGGGCTTTCAAGCGGGCTTTTTTTTTTTCTTTACCTTGTAAACAACGCTCCCGGTTCCGTGTCGTTAAGGTGGAGAGAGACGGAAAGATGCCCCGCACCCCACCCCGAGATTCTCCTAAATCACAGAAAAAGGAGTTCCACCACAAAGCAAAGAAAGAAAGGAAGAATTATTTCTATAAAGACGGTGAATCCGCATCCGCACAGGGGTCCCGCGGGTGCTGCGCAGCACTCGGCCCTTCCCGGGATTACGGGACAGGAGTCCTCGGGCTGTGCTGCTGGCCCCATTATCCCCTGTCCGCACCAGCCCCGTGGCCCGAGGCGACAGTGATGGCCGGCCCGAGGCGCGGTGTCGCTCCGGTTCCGAGCAGCGCCTGCCCGGGCCCGAGGGCAGCAGCGCCCCGCACCCGGCGCTCCCCTGCTGCCGTGCCCTGCCCTGACTCCCCCCGGAAAAATGTCGGAAATTATTTTTTCAGATCAAGAAGTAAGGTTGAGGCTGAAGGAGGAGGACGGGGAGCCCAGCGTCTGCCCAGGAGGCAGCCCAGGGCGAAACAGCCCTACGGGGAGGTATCGAGGTGAACGCGAAGGGGAAGATATTTCCCTGCGAACGGTGTCCCCCATCAGGCACTTGTCAGCTTGAGAGGCGTTGGGTCGCAGTTCCCCGCTCAGGATCTAACGAAATAAGAAAAAAAAAAAAAAAAAACAAAAAAAAAAAAAAAAAAAAAAAAAAAACACAAAACAAAAAAAAAAACACTGAGGAAGCGAAGGGGGAGAGATCAGGCCTTCGGCCAGGCTCCGGTGTGGGGGTCTGGTCCCAGGGTCCGTACTCCTCTCCCGGATCTGCAGCTCTGGGCCGGAGCGGGCGGGGAAACCCGAGACGAAAGCGGAGAGGGAGCGGGCAGAACGGAGGGGAGAAAAGGCGTGAAACCCGGCCGAGAGATATATCCTCTGTCCGCAACCTCCTTGAGAAGCCCGATAGCTGGATAGGGCCGGAGGGGAGACAAATCCTGTGCCATCAAAACGAAATGAAGCCCGAAGGGCCGCAAAGGCATCTAGGAGGGGATCGGGATCCCTCTTTTTTTTAAGACAAGAGTGTCCCGGGGCAGCGCGTCTCCATGCCCAGCAGCTGCCATGGGTCGGGTCCGGGGGGAGCAGCTGCGCGGCGGAGGATGCTTGGAAGCATTTACCCGCGGGGGAAGCGGGAATCGTCCCCATCTCGCCGCCGACCCCGGCTAGCGTACGGCTGGTGGGGACCGGTCTTCCCAAGTGCTCCCGTAGTGGGGGGCACCTGGGATCACTGTCAGAACGGCAAAGTAGCGGAGCGGCGCTCTGGCTGCCATTCCAGCCGTCGCGGAGCTGCCTCGGAGCCTTGTCGCGTTCCTTCACCGGAGCCCCGAGACTCTCACTTGATCCCGCGGCCAACGCCCCCCGGCCCTGTCAGCTCGGGCTGGCGCCGGGTCTCACCCCAAAAAGCTGCCAGGGATTCACTGATGGAGGCTTAGACACCGAATCGGGTTGTTTCGGGGTTGGTCAGGGTTGGAGTGCGTTTTATTACAATATGTCCAGAGTTTTGTCGTTTTAATGGCCCTTTCTCCGTTTATGGCATCATCAAATTCACATCTGCATAGATCGGCTCTGTCGGAGCTTATCGGGAGAGGCGATTACATTGAAGGGACACAGCGTTTCCTTTCCTGAGCGACATTTCAATCTCCTGCTCAGACAGCGCTCAGAGCTCCAAGCCCCGCTCCCCTCTCCTCCTTACCCCACCGTCGGGGCGGGGGGAAAGTGTCACGGTAGGAATAGGCAACAGAGAGAAATTCCCTCCCGAGAAAGCGTCCGGCAGGCATCTGTGCATCCCTGCTCTTGTGCTGCTGCTGTCTCAGGGTCGCATCCGCAGCCGCCTGCGAACTAGTGACGATGTGGGCACAGCACTCCCGGCTACGTGCCGGGTGGGGATACCCCGTTCCTCGCATCCAGGACATGCACAGCGACTCCGAGGGGGCCATCTGTGGCCTCTTCCCAAGGAGAGATGCTCCATCCTTTCCTGCTTGGGCGTCCCGGTCTCCCAGGGCCACTGACACTGGATCCCTTGGGACATTTTGAGAGAGGTCACTGAATTACCCGCGCTGGCGTTAAAGCGCGGCTCCGCTTCAGCCCCACGCCCAGCACCAAAGGAACGATAAAATGGGGGAAGGAGAGGGAGATTTTCAGAGAGTGGGCTCGGGATATCTGCCTTTGCAGAGCTGCAAGACACCCCGTCTCAGTGACACTCCTCGGTGTGCAGAACAGCCACCCACGTGGAAGGAAAAACACCCTTGGGACACGACCACGTGCATGTCCGTATGTCATACACTGGTCGTGAGGGTCCGGGACAGCGCGGGGCCCGTCTGGGGAGCCCCGGTAGGAGCGAGCCGCAGCCGCCCCAAGGGAGCGGGAAAGCCGGTGAGAATGGCTGAGACGGTGCTGCGCTGCTCCGGCCAAAAGTGCTGGGAAAACGGGGGGACATTCCCGTCCCCATCCATTTTTTTTTCTCGGCGGGTGAAAGGTTTCCTCGCTGTGTCATGGGAAAAGATGCGAATATGCAAACGTCGTCTCGCATTGTCCCCGCTCAGGGTGAAAAGTTAAAGCATAAAAGCGGCGGGGGGAAGCTGAGAGGGGGTCGCCTCTTCAAAGGGGACTGGCTGGGCTGGGGGAGCCGGCTGCCCTTGCCTGGGAGCCGCCCTTCCAGAGCCGGCATTTCCAGAGGGTTTCCAAGGAGTCGGGGAGGGAAGAAGTGAGTGTGCCTGGAGGGACAAGCCGCCGGGTTCCCCGCGGGCTCGGCCGCGCTACAGCGAGGGAATCGCCCAGTGAGGTGACAGGCTCCGGGAGGAGGCTGATGGTTCCCTCCTTGAGGAGAACCATCCCCTGCCTCGGTGCCAAGGCGGCGGGATTATCCGGCCTCGCTCCAGCGCTGGGTCTGAGGGCAGAGGGTGTTTTAGACGAAGGCACCCCCAGTCCTCGTCCTTTCCCGGAACTGCTGGGCGCGCCCGACCTCGAAGTTCTGCAGGCACACGCGGAGGAAGGAGACAGCGCCCTTGGAGGGGGGAATTTCTCCTCTTACCTCGCCTTCATGGCCCGTGACCGAGCAGGAGCGGGTGGGAAGCGTTTTACAAAAAGCAGTAGGCCGTCGCGATGGGGTTTGTTGCTCAAAACAACCACGACAACATGGCTTTGTGGATTTTTAATCAAAACTCCCTCCTCTTCCGCCCCTTCCCCCCAGAGCTGGCTAAAGCGCTGCCCACAGATCGGCCGTGATACACGGCTCCCATATTCCCACCCTCGCCCTTAGATCTCCCTCTCTGTCTTTTGCAAGTCTCTTGATTTCATCCTTTGAACCTGTGATTGGAGGTTAAAGTGCACCAGGTTGCAATGGAAGGAGGAAGCTCTTAAACAATAAAGGCTTGAATATTTAGCTGTGATCAGGTCGCTGCCCTCTCCTTATCTTTTTAAATGCAAATCGTCTTTTAGGGGTAGTAGCTATATACCCAGCGCCTCTCCACGTCACCTGCCTTTGGTGTGTCTGGGCCATTACTAATAGAGCCTTGTAAACAATCGTTAATCATGTAAGGACTGCCGGCCATTGGATTCGGACCGGGAGCGCGGAGGAGCGCGGAGCGCAGCGCGGGGCCGCGGCCCCTCCGCCTGCCCCCTCCCCGCCCCGGGCAGCCCGGCCCCAGGCAGCAGCAGCAGCAGCAGCAGCAGCAGGCGCGCCGCGGCGAGAGCCCCGAGCAGCATGTGGAGAGCCGCCGCCGGGGCCCCGCCAGCATGTACGTGAGCTACCTCCTGGAGAAGGACGGGCCCATGTACCCCGGCCCGGTGCGGCACTCGGGGGGACTTAACCTGGCGGCGCAGAACTTCGTCGGTGCCCCGCAGTACGCGGACTACGGCGGCTACCATGTGAACCTCGACGGCGCCCAGTCCCCCGGGCCGGCCTGGCCCGCGCCCTACGCCGCCCCGCTCCGCGACGACTGGGGCACCTATGGCCAAGGGGCGCCGCCGGCCGCCGGCGCCGTGCACGGCCTCAACGGGGGCTCGCCCGCCGCCCCCATGGCCTACAGCCCCGCCGACTACCACCACCACCACCACCACCCGCACGCCCACCACCACGCCGGCCCCGCGCCCCACTGCTCCGCCGGGGTCATGCAGCCCCTCAACGCCGCCGGCAACGCCGCCAGCGCCGCCCCCGAGCCGCTCTCCCCCGGGGGGCAGCGCCGCGGCCTCTGCGAGTGGATGAGGAAGCCGGCGCAGGCCCCGCTCAGCAGCCAGGGTAAGTGCGGGCCGCGCCGGGCCGGGCCGGGCGGGCGCTGCCCCGCCGACGAGCCCCCGGCTCCCCGGTACACCGGGCAGCCCGGCAAAGCCTGTCTTGGGGAGAGCTCCCCGAAACAAACCCTGCCGAGGGTCGGCCCTCGGGAGAACACGGCTCTACCGACAGCCCGTCCGCGCTCGCTGCGGAGCGCCGGGCCGGCAGCGGCAGGAGCGGCGCTCGGCCGGCGAGCAGGGTGGAATGGTCCGGATCCCCAGGAAACGCTCGCTCTTCCTCCCACCGCTCCGCTCTCCCGCTTATAGCCACTTAGAAGATTTTTATAACCAATTATAGTCATATAAATCATCGGCCGGTGTCGCTCCGCATTTGTTTCTGAGTCACTGGGCGCCTGCCCTTTATTAAGGTCTCCGTGCGGCCAGGCCTCCCGAGCGACAGCGGCGGCCACTTGGCAGCCCGATCCCTGCGGGCCGTGCTGTGGCCCCGGCCGCGCCGGGCCGGGCCGGGCCGTGCGAGGGCGTGCCCTCCCGGGTCAGGCCGTAGCCGGCGCCGCGCTCCCTTGTCATGGTAATACCCCCGCAGACCCTCTCTTTCATTCCCACCGCGCATCTGCCAGGGGACGTGCGTGTCCCGCGCGTTGATATACGCCTTCCACGGATACTATCTCCTCTCTTCCTTTTTTTTTTTCCTTTCTTTTTTTTAAATTTTTTTTTTCAAATATTTGTATATAGTGTCCGGAAAAAAAAAAAAAAAAAAAAAAAAAGGATGACGACTTTCGCAGTGAATAATGACTTACGGCATTCCCCTCTCATCCCCTGCCTGGCGGGGGTGCCCCGGTCGGAGCGGAGCCGTGCGGGAGTCCCGGCTACGCCTGTGGCCGCCGCGCCCCGGGGGAAAAGCCGCTGGCACAGCCGCGTCCCGGGTGCCGGTGGAGCTCTTACAGGCCCACCGCGCTTCCCACAGCAGCCCGTGGTGTTCCCACAGTTTGGGCTTGTGCGGTGGTGGCCGGTCCCTTGTCTCCATTCAAATTCTGCCTTTGGAGCCAGTGTTTATGTTAATGTGCAGAGCTGGGGGGATGAAAGCGCCTGCCGCCATTTGTTCAGTAGTGGTAATTCAAACAGAATGTGGCTGTCATTAAGGCTTTGAGAAGGGTTTTTCTTTGATAAGATCTCCTTGTCCTGCATTGTTTGGAATTGTGTTCCCTATTCACTGGCTCTGGGGAGTTTTCTCTGATCAGGCTTGTATCTTTACAGGGTGCTTTTGTTGTGGTTTGCAGAGAGTTTACCTGAACAAAGTCAGCCTGCTAGCCATTAAGCACCTTGGGGGCAGAGACTCCCCGCCTCGGCTCCCTGGGGAACGGGAGGGCCGGGGACACAACCAGTTCAACAAGAAACCCTCAGGAAAAAGGAGGTCAGCGGCTGCGGCGATGCACTCTCACCGGCCGCTGGCTGGCATTCGCCTTCGGATTCCGCTGGGTTTTCGGTGTTTGATTTGCTTTGGAGTTTTTTGTTTGTTTGTTGGCTTGGGTTGTTGGGTTTTTTGAGCTCTGAAGTTGTACGTCACACTTCCAGGCTTCCCAAGAAATCCCTTTAGCCCCCGTGCCGTAACAGAAAAGGGGGAGCTGGCCGCTTCACCAGTGGTTCCCCGCAGCCGCTCCCGATTCTCCGCCCTTAGACGGCTGTTCCTCGTTTGGAAACGAAATCACCGTGCCCTGAACGGGCCTTTTCTTTCTTTCCATTTCCCTCTTTCTCTGTAAGAAGTTTGTTGTCGCTAAGGAAGGCAAACCAAAAGCCAACAAGTGCACAGTGAAGGTGTCCCGTGCAAGGCAGGGGTGTGCGGTGGGGCCAGGGCTGCCAGCCGGGGCTGGGAACCCCTGCGCCCTCGGGCATGCCTGGCACTGATGTCCCACGTCCCCAAGGAACTGCGGAACGTCTCCTCTCCTCTGCTGCGCTCGGCAGAGCCCAGGGCAAGGGGAGGCGAGCGGCAAGCCCGGGAGGGGGGGACAGGACTGCTCCTGATCGCTCTGCACCGCAGACAGAACGGCTGCGCTCAGCTCTGCCCTTTGGCTTTGACTTTCCCAACCCTGGCTTTGTGCTCCGCAGTTAAAACCAGGACGAAAGACAAGTACCGCGTCGTGTACACCGACCACCAGCGGCTGGAGCTGGAGAAGGAGTTTCACTACAGCCGCTACATCACCATCAGGAGAAAAGCGGAGCTGGCCTCCAACCTGGGGCTCTCGGAGAGGCAGGTCTGTCCCAAAAGTGGCGCTCGCAATGCGCGCCACGTGTGGCCGGGCTGCGCGGAGCTGGGATGCGCGGGGCAGGGATGCGGAGGGGCAGGGATGCGCGGGGCTGGGATGCGCGGGGCAGGGATGCGGAGGGGCAGGGATGCGCGGGGCTGGGATGTGCGGGGCAGGGCTGCGCGGGGCAGGGATGCGGAGGGGCAAGGATGCGCAGGGCAGGGATGGACGGGGCTGGGATACGGAGGGGCAGGGATACGCGGAGGCGGAACGCGCGGGGCATCCCAAATGCCCTCGCGGTGAGAGCCCCTGGGAGGGGGATAGACCCCCGGCGAACTGTCCCCGCTCACTCCCTGTCCACCTCCTGGCAGGTGAAGATCTGGTTCCAGAACAGGCGGGCGAAGGAGAGGAAGATCAACAAGAAGAAGCTGCAGCAGGCGCAGCCCGGCGGCGCGGAGCCCCTGAGCCCCAGCGCCTCCTTGCAGGGTGCCGCGGCGGGGGCGGCCGCCGCCGGGCTGGGCCCCGCCGCCCCGCAGTGACAGCGGCCGGGGACAGCGGCGCAGGGACTGCTGGAGGTCGCAGCGGATCGGGCCGGGCCGGGGGGCGCGGCGGGAGAGGCCCCCCCGATGCACTACACCGCCCCGCGGGGCCGGCCGTGTGTACAGGTGTACAGTGTATGTGTCTCGTCGTCCGGGGGAAGCGTGTCCATCGCTTTATTAATGTTATTATTATGTTTGGGTGCTTTTTTTTTACCCTGGAATTTGTTAGATAAAGTGGGGGCGCTGCCTGCCAGTCAACCCCCGGTATATCTCAGGGATTGGTCCAAAAGACCTTTAAAATGTTGTTGGGCTAATGATGAATTTTAGCAGGAAAAAAAATTAAAGAACATGTTTTTTATTTTATATTTTATTTTATTTTATTTTATTTTCTTCTTGCAACTGTGAATATGCAAAATGTTCATTCTGCCCTGAGGGTCAGAGCAGACAAGATAAGGCACTGTTTAAACGTTCAGAAGTGAATTGCTTAATGTTAGGCACTTGTAAAAGAGCCCATAAATCCAGTGCAGATAGTCATCCATCCAGATTTATTAGCTGCAGTGCAGAGAAATTGAAAGAATTTCGGCTCTTCTGAAAAAGGTGTCCTGTCATGCTGAAGTGGGGAGCCTTGTTTGTATGTGCAATGTCCCTTTGGTTAAACTGTGTGCTGTTTCTCACATCCTTGCAATTTCTGTCTTGTTGGGGGTGGAGCTGTTTCGGTTGATTTTCCAAAGTTCCTTTGATTTTATCAGCTTTATGTAGACTTCATCCACAGCTCCATCAGAAGCAGAAATCCTTGGAAGAGCCCTGTGCTCTATCAGAGCCTACTTTGTACAGGCTGTGGCCCATTTCCACATGCTGGCTAGATGGAGGGCATCAGGGTAGAGAGGCCAAAAGACTCACTTAGGCAGAGATGAAAACTAGAAAAGTCCAGCTGATTTGGCCAAATCACCCTGGCTGTTTGCCACATATACTTCTTACTTAGGGATGGGAGAAGTCCAACTGCAAAGTGAGGCCAGGCTGGAGCAGCCATGCTGCAGCTGGCTCCACACCCAGTGCCCTTGGCTGGGTGTGGAGCCAGCTCATGTGGGCCTGGGCCCAGCAGGGAGGATGGGAGCACTGTCCAGCCCCAAACACGTTATGTGGATTATTGACTTCCCCAGGATTTAGCCCCATGCTGTTCAGTTTTGGTTATCAAATTTATTTAAGTTATTCCATTTGCTTTCTTTTGGTTTCTTCCTTGTTGAAGGTTTTCTTACCTTTTTGTTAAAAGCCAAAGCCAGATGCTAGCAGCATCTACAGAACTGCCCGGGGAGAATGGTCTGGTCAGGGACTGACCCTACTGACAAGGCAGCTCTCTCTGCCTGAGGGAACTTGGGGAAATGGAAAGCACCAGCCCTAAAGCCTCTGCTCTGCATTTTGTCTGCGTGCAGCTCCATGCCTTGCAGGGCCAGGGGCTGGCAGTCCAAGAGCGGACACATGGCCATGAAAACCTGATCCAGGGCTCCTGTGCCTGGGAGAAGACCGTGTTGGGAGGCAGCAGCTCCAGTGCAAGGAACCTGCTTGATTTTCTGCTGCAGATGTAGTCTCTGAAGCGGGCCTGGCCAGGAAACATGGGTGCAGCCCCATGAGCAGTAATGCTCATTACACACGGGCTTGACACAGAGCACGTCCTGCTGGGTCCAATGTCCATGGTTTCTTCCTGATCAGAGGGAGGCAGGAGCCAGGTTCATCCTTCTGTGACTGTAAAGGGTCTGTGGGTCATTCTGGAGCTGCTGGGGACAACCAAACCTGAGCAGCACCTAAGCCGAGGGTCTTGGCTCTGCAGCACCAGCCCTGCATTAGCGCAGAGCAGCTGCTCCAGGGCTCTCCGAGCTAGAAAGGCTTGGCAGGCACCATGGCCCTGTCCTCCCTCTGCCCTGTCCCTGGGCAGGAGGGCTCTTGGTGGCAGCAGCCCCTTGGAGGGTGTCCTCTGGCACCCGGGCCACCCCCGCAGCATTGATCCCAGCGTGGCTGCTGCCGGAGCCGCTGCGCGTTGCTGCGATACGCCTGTCAATAAACCCTGTTTGGATTGTGGAGCAGAGCGCAAGGTTTGTTTGTTTAGTGGTTAGAGGTTCAAAAGTCGGCATTGTCCCACTGCAAATGAGCACAAGTTTTTTCTCCCTAAGGAAAAGCTGGCTGTGCTGAGTGGGAGGGAGAGATATCGGTGGGCCCTTTTATTTGCTTCCAGGAATAATTAATGGCAGTGAGAAAAAAGATGACCACAGAGTTATGAAAGACCATCAATAAGTAAATTAATCACAAAGGATCTAAGGGTTTAAGAGGTGCTGCTTGCTGTGGTTTTGTTGGCATTTACCCATGCCCGTGGGGCTGGGGTGACACAGGACTGGCAGAATCCAGGACTCCTTCATGCAGAGGTGGCACACAGTTGCCTCTGGCACCAGCCCAGGCATGGCAATATTTGGGACAGTCCCTGTAATCTTTCAGTCGTGTGCTTTGTGGGTTGGGTTTTTTTAATGCTGAAACCGTGAAAATTTCTTTCTTGCCTGTAGGACTTTTAAGAAAGACAGTTGCCCTCATTGAGGTGAACTTTGTGTTTGATGTCCACAGAAGTTTTTTTCTCCAAAAAGCTCATTAGAGATACATCAACAAACCTGACACATTTTAAACATCTCCTCTTGATTGCTATTAGGAAGCATTCATTTTCTGAGCTCTCCTCAAATTCTTTACTCTGGCAACACAGAACTCAGATTTCTGAGTGTAAGAAGCAAGTAACTGAGCAAATCATATCCACTCCAATTTCAAATATGTCCCCTCTCCCATCCCCAAGCAAGCAAACCATCAAGCTTCCATCTTCCTTCATATTCCTCATGTACCATAAAGGAGTGTAAAAAGGAACAAACTGGGCATCCTGTTTATTTGAGTGGATGTTTACAGGCACCTGGATCAGTCCACAGCTGAACTATGACATTGAACCAGAAGCTCTGTTTGCCAGAGGTGAGCTGGTTGTGGTGAGCAACCCACATGGGTATTTTCAATTCTCACAGAGCTCCATGCAGTCCTGCAGCAGCATGCCAACCCAGACTGGTGGGGTTCAACAGGTCAGAGCTGCTGTGCCTTGCTTGCCAGACAGGGGCTGGAGCAGGAGTCCATGAAAAGAAAAATCCAGGAAATCAGGTTTGGCCCCAAAGTTACAAGATGGAAGTCCCCTTCTCTCCCTCTCTTGTCAGATTTTCCTCTCCTATCACTGTACAATAACAAACCAATTGGTATTCCTTCTCTTGGGTTAGCTCTTAGGCAAATAGCAGTTTCTCCAGAAAGCTCTTTGAGTTTGGGGCAAGGGATGAGAACATGTGTCATAGCCCATCAGAGGAAGAGCAGAAAGGTCCTTAGAAGATGGCATCTAGGGCAAATGTCTGCTTGCTCTGATCTGAAGTATCTTTTAGGGGCACTTTGTGTGTCCTCAGTCTGATGGCTGAGCACTCTGGATCTGCAGAATGAAGACAGGAAGTTTTTATAAAAAGAAAAAAATTAAAAATCTTATATTAGGAGTAAGGAACAACTTGAGACACATTCTCCATCCAGCATTTTTCCCACACAAGTGACCCCTGTCCAGGCTGTTTCCATCTGTGGATGAAGCAGTGGCTAGAAGCACATACCCCAGCCATCTGAGAGAAGGCAGAGCCCATCCCTCAGAAACTGCTATGGCTGACTGAAATCATGGCTCCAGAGTCCTGTGTGAGGCCATAGGTTTCTCCTTGCTGCTCCATCAGCAGCTGGCGTGGAAAAGGCAATCATGGAGCTTACAAATCTGTTGACACAGCTCTGCTGTGTCATAGCCAAAATTCATGACCAAATCCCACACAAGTGTGGAACTGTATGCTGAAGTTTAGAGCAGGTAGAGCTGGAAGCAAACCTTGAATTGATGCCAGAGAAGCAGCACTGGAGGCCTTCCAGGAAGCAAACAGCTTGTAAAAGTTAACAAAAGTCAGCAGGACACAAGTCTGTTGAGGGCAGCCCAGCTGCAGGGGTAGCTCAGCAAGAGAGCAAGGCCACCTTGGAGTGAGAGCCCATGGGGTGGGTGGCCTGACCCAGCAGAGTACAGTGCCAAGGAGGTGCCTGCTAGGAATCACCCTAGCAAAACAGCTCTGGGTACTGTCAGAGACCTCTGGGGACAGATGGGAACAAACTCTCCCAGAAGCCTTAGCAGCCTTCTGGGCTTTGCTCCAGAATAGCTCTTTGATGCAGCAGGATGTTCCCGCTCTCCTCGCTGATGAGGAAGGGCTGCTTCCTTCTCAGCTGCACCTTCTGACGCGCTGTGACTCGGGCGAACACAGACATTGCTTCTAATCAATGTCTCAGCTTCTGCAATGCCCCCAGTTCCACTCTCAGGTTTTGACACTTTCAGAAGTCAAACTTACCTTCCTTCAGAGAGGGAAGCAGAGAGTTACTTGCAAAGAAAGAGGAAAAATTTGAGCTATTCACAAAAACAAACAGTTTGTTGCCAGGAGACTGGAATTAGAGACTTGGGAATCCCTTTCAAGCCCTGTATTTCTAAATTGAAGTATCACCTGTTTTGGGATGACACCCACTGGATCCCCCTGCTTCAAAGTAGGTTCAGGAAAATAGAGGATGAAAACTCATGGATGATTCTCATTACACATTCACACAGATGTCTAGATACCAATCTGTGGCATTCATTAGACTCCAGACCAGTCAACCACTGGTAAATAAAATGAATATTTTTCTCATTGCTCCTGATTTCCTCTAATTAAAATCCACTAACTCAGCTAAGATAATATATAATGCAATCTGTATAATAGATAATCTCTTTAATGTAATATCTGACCTATTGGTTCAGGTAGGTGTTTTGATTCAATTTTTCAAACTGAGGGAAGTTCATAATTACCTTTCTTAAGTGTGCTTCACAGAATCATGTAATAGTGTGGGTTAGAAGGGGCCTTTAAAACTCACCTAGGTCCTTCTGCCCTGCAATGGGCAGGGACATCTTCAAATGGATCAGGTTGTTCAGAGCCCCATCCAACTTGTCCTTGAATATTTCCAGGGATGGGACATCTCCCACATCTCTGGACAATCCATGCCCTTCATGCATTCCCTGGGAAACATGTTCTAGTGTTTTCCACTCTTATTCTAAAAATTTGTTCCTTATACCTAGTCTAAATCCAGCCTCCTTTAGTTTAAATTTCTGACAGCTCATTTCCAACTCAAGTGCTGATCCCTAGCACTTGAGCTAGCCTGAACAAAATTAGAAAGATGCCAAATGCAACATCTGCGCCTCAGCACCCCTGCACCCAGCTGCAAAAGGCAGGATTGGGGCAAAACCACTGCTTTTAGTGCTATTCCAAAAGGAGAGAACAAGCCAAACAGAACACATGGAACTTCCCTCCTTTCAGCATTCTTCCTCCCTTAGTCACCCAGGTATTTTTGGGCAGCTGTTGCAAGCTCGTGCAGTTTTGCTTTTGAGTCAGATCCTGTTCTCCTGACATGTCTTACTGCCTTCCACAGAGTTACAGCCCAGCCTGCAGATAACTTGCATAGACCCAAAGACCTTTGTGAGAGAAAAGCTGCCTTATCTCCTGCATTCTTTGGAAAGGGATGCTCCTCACTGCTCTGTCCCTTCCTCTGCTGGCATTCAAGACAAACTTGCAGCCCTGAAAACTGAGATTGCTTGTGGTCTAAATTTTCCATGCCATGGTGTGACCATGCAAACAGAAAGATCACTTGGGCTACAAGACTTGCTTGGTCTCTTCCCTCCCTGAATGTCACCAGTTAGGGCTTTCAACAAAGGCTTGCTTGTAATTAAGTCCTTGGAGAACATCTTGATGCAGAACTCAAACAGAAACCAGGTGCATGATTCAGGGCACTCCACAGCCAGATGGGTCTCAGGATTTTTAAGATCACAATTCTGCTTTTCAGCATCTCCAGTGCAGTATGGACAAGACATGGATACCAAGAGACCTTCTGAACCTCCAAAGGCATTTAAACTCCTAAATCAAACCAGAGACAAGAGGCATAGGTATCCAAGATTTTTCTTCCTTTTTTTGCAGTTTGAAAATGAGCCAGTTGTCTCATAGAGATTGTTGGAAGTCATATAAAGAGCTGTACAACAGTTAACTGCTGAGGTCTCCTTAAAGATAACTCAAGCTTTTGATCATGTTTTAGGGAAATTCCAGTCCTCACCTGATCTAGAGATTTTTTTTTGTTATTTGTAAAATTTCAGGTGAGATGAAATTTATATTGGTGAGAATAACTTCCTATCCATAATATCAAATAATTGTTTTCCAGTTTATAATATAAATGTGCTATTTTTAAAACAATCAAACCACTCATTTTTCATATATATTAAGTACATAAGTGTGTGCTGTTTTTCTGGCAATTATGCTCATTTTTTTAGATCTCCTTTCCTCCCCATCGAGAAGCTTACATGTATCTATAGAGGTGGAGATAGAGCTAACCATGGAGATCTAAAAAGGGGTCTCTGAAAACACCTTGCGCAACTATTCCCAGGAATGTAGTGACTCAGAAGAAAAAGGGACTTTCTCTTATCAGGAGTGTGTTTCTTCCTTGAGGACTTCAATCCAGAAACATGATCCCTTTTCTGTTCCCAGTAACTGACACCCTGCTCTTCCAAGGCCAGAGCAACACTTTGGACCTCCTCTTTCATTCTCAGTCACTCCCTCACCAACCTCCTATCCTGGCTCCAAAGGTGTTTTCCATCCTCAGAGGCTTGGTCTCTGCTGAGGGCTCCTGCCGGTAAAACCCGGTAAAACGTGCCCTTTGTTATCTCTTTGCCTGCGGGCACACGTTCCTGAAGTGGAGCAGGAAAACATGGACATGGCCCAAGGAAAGCAGCTGTGGAGCAGGGGCAGATGGGGCTGGCACGAAGAGGAGCCAGCAGCCCACCAGAGGCTGTGGTGGTCCAGAGTCTGGGGGGATTCAGCCTCCCCCAAAGCACATCCCTGCTCAGGCATACTGCCACAGACACCTGGAAACCTGCCTCCTTCCCTCCGGGTGTAGGAAACAGCTCCTATGGGGTCTGTGGGCTGGGAGCAGGAAACTGCTCCTATGGGGTCTGTGGGCTGGGAGCTGCTGTCACACAAATACCCTGCTGCTGACACCTTATGCAAGAGACAGCAAAACTGAAGGGTGGCACAAGAAAGAAAATAAGGAATTTTCCTGTCTCAGAGATAAGGAGATTGCTTCTGCTGTGGTAAGGAAAAGAGTTGGGGGCCCAGTGCTCCTGGAGGCAGGGATGCCCTCAGTGGTACCTGCTGCCTCCCTGCTGAGAGGGGCCCAGGCACAGCTACTGCAGGCAGCAGTGCCCCTCACCCCGACCTGGTCTGTGCCCCGTGAGGTTCCTGTGGTCTGGGGTGTGCTCTGAGCTCCAGAGCACAGGGAGAGCCTGCTGAGAGGGACCCAGGTAAATAGACCATGGCAGCTGGCAGAGCCCACAAAAAACATGGAAGGAAGGAGTGAGAGCCCAGAAGCCACTGCTCCTTTCCAGGCAGGTTCCTCACCTTGTTTCACCATGCCACTCCCTTCCCTGTCCACCCAGCCTGGTCAACTCACTGGTCCCTTCCTGACAGTCCAGGAAAAAGCAAGGGACAATATGAAGTGCTAGGAGCACAGTCAGCACAAAATGATGATTCATACTGAAGGAATCTGCAGCGTGTTTTTATCTCACTTAAATGTTTAACCTCACTCAATCTGATTTTCTTTTGTGAACATCACACTCTATATATGCTGTTTTATGAAAGATACAAGACTGCTTTCTCCCAAATCAGCATGTGCTCAGATGCCCTCAGCAGTGCTCTTCAAATTCAACCATTCTGTCCCAGTTTAGAAGTTCTCAGCCTGGCTCCCAGATCCTCATTGCCCTAGCATCCTGCAGTAGCAAACCCCTTGAGAAGAGTACTTGTCTCACAAAGTCACAATCAACTCTCCTGGAAATTCTCTGAAGCCATCCAGGACCAGCTTGGGTGACAGAAATCTTCCTTGCTGCAGTCAAGTTGCCCATTTGATAAGCAAAGGTAGAGCTGAATTCCTACATCTGTCCTAAGAAAATGAAAAGTGCCAGGAAATATGGCACTGGTGTGGTCCACAGCCAGCAGTTGGCTTGGGCCAGCTTTTTCTTGCAAACCTCTGGGTGGAGATTTAGAGTTAGGAAAGCAGTAGAGTGTTTTCAGGATGTCTTTTAGGTGCAGTCAACCTGCTCTAGAGGGTATCACAGAAGCCATCTGCATTTGGTGACCATTTGGTGACAGCTGGGTTCAGTGCTGAGGAGTGATCTTGAGGCATGCTCAAATTCTGGGTGTACTCAGATTGCTCAGTGGCATTGAAACTGTGTGAGCCAGTTCCAGAAAGGCATTCCTTCTTGTGTGTTTTGTAAGAAGACATGGATACCTGGACACTAGAACACTCGTAGTGAAATGCCCCTGGGGATCCTCTCCTTTCCATTTGCTTCTTCAGCAGGAAGGCAAAAGCACTTTTTTGGAGTAAATGCTCCACCTGTGCTGGACTCACAGGTGACTGATTCTTGATGTTCTTGCCAAGAATTGTGCCTGTGCAGTTGGTAGAGCTGAACTGTCGGGATGAGGACAGCTGCCAGCACCCATCTGCCACCCTGCTGGCACGCTGACCAGAAGCAACCCCAGCCTTTGGCTTCAGCAGGGAACTGCCACCTGCTTCCTGACAGCCAAAACCGTGCTCAGTGCAGCATCTCTGTGTTGTGGGGCAGGGAGGGAGGGAGGGAGGGAGGGGCAGGGCGCGGCCGGCAGGTGGCGGTGCGGAATGCGTTTCCTCCTCCAAACCGTGTCACTGTTTTCATCTGACCTCACACGAGGAGTTTGGCACATCCTTCCTCTCCTCCCTGAGCTTCTGCCACGAGGGATCGATATAAAGAGTTTGAAGTCGTTCACCATCCATTTCCCAGCAGGCATCACTGCAGCATCAGCACAGTTCCACTGTCTTCTTCCCTCTGCAGTGTTTTTCCTTTCTTCTGGTAGTTGTTGCTACTGCTATACAAGACATCAGCCGGTGCTGCCATGTAAAACACGACCTCACGGAGCAGAACCTGCCAATGGCTGTGGCACCATCTGGAGAGCCCTGGTGGCACTAAAGAAAGCCTTTATGTGTCCTACATAAACCATGTTTGAATGGCTGAACAAATCCCTCCTCCTCCTCCTCACCACTTTTCTATCCTCAGTTCTCCACACTTATCACACCCCTGATATGCTCTTTTACAGCTGCTGTTCAAGAATCTAGACCAAAGCCCATCCAAACCAGTCCCATTGGCTGCAGTTAGCTTTGGACCGTGGCCTAGATCTCCTTTGATGGCTCTTGACTTTATGCCTCTTCCAAGCCCTCAGCTGGAACAGTCTTTGCCTCTTTGAAGGTTCTCTTCCATCAAATTTCGCCTGGTCCCCTTTTTTTCAGGATGTCTCTCTGCGCTGAGCAAGTGATGGCTCAGAAAGCACACTGGGATGTAGCAGAGGCCATCTAAGAGATGGCAGAAGATAGAGAGATTCCTGGAAAAGGGGGATATCTTCTGGAGTGGCAGCAGGGAAGTTAGGGTGGCCAACAGCCAAGATGTGTCAGGCTGCAAAAGGAAGCTCAAGCAAAGTGAGGAAACTCTTCTAGTAGCTATGCTGCATCCATGTTTCCAAGGGTAACTCTCCTCTGTTTCCCTGCCTGCTTCTTTGTGGCCACCTGCTTTGTGTCAATCCTGCTTTGTGTGCAGGTGTGCAGTGAGCTGTTTCCAAAATGAAATATATTTCATTTCCATTTTGCAGGATGATGAGTATTTTGTTGTATTGATGAGTTGAGCTGTCTCATCCAGCTGCTTCTCTTTGCTGCAGAAACAGGAGGCAGAGAGGGAGCACTAGAATTTTGGATTAATGTGACATGCCACTGCACTCTCAAATTGAGGTGTGACAGCTTCCTGGCTCTTGCAAATTGTTCCTCTTCTCCTCTGTGTCAGTCTTCTGACTCCCAGCTACAATTCCTTCCCTATGGCATGGGGGTATTGGAACTTAGAACATTTGTTTAGGTGCCTTGGATGACCTGAGACCCGGGCAGGGGGCTCAGGAGTTTTGGTAGGAAGTCAAAGACACTTGGGATTTCGATCTTAAGTCACAGAAGTTTAAGTAGAGTAATAAGGAATTAATCACGGGGTGAAAAGTAGAATTTTGAGATTTTTTAAACAGGGGTTTGGAGTCCCAAGATGGAGGAATTTAGGCATTCCCTGTCCTTCTTCTTTCTCCTTCCTAACCTCCATGTTCTCAGAGATGCTGGCACATTTAGATTAGTCTAGAATAAAAGTAGACAGTCTAGCATAAGTGATAAGTATTGGAAAATAATGATAAATAAAGTACACGTAACTCATAGTATAAAATGTAGACACCAGTCCAGGGGCAGAGAGTGTGCCCTTGACAGACCTGCAGAGGTTTGCTCTGAGAAAAAATATTTTAGATAATAGATAATAAACAACCTTGTGAAACAGAGCCAAAGAATTCCAACTTTTTCTTCAGCCATCGGGCTGGGAAAAAGAGACTCTTGGGTCATCCCGACAGCAGGAAACCCGAAAGGGGGGAAGCACTGTCTCTTGAGTTACTCCCTCCCTGGATGCTTTTTAATTCCTGCTGCATCTTCCTGCGCCATCCACTCCGTGCCCCAGCAGCAGGCAGGGTGCCAGGCTGGTGCTGCAGAGGTAGCCCCACATCTCCCTGGATCTGCCTTCCCCACCCGGATCTGCCTTCCCCACCTCCATGTCAGCTTGTCTCCTCCTAGGTCCTGATGTCAATCCATAAAAGCCCTGTCGCTCCTGAGCCTCCCTCTCCACACTCTCCCAAGTGTTTCTAGAACTCCAGCCAGTGAAGAATGAAGCCCTGACCTATCTGGAGGACGTCCACAGCATGGACACCAAGATTTTCCAACAAGCTATCCCTGCTCCCAGCCCTCACCACAGTGAGGGTGGGATATTCCAGACCATCCCGATGTCCACAGCATGGGCACTAAGATTTTCCAACAAGGTATCAGTGCTCCCAGCCCTCTGCAATCCAGAGGCTGAGACACCACAGTGAGGGTGGGATATTCCAGACCATCCATGAGCAGTGCTGCTGTGGGGCTTACCTCACTCCTCAGAGCCAAGCTGAGAGCATAGGATAAAAGGAGACATAGGGGCAAATGGGACTTTGCTGGAGCAGGACATAAATCTGCCACCCTAAATGGGTTTTTATCTCCCACTTCTCTGCAGATTTTCTGACAATTTCCAGTGCCTGCATCTAAATGTATTTGGATTGTTTTTCACAGGAACTGTGAGGGAGGTCTGTAAGATTTTTTGCCAAGACAGAGCTTGACTTAGAGCTCTGAGCAAGCAGGACTCTAAGTACCTGATTTGTCATAAGCAGGAACAGCTGGAACAAACCCTACATGTAACAGTGAATAAACACTGCTGCAGAGCAACTGCATTAAATGGAAATCTCTGCCAGAACCACAACACTTTCCTTTAGTGTATGGACCAGGAGGAATGTGGAGACAAGTGAGAAAACTCCATCACATTACAAGGGGGAATTAAGCTTCTACAAGGAAGGTGCAGGCTGCAGTTAACAGCTAAGGAAAACATACAAAACACCTGGTTTCTGTATCATGACTTTTCACTAGAAGCCAAATGGCATTCCCAGCTAATGACCTCATTGGTGTCATAATCCTGTAGCTGTTGAGGTCTTGGCATTACATCAGTTACCTTTTTCTTCACCCTTCTCCATTAATGCCTCCCTCTGGCTTCTCCCCATAACAAACCAGCTGCTTCAGCCTTCATTTGCCTCTCTTCTGACCTCTCCTGCTTTCAGTGCCAGCTCATCCTTCTGGCTGCCCACCCTCTGGCAGTGTTGCCTTCCATCACTCTCTGGAGCACCATTCCTCTCCTTGCCTTGTAGGCCCATCCTGTCCAGCTCCTGCGTTTGAGCTCTGGGAATCTGCTCTTGGTAATTCCTCTAGAAAGTCTCTAATAAGGCAGAAGTTGCCTGGAAAATTAATTCTCTTTTCACCAAAACTTTTCTTTTGGCTTCTTGGGAGGCTGTTTTAAAGAGAAGTACACTGTCTTCTCCTTGCTATTAGGGCAAGAAACCATAGGCTCTAAGTGCAATATGCAAGAATGGTTGGATGCTAGGAAAATACACTCATGGAGGGAGTAATAATGCACTGGAGCAGAGAAGATTGTGAAGTCTGCAGTTATGTAGCCCTTAGTGAACAGAAAAGAACAACTTGTCTGAAGGGATCTTACTTTGGGCAGAAGAACAGAGTAGAAAACTCAGTGGTTCCAGTTTCAGCTCTATTTTTGCTCCTTCAGGGGTGCTCCTAAGGAATCTCTTCTTTGTCGTGAAAGAGTCATGCAGGTCTACATTTTATGGCCCTTCTCTCTGCCTTTACCTCCACCTAATCTCATGCACAGCTTGAAATGCTCTCTTGCACAGCTGCCATCATGTACCTCTTTCTGTTTGAAGTGAAACTGTCTCACTAAAGTGTGCGGGGTAAATATAACAAACCAGCACTGATGTGGCAGCAGAGGGTGAAGTTGTGAGCAGGTTTTCAATCACAACTCCAGGAACCAGCCTGGCTTTAACAAGTTCTATCACATCCATCCCATGGTAAAGGATTTGATGCCTTTGAAGTAAAAGGGATTTCCCCCTCCTCCCCCTTTTATGACAGTTTTCATTTTTTGGATAAAAATTCAGCTTACAAAATGGATTAAAAATAAAAATAATGCCAAACAGGACTTGCTGTTCTGCCACCTTATCTTGAGCAATGTCACCTCATGCAGTCTCACCCTTAGCCAAATACTGACTCACCAAGGGCTTAGCAGCGGAAAAGGAGAGAGGGCATTCCAGATGAGAGAGCAGCTCTCCTGGCTGGAATCCTGGCAGGGAGTGAGAGGCACGTGTTTGAACCAGAGGGACTCAAGCTGCTGTGCTGAAATGTTGTTAAAAGGCAGAATGCGAGGGGGGCTGCTTTGCTACTGCTTGCTGCAGGGAGGTGCAGCCTCCTCTCCTGGAGGGCTTGTGTTCAAAACAAGACTGGGAGCCCTGCGATGCCGCACCCAGCTGAGGCTCCCAACAGGCAACTGTTTGCTTTTCTCTGGAGAAGGGTTTGGGCCCAGGGAACTGGTGTTCAAACACAAGTCTCTGCACAGTCCAGGACCTGGTATAGCTCCCCTGGCTCCACCTTGGTCCTGAGACAGCTTGGGCTGCCAAGGGCTGTGGGTACCCTCTGTTGTCTCCATGCCCTGTTTCTGATTTCCTCTTACAGCAGGGGAGTCCCTAATCCCTGCCTGCCTCTGCTTTGGGGTCTGCAGGGAATGTCCAAAGCAGTCACAGCTGAATATATAATGGCACACACTGCCCAGGCTCAAACAGAACACCAGAGTGCTACCAATCACTCTTGAAGACAGCTCTTCCAGTACCCACTACCAGTCGAGCCCTGGGAGTGGAGACACAAACCATTGCACCCTCTGCTTTCTGAGGCTGATGGATGTGTTTTACTTTTGAATCTTAAATCACTCTGCCAAGGGTTCTTTGGGCAGATGCTGTTCTCCTCCTGGGTCTGGGTCAAAGAACAGGGAGAAAATGAAGCTGCCACTGTCAGCAGCTTATAGTTTCCCTTGTTCTGTGCTACGAGACAGAGCAACCCTGTTGTTGCCAATGCTCCTTAGCAAATGCATTGCTTTTGCAGTGGTCATTGCAATCTTCTTGCCTTGTTGGTCCAGCTCACCTACATCTCCAGAGTTTCTTCCCATTCAATCTGATTTTGGGTTGTTTGTAAAAAATATGCCTCTTTGCAAAGGCACCTGCCTCTTGTGACCAGTAAATCCTGGTGGATGGAACCGGACATCAGGGCTCCTGTCAATATGCCTAAAGGCACCTCGTGCTGAAGGAGCACAAGTGCAGCCTCTCCTCCTTGCAGTGGTGCTGCTGCTGGAAGCAAATGATTTCTGGAACAAGCCCTGATATGAGGCAGCAAGTGCGTCAGACCTTGTAGTAGGGGAACCACGTGTTTGAGTTTCCTACTCCATGAATGAGGCTGGCCAGGCCTGATTCATCACCGAGGCATGCTGGGGAGAGAGGCACTCAGCTCATTTCCTCTGCATTTTATTTGTTCCTGCATATGCTGTGATCCCAAAAGCACTGGGGAGCAGAGGAGCTGCATAGCAGGACAGCAAGCGGTGGGAGGAGAGGAGATGTAGAAAGGCAAAGATTTGGAGAAGCCTTGCCCCCAAGCATTTCCCCTTTGCTCCATCGTTCTTTGCACTTGCAGTTAAAGCTGAGGCACATTGGTCCTGGCATAGTGCACAGAAAAGGTGCTGGAAGCCAGTGAGACAGGAGCAGTGATGATAAATGTTAAATGTTAAATGACGGTAAATAGTGGGTAGGTGAAAGAAGATAGCATTCAAAGGTGCTGGAAGCCAGTGAGACAAGAGCAGTGATGATAAATGTTAAAAGTTAAATGAATGTAAATAGTGGGTAGGTGAAAGAAGATAGCATTCATTACTAACACAGACACTGCAGGGTTTCCATATTTCATTGTCATTTCATTTCATTTCATTTCATTTCATTTCATTTCATTTCATTTCATTGTCCTCCCTAGATTTCTTCCTGATTGCTATAAAAAATATCCTGAAAGATCTGGCCATTCTTATCTCCATTCAGGGAAGAAGAAAGCAGAAAAAGTATTGCCTTTCTGAGTCACAGTTTTTTGGAAGCCGTGTGTGTGCATGTGTGTTTGCATGGTTTGCCTGTGCTAATGTGTAGAAGGTCTCTCTAAGCTATAATGAGTGAAGGGAGCACAACAGCATTTCTTTCTACTCCCAAAACAAGCCTTGAAACTCAGCACTTACCCCTCAGCATGGAGGACAGACCACGAGGTGCACTGCCCAGGCCACGAGGCCCTGCTTTGGTGGTGGTTGCAGGGCTGGCATCCCATTCCTGGTTGCACTTCAAAGCACCAAAGCCTTTCTGAGCAATATTTCATCTCTCAGCCTGCAACATCTCTGTTCCGCAGTGTTCATGGCAGCAGCAGCAATCACAGAGCAGGAGGCAACAGCCTTCAGTGCCTGACTGGAAAGTCTTTCACACCTTAGGTTAAACACACTGCTTTCAGTATTGATTTATGGGCAAAATTATCCATAAATGGAGATTTTCAGCTGAAAATATAGGTTTGTAATAGAGGAGACAAGTGTAGTCTTGCAATCCTGCTTTTCACATGGCCATTGCTGCAGGATCATGCAGGATCATGGAACAAGGTCCTGCTGGGGAAGGTAAGGCAGGGCTGGCAGCAGGCTCTGGTCTGGTGTGACAGCAGCCCCGAGGTGCTGCTGGGGTTTGCCCAGCCGTGTGCCATTCAGCTCAGGTGCCCAGCCCTGCCTGGGGGAAGCGGAGCTCCTGCCTTGTGGTCTTTCACGGGATGGCAGTCAGAGTCAGTAGTGCAGAAGCAGGACAAGAACGCTTTCCCTGAGGCACTGGGGGATGGATCTGAGCAAAGCAAGAGCAGCAAATGTGTCTGTGCAAAGCTCAGTCAAGACTCACAGCCTCACTATCTTCCCTGGATGTGTGCCATTCAGCTTAGGTGCTCAGCCCTGCCTGGGGAAAGCAGAGCTCCTGCCTTGTGGTCTTTCACAGGCAGTCAGAGTCCGTGGTGCAGAAGCAGTACAAGAACACTTTCCCTGCAGGATTGGGGTGGATCTGAGCAAAGCAGGAGCAGCAAGGGTGTTGCCTGTGCAAAGCTCCATGAAGACTCACAGCCTCACTATCTTCCCTGGAGCCATAGACAGAAGTGATGTCTCCATAGTTCCTGATGGGGTGGATGCCATGGCAAAGTGCAATTTGGGACAGGAAAATTGCCCCAAATATTGCTCAGCTTTTCCTTAAAATAATTAGCACTGAGCACATACAATTTTGAGGGACATACCTCTCCCACACCTGCCTAAAATACTTCACTGTTGCCCAAGAAGGAAATAAAAAGATGTCTCACACTTCATTATCTCTTGTGTAATTTAAAAGTAGTTCGAGAATGTTGTATGGATATTCTATCCTAGGGTTAAAGGTGATTACAAATAAGTCATAAACTATTTCATAAAGGGAGGTGTCTCCTAGGTAGATGGACATATCTGGACAGCAGTTTTTGGTGAGGTGACACAGCTCAAGAACTCCAGTGGCCTTATAACTCTCCAGGTCAGCCTTGCCTTTCCCCAGAACTGTGTAGGGCTGGCTGTTCTGTCAGGTGAAGTTACCGTGAATCTTTAGCTCTACAAGGTCCCAGAGCTGCCTTGATTTAGTTACTGTTAATTTTTGCATTGGTGCAGTTGTAAAAATTTTGTGTGTATATATATATATATGTAAGTGCTAAACAAACTATGTCAGCTCTTAGAAGAAAAATACTTTATTCATTAAAACGAAACTATGCAGTTCTGATTCTGCTTCTACTAATAAAAACACCTTGGCACCATGGTCAAACGATTCCCATTAATTGTGCACTGTTTTTGTTTTCAGAGCAATGCACAAAGAAAATCAAACCTGAATGCATTATATTAAAGAAATACGTTTCATCTACTGTGTATGCTGCTCAGCCAGGGCAATGTGCTCAACAAATATTAGAATAAAATCGAGGTATTTTGTGTGAAAGATGTCCTTTCTTCTATTTTTACAGTGGCTCCCGAACTGTAATGTCTGTGGCAGACATTGTAAAAGGTACGTGGAAATTGTTCCACCTCATGTTAACAGTAAAAGGTTAACGCTAATGAATAGGGATTAAAACTTCTGAGGTTTAAACATGGCTTCATGTCCCCCAAAAGTTTAAGAAATATTACTTTAATTAATATGGTGTTTTGCTTCTTAAGCAGAACAGCTTTATTTGAATTTTGCTCATATAATGATTAGTAACAGTTCTCACTCATTGACTGCATTTTGACGAATAAGGATATACAGGTTCGGATGATAAATTTCTCAGGCAACTTGCAGGAAAAAATACCAGAAACAGTCCTGTTTGCACACAGACAGTAAGGAGGAAAGCAAGAGACAAATTACACCTTCGGTCCAAGTTTCCACCTTAGTGTTTGAAGTTCCATGTAAAACGAGAAAACCCCAAAGAGCTGTGCCAAGCTATTCGCTCTCCCCCTCGCTTTCAGCCGAGGGACTGGGAACATCCTCTGGCCAGGGTGCGACAGGTTGTCCTCATTTTCCTCCTCCCACGGCACTCCTGGGCCCGCAGCCGGGAGAGCCTGTGGCGGTCCCCGAGGGATGCTCGAGGGGTTGCTGCTGCCGAGAACAAGGCAGGAACCTTCCCGTCGAGGAAAGAGGGCAGATCTGCCTGACCGCCAGCAAGCCGGACAGTTCCTGCTTCCTTCCAGCCGGTGTTCTCTGTTCCTAGTTCGGCTGTGGATTGTTCCCCGCTTAGTTGGAGTCCCCGCCGCTGTCGGGACGGGGAAGCTGCTCCTGGAAGCGGGAAAGGCCGGCTGGGCCCGGGGCGGCCGGCACGGACTCCGCTGCCGTCTTCCCCGGGAAGCCCCGGCCGGGCTCTCTCCCCGCTCCAGCCAGGAGGAGCCGGGCTCTCCCGCACACCTGGCCGGGAAACAGGACCCGGGAAAGGTCCCCGGTGCTCTGCAGTGCCCCGGGAGGGAGCCGGCCCCCAGCCTCTGCTGGGTGTAAAACAAGTCTGCAGGGCAAAACCACACCGGGACCAGAGCTCATGCCGCAGAGAGGTTTCTCCTCTTCAAGGCAGAGTCGGAGCTTGCGAAAGAGTTGGAAGAGAGGCAGGAACTTCTTCCCAAAGGACAATGTCCCTGGGACCAGCCCTACCCCCCAGATATATCCGGCTGTCTGCTCGCCGCCCGGAAAGCACCCGCGACTTTTTGTGCTGCATCCCCGGGCTCGCATCCAGCCCTGGCAGAGGGGAGCGCGGCCCTGGAGCCGCGGAGCCCCGCGGAGCCGCGGGCAGCAGCGCAGGCCGAGCCCGGAGGAGGCTCTGGCTACCTGTGCCGGTCATCGGGGGAGACAAATCCTGCCCGCAGGACACGTGGGCGTTTTCTTTTCTAATTTTTAAAATTTTTTTTCTGTCGTTTTATTTCTTTCCCCCTCTTTCTTTCCCAAAAGCAAAAGAAAACGAAAGAAACCAGGTTCCAGTTTCTGAAGAAGTAAGTAACAGTCCTGAGAGAGTCCCCGCTAGAGCCGGTGCCCTGAGGGACGGGAAGGGACGGGGACGGCGGCGTGCCAGCCCGTGGATAGTCCGGGATACTCGGCCCGTGTCCGCGCCTGCGGACCGACGGACGCGCTCCGACCGAGCAGCTGTCGGCGGCAAGGGAGCAGCGTGCGCTCGCTTCTCCTCCGCTCTCCAGACCTCTCCGTGCACGGTGGGTGGCCGCCTGACACCCACCTTCCCCGGGGGAAGCTGTCCCGCAGGGCTCGCTGAGGCGCGGGCGGCCCGGGGAGCGGGGCCCAGCTCCCCGCCATCCCGGCGGCTCCCTGCGGCCTCGCCGGGGCTGGCGCCCACAGCGAGCCTCTCCTCGTCACTGCTGGGCCTCTTACATTACTGTCCGGAGGACGCGAGTTTCGGAGTGGAGGCACCGCGTTTCCCCGGGGGAAGGCGCGAGTGGGTCGGCACGGCACGGCACGGCACGGCACGGCACAGCAGTGCATGGCAGAGAGAAGCTGGCGCCAGCCTCTCGGCTCTTTTCCATGTCCCATCCTTTTCCTCGTCCCGGCCCTGGAGCTCCCCGAGGCTCACCGGGAGTCCTGCTGCCTTCTGGGGACTAGGCTGGGGGCGAGGAGGTCCCTGGAGGCTCCCGAGGGAAGATTCCCGGCGGGACATGGCTGGAGATCCTCCTTGGGCTGGAGCTCCCCAGAGGACACCACGCAGTCTTGCTCGGGGTCATTGCTGTTGCCCGCCCCTCGCTTTTTGTCTTCTTCTTTCTTCCACTTCATGCGCCGGTTCTGGAACCAGATCTTGATGTGCCTCTCGGTCAAGTTCAACATGACAGCCAGCTCCACCCGCCGCGGCCTGGAGATGTACTTGTTGAAGAGAAACTCCTTCTCCAGCTCCAGCAGCTGCGCCCGCGTGTACGCCGTCCTCGTCCGCTTGTTCTCCTCCGGTTCCACCATGTAGGATCCACCTGGAGAGAAGAGAGATCAGCCTCGGGCTGCGGGGACCACGTCCCACGGCCCCTGCGCGGCGCGGAGGATACGCGGGGGGAAGCAAGGGGGTGAGGGGGAGTATCGGGGAGCTCTCCTGCCGGGCAGAGGGAGGTGGTGCTGCTGGCGGCAGTCAGGGCTGCTGTTCCTTTATTTTACAGTAATTTAATATTTTTTAGCAATGGTTTGGATGGGGTTTTCAGGGAAGCGCCGTCTCTGGAGCCGAGGGAGAAACCCACGTGCCACCGTTTGCGTGACACTGAAAGACCAGAAAGGCTCCCAAATCCAGGGCCGCAATTGCTCATGTTCGGGTTAAAATAATTTTTCAAAAATAATTTTAAAAAAAGGTAAGAAAATAAAAATTAAAAAACTCCACCACGCAAACCAAAACAAAATGGAAAAATTTAACCTCTCAAAAAAAAAACCCTCCAAAAAAAAACCCAAAAAACCAAAAAAAAACGCACCAAAGAAACCTCTCTAAAACAAAGCAAAAATAATCATTATAATTAGTGGGTCTGCCGGGTCGGGCCGGGAGTTGGACGGCAGCCGCTCCATTTGGGAAAAAACAACGCACCAAAGAAATCTCTCTAAAACAAAGCAAAATTAATAATTATAATTAGTGGGTCTGCCGGGTCGGGCCGGGAGTTGGACGGCAGCCGCTCCATTTGGGGAAACTTTGGGATTCTTGTTCCCGTAAAAAGCGGCAGCAGCGGGATCGCCGCTCCCAGCGCGGCCGCCGCAGTCCCGCGTGGGCCCTGGGGCACGGGCAGTACCGGCGGGCACATCGAGAGGGGGGCACGGAAACTCAGGGCCGCTTTTGCCGGTGCCAGCCCCACTCAGGGAACGTTTTTGGGGTTGATATCATCTGCGGAGAACAGTGCTTTAAACCGCCAGAATGAAAAAATAATTTCAAGAGAGATACGTGGACTCTCCCACAGCTCATCTTCCTATTCCCATGATTCTGTATTTACATATACAGTGTTTGTAAATGTAAACTTATGTATAAAACTTATATATGTGTATTTAAAATATATATTTAAATACACATATAATGTTTGCGTAGTGATGTGTATATATGTATGTGCGTATATAAATAAATATTAAAATCGATGTATATATGTATAAAAATGCTGGTAAATCGAAGCCTATGCATGCATGAGTTTGTATCTGAAAAAAACACCCTTGTTTTGTTACTTTTGGAGCGGAACGCCCGGGGTCTGTGAGAGGTTTGTCGGGCCCCGGGACAAGTTCAGCCAGCCCGGGCACGGCGAGTGGCACCGGGCCGGGACCAACGCGGCCTCTCCCTGGGCGCTTTTTCCCGGCAACAGCGCAAAGCCTGGCAGCCTCCATTGGCGCCTAAATCCCAAGGGTCTCCATGAAAAATAAACCGTCGGGCCACAATCGTTTGCCACATACAGGGTACAAAATATGCCGGGGTTTGGCTGTGAGCGCTCTGTGGCACTCGGCACAGCGCGGTGCCCCTTTCTCTTCCGGCAGGAACCTGCGCTCACATCACACCGACGGCAACATGCACGGCCCCTGCCTGCTCCTCCCGGAGGGCTGGGGACAACAGGCAACGATTTTAGACTTCCACGGGGAAAGTTTCGCTTTCCTGCTGTTTTTGTCATTCTTCGGGTACAGGAGAAAGGAAAAAAGAGGTGTTGTTCAAAAGTTTGGCTAATTATTATTATTATTATTATTATTATTATTATTATTAGTCCCGAAATTCACTCAACTCACGGAAAACAACTTGATTTTTCTCTCTCCCTCTGCCCACCTCCGCCCTCTCACCATCCCTGCCGCCGTGCCCGCGGGCTGGGACAGCACTCCCTTCTACCTGTGTGGGCGGATGCGCCTCTAGGGACACTGGGGACCGCCACCTGTCCTTCCCTCCCCCTCGGCCTGCCCCATGCGATTCCCAAACTGTTTCGTGGAGATTTTAATACTCCGCTCCTTTTTCCAACTGTCTATTTGAACAAAGCCATTAATATAATATTTGCCCTATAGGCGTGACGGAGGCGCAGGACACGATAACATTGTGCCGGCAGAGACAGAAATATTGTTGGGCAGCGGAACTTTCTGCCTAGATAGAGTTTCTTCCCCTCACTGGCACCTCTGTTTCGTTTGTGCATTGTTTTCCGTGCCCTGTTTTTTTCACTGGAGAGGTGCATTTGTGGCTAAAACCCGACTGGGAGCAGGAGGACCGGGATAGAGGGGGCAGGAGGGGAGATGGGCTCTGCGCTGGGGAGAGCTGAGAGGGTCTCGGCAGCTGCCCTGAGGGCTCGGGGGCTGCTCGGCGGCCGCACGGTGGGCGCGGGGACACGGGGCAGCGGGGCTGTCCCCTCCCTGCCCTCCTGCCGCTTCCCCGCCCGCTCCAGCTCGCAGGTGCCTCCGCCACCCCGGGGACCCTGTGCTGCCCGAGGAAGCAGCTCCCGGGAGGTGTCACGACGTCCCGGCTTGGCCACAATTAGTTAATTGGTGAAAAATAATTCGTTAATAATTGCCGAGGCGCAGGGAGCGGTGAGCCCGCCGGCGGGACTGCAGCGCCCGCTCTCTCCCCGGTGTTCAACGCAACACTGGCAGCCCTAGAGCAGCGGGTCTGCAGAGGCTGGCAGAGGGGAAACGACCCTCCAGGACCGCTCCACACGACATCCGAGCGGTGGGAGCGGGCCCGGTGCAAGGGAGAGCTACTGAGCGCCGAGTGGGACAGAAGCGGGGGGGCAGAGGGATGCGGCGGTGCTTACCGGTCCACTGTCCCTTCCAGGCGTGCGATTTGGTGGACTTCATCCAGGCGAAAGGCACCTGCACTCGGGGCTCCTCTATAGCCCCCGTGTCCGCCCCGTCTGCGAAAGGCAGCGCGTCCTGGTGGGGAGGAGGAAGATGAGGGTGGTGGTGGTGATGGTGATGAAGGTGGGAGACCCCGGCATCCTCAGCGATGGGGGGCACCTCGTAAGGTGAAATGTCTGGAGGGCTGCCTTGCTCGAGAGCCCCCAAGGCGCCGGAATAAGGAGTCTGCTGCTGCCTGCCCATGTACAGGCAGGCGGGGGGGCTGGGGTTGTAGTCCTGCGCTTGGGCTCTCTGAAACGCGCACGACTCCTTGTAGAGCTGCGCCGAGGCGTAATACTGCTCCTCGGTGTTCATGGCGAGCGGGGCCGAGGGGGCTTCGCAGCTTAGGGACACATAAGGCTGCTCCCGCTGGCGGAGCCCGGGATGCCTCTTTGACAGCTGGCGGCCCCGGCGGGCCCCACCGCCCTGCCCGGCTCCCCATAGGCGCCTCTCCCCCACGTGAGCCCTCCCGCAGCCCTCCGGGGCGGGGCGCGGGCCGCAGGAGGCCACCCGCAGTGGCCCTGGCCCGCAACCCCCTTCCCTGCCCTCAGCCGGGCCCAGCCCGGGACCCCCTTCCCTTCTGCTGGGCGCTGTCCCTGCCCTGCGGTGCGGAGCCCCGCGGCCGTGGGCTTGCGGGGCCGGCCGGGGGCTCAGGGCATTGCGCGGGGCGCTCCGGGACGGATGGGGCTTAAACTCATCTTTTCCCTGTCCCCCTGGCTTGCCCAGAAGCTGCTTATCCCCCGGTGACCCCCGGGGAGGAACACCCTCGGAGGGCCGGGGTTAACTCGGCTCCTGGAGGGGTTTAGCGACGGGGCACTTTGGCTGTGAGGGCATCTCCCCTAGGGATGTGGGCGTCCAGGGACGGGCAGGGCGCTCCCTCGGGGGTACCCGTGTCCCGGAGCCCTGGGCGAAGGACAGCACCGGCCGGTGGGGGACCACAATGCTATCACCAGAGCGAGCGATAGGCAGCGGATTGTTTGTCCAAGAGGTAAATTTGGGAGCCTTCCCCGCGGCTTGGGCTGCAATGTGTTGACCCTCGGAGATAATGCGCTCCGAGCTGGTGCCGGTTGACTTGGTGACGAGGCTATGAGGAGGCGGAGAGCTACCGAAAGGGACAAAGATCATTTCCCTGCCTCCCTGCGCTCGGCCCGGCCGCCGCTCTCTCCTGCCCGGGAGCAGGCACGCTTCCTATCCGCCCGGCCCGCCTCCTCTCGCCGCCGCTTCCCCGGCACCGGCGCTCCCGCCGCCTCCGTCGGGGCGCGCTCCCTCGGCCCTGTGTAAGGCGGGTGCAAGTGGCCCTACTTAGCCCTGCCCGGCCCGGCCCGGCTCGGCTCGGCCCGGCTCGGCTCGGCCCGGCTCGGCTCGGACAATGTTGATGTGCCTGAGCGGCGAGGCAGGAGGGTCCCGATCCCTCCTCGCTCCTGCTCCCTGTTCCGTGGGATCATAAACCCGCCCAGTCCATTACGCTTTGAGTTTCCGCTCCGGACTCACGCGGGTCCCCCATCTCTTAGAAAGCACACTGAGCCTGTGATTCAATATTGAGCCATTAAGCGATTGCTTTCCCAAGCCATTTAACAGCAGCTCTTATGGATAAATAAACAGAAAAGGCTGTAAACCAATTATAGTGCGGATAGTGAAAAAGTATTTTATTAGCGGGAATTACAGATAGACATGGCTGCTGCTCAGGCTCCCCGCACCCCGCACCTGCCCCCTCCATCCCCTGGCATTCCGGGCAGGATAGGCGGCCCGGCGGGGCTCGCAGGCAGTGTGCGGCCAGCGGGATGCGCAGCTCCCTGCGTGGTGGTTCCCCCATCCGCGCCCACGACGCCTCCACTCAGGTGTCTTGCGGCACGAGTGTCCTTCCATCCGGAGACGTCTTGTGCCCCGACCCCAGAGCAGCACCCACAGCCCCTTCCCCAGAGATGTGTTACTTGGAGCATTTACTGCTCCGGCTTTTCCGCGGGGAACCGGCGCGGACAAACAAACCCGAGGCCATAAAACCCAGAGCAAATTGATTCATCTCCTGGGAGGACCATTACCCGGTGTCTTAATGCGGTCCTCTCTCTATAACGAACGTTTCTAAACAGAGCAAACACTTCACCCTCCAAAGCAAATGAATTTCGTATAATTTAGAGCTAATTCTCTTTCATTCTGCCTGCGTGAGCAGGCGATAAGGGCACGCTTTGCCGTTCTGACAACAAGGTGGCGAGCCGCAGTGCAGGAAAAGGGCCCCGCTGGGTATCCCGGCACTGGGCACCTCGGCCACGTCCTGGGGGTGGTGATGTCCGGCAGCCGGGGCTCCTGGGGCAGGCGAGCCCGGCTGGAGTCTGATCCCAGGGGTCACCTCTGCCTGCCTCCTCGACCTGGGATGCAATCACTGATACTTGGCTTGAGTCCTTACACAGCTGAGGGTTTCCAACAAGTCTCTGAGCAGTGAACGTGTCCCACCGGAGCGGGAAATGATCCCCTTGACGTGGAAAATGGGTGATGGAGGAGGCCGATGGGAATGACGGGAATGGCCAATGACCCCACTTGCCCCAGAACTGGGCTCTGCAGACACCAATCCGTCCCTGAAAGTGGTCAATATGCATCCCTGAGAGAGTTGCAGTAGGGTGTGCATACAATAGTAAAGAGTATACTCCAGTCCCACTTCCTAAAGTAGTCTGGTTAGATTTTCTCTATCTGTGTAATACTTAACAACTTTGCAGTGTGCAAACCCTTTTCTGGAATCCACATTTAGACAGAAAAGAAGTATTGAAGGTGAGTGGAGCATATTCACAATAATCTCTTTTTCTCTCCCATCTGTGCTCAAACCAACACGTGTAAAGTCTATCCATGGCAAGGGACCTCAGTGGGAGAAGGTGACTGGGAAACAGAGCTTTCCCAGGGATTGATTTTTAACCCCCCACCATGGCTGTATCTAGCAGAAAGGTAACCTTTCACAAAGCTGGTTAATAATCAATAACCATGTGAAAACAAATCTGTCTTTCCCTCTTAGAGCTAACGATAAAAATGAGAGCATGAACTATTCCACCTGCCCTAAAGTAAGACTGGTTCATCAGCTTTTTTTTTGGCAAGAAGCTTTTTTAGGCCTCTAAGCGATTCCGCATTGGCACACAGCAGGTTCAGTTTGCTCTTCCCACCACACATCAGCTTCTTCACACTGCAGGTGTGAGAGAAGAGAGCTTGAACTGCAGGAAGACATGTTTGCGCAACCATTTTAAACAAGACCTTGTCCAGGAAATATACAGGGAATTTGTCTTTGGAAAGCTAAGAATAGTAAAGTCTTTTATATATGTAGTCTCTTTTTAGACTTTCTAATATATACCTTTGAATTTTTTCCATCTTTCCCAAAATTAATTCTTTCATTATCACCAGGGAAGCATACTTTCACTGTCTTGTAAGAAGAGCTGAGGAGTTACTTTCGAATACTGTGAACCTCCCTGCTGAAAACACAGCTGTTTCGTGTTGTTTGCCCCACATAGTTTTCTGTTTTCTACTCCATGTTTATTATACTAGATTGGAATAGAAAAGGATCAATATGTATATTTATTTATTTATCTATTTATCCAGAAAGTTACAGCTGGAGGAATCCAGGGTAGAATCATCACCCTGAAAGAACTCCTCCTCACATCCCCTGACTGCTTGATTTTTCTCCTAGACCCCAGGCTCTTTGGGGCACATGAGGTTTGGGGCTCAGACAGAACCTGGCCAGGCAAGTGGCACCTGGCAGTTCTCACCACAGTCCTCCCCTCTTGTTTGTCCATTGGAATTGTGCTGGACTTCAACCATTTGAGCTGAAATTTTCCATTCTGTATCTCTACCTCTCACCAAACATGCAGGGAAACTTTCCTTAAAATTGTTTGGACAGGTATAAAGTGAAGCTGGGAAGCTGTGACACACAGTAGCTGCCCATGACTACTAGGGAGGGTGTGGAATCGCTGCCTCCTTTGCAAGGCTCTGAAAGTAAAAGTGGTGGTGTATGGATGATCCCAAATGAGTAGAGGACAGGAACAGCTGACATTTGGAGACAGCAACGCTGCACAGAATTTTCCTGCCCTGTTTTCTTAGCAGCTGTGTTTCTTTGCTGGATTTAAGTATGTTAGAACTCCTGCTGGGATTTTGTCCTGCATCAATGTCCCTCCAGACCAATATCTCTGTGCAAAGCTGCCTACATTTAATCAAACTTTGAACTGCTGCACATCACACAGGTTCCACAGATACATCTTAAAGCTCAGCAGCCAAGTCCTTTATGTGCTCACAACAGTAAGCACATCCTTGGCCTGGACCTGAGGACTGAGTGAGAGCTCACTGTGTGGAGCTGCGATACTGAGCCCTGCAGGGAAAAGTTGGGAGGCATTCCTCACACTCCATCCTCCAGCCCTGGACACGGAGGAAGGAGGTGATTTATGCAAAAGACACACAAGGTGAACACCCTTCAGAGAAAAGCATTTGAAGTCTACTCTCTGCCCACAGTGAAAAACATGGATCTAGAGGCCAGGAGAGAGGGAGGCTGTGCTCTCACCATCCCTCTGCCCAAGAGGAAGCAGGACCTGGGCTGTGCTCCAGCAGGTCTGACCAAAGGGACATGATGTAACCTTGGTCAATCTCTTGGGTAAAATTTTCCAGAATGGGTTTCCAGTGCAAACACCTTTCTTTTCTGGTCAGCTGGTCTGCAGCAGCTCAAGGTACTCTCAAGAGAAGGGGAAGATTTTGGGGAGTCTGTCTGTGAACAGCCAATGACACAAGAACTGGGCTCTGGAAGTGTCTTGACCCCCTCCAGTGCTGTCCACATAGGCTTTTTCTTACCTCCAATAGCACTTCTGAGCACTTCAAGTCAACACTAAGAGCTAGGGGAGACTTTTTAGCCTTGTAACACTTGATGTAACATGGATTTCAGAAGGTATTTATATGGTTATGCAATGACTAAAATTCATTTGGAAATCAAGGCATCAGATTTCATTCTTCCCTCTATAACTGATACCACATAATCTCTGGAGGTGTTGTGAACCTTTCAAACTCCACAGAGGGAAGTGCTAGGAAGAAATTCACAAGAAAACCCATCCCTCTGTCCTCTGAGCAGGGGTGCTCTAAAATCAACAGTGAGTAAGTCTTGGACTCGAGGACCTACAGAGGCAAAGTAGAACAAACGCAGCATTCTTTTACCTGAGTTTTTCTGTAACGTGCTGCAGATAAGAGAAGAGCCCTGGGGAGGAAGAGGAGGAGGGGAGCAGACAAAATGCTGTGTCACAGAGTACATAGATCTGGTATCATCTGAAGCTGTTCCTTGCTTGTATTTCCTTGCCTATGTAATACACTGCCATGGGTCTAGTTCTTATGTTTATCCAACAAAGGAAGAGAAATTTATTCATCTACACCTTACAGGCTCATTCAGTCATTACACAGGTTCAATTCTAAATATTGAAATAATGATATATTTTCTAAGTTGAGACATTCACCCTCTGAAAACTTTTTGGACCTCTTATGTTTTAAAAAATGTAGGAAAAGTAACTAGAATTTTCTCACAGATAACTCATTAAGACAAAAGTATGTGGAGCCAATTAAATAATAACTTGCTCACTTGCTCAGTGGCAATGACCACTGTTTTCCATTGTATATAAAATAATTTAAACATTTTATATGCAGTGTAACATCTCTTATTTTTACTTATTTATTTATAATATGCTGTTTTAAGTGCAATTTAGACATATTAAGGATCCATGTAGCTATGAATATTTCCACTGATCTGCAAAACTCTTCTGCTTGCCTTTCTTGCCCCTTGCCTTGTCTTCCACCACTTTCTTTCATTTGCTTTCTCTTTCACTTTCTCTGTTCTAATATTAATTATATTTCTATCTAGTATTTCCAAATCCCTTAATTATATATAAATTTCCTTATTTTGATACTACTTCTGTTCAGTATTTATATATTTATTTCTGTATAAGATTCACAATTCAAGTCCAGCTCAACTTCATAAAGCTGTGATTTAAATCCACAGTTACACAGAAGACTAGAAAAAACCCTAATATCTTGATGAAGGGATGATGAATAATGCGTATAGGTTGGCACATTTAATTGAAAACTTGACCTGATTTTTATTCTCTGAATGATGCATGTAGGTTTTATTGCTCCTTACCTGCACACTGGAAAGCACATTGTCAATGCTTGAAATGATTTTATGTACTTGAACACCACCTGATTTAATGCATCAGCTGACAAGGACAAAGACATTGATTAAATGTCCTGCCTCAGGTGTCCAGAAGGCTGGAAAAGGTTGTCCCCTCGAAATAAACCACTGAAACTTCACCCAGTAATCATTAACTCAGTATTTGGTACAAGCTTTGGGAATAACAGAAGGCTTTAAAAAGCAGCAGTCAGAAAACACTCGGTGTGACTTAGGAGACCGTTTGGTCTTGTAGTACATTAAGGGAGAGTCGAATGGTCAGAGTGTCTCCCTGTTGGTAAGAAATGCATTGGGCATTTGATCCTTGGGAGGGCATCTCTGGACTTGGCTCTTAGCAAGCCCTGGGCGCTTGCAGCGGGATTGTGAGATGCTTGGTACTCTCAGCTCATTTCAGTTTCAGTAAAAACCCTGGGCAGCCTGCACTGACCCCTGACAAAGTTGGTGTCTGCACTACCAAGGAGCAAATGAGCGCTAGAGCCTTAAAATGCCACTTGGTGAACTACAGCACAGCAACACCCAGCCACTGGGTTTCTAGCCAGGCATGACCATTATGTCTTTTGATTTGAGGCAGTTCTCCTATATTGCATCTACAAGAGTTTTTCACAGTCAATAAAATCCACGTGGCATTGCAGAAACCTTTGTGAGAGTAATTTCATCATAGCAACTGAAGGAAGTGAGACATCACCTTGTAGCAAAGCAGCTTTCAGAAACCCCACAGCCATCTGGGCCATATGGTCCCACCACTAACTCAAACCAGAAGATGACCTCCTCTTGGAGTAATATGCAGTCCAAGGATCCAGAGCAGATCAACACAGGCAAAGGCTCAAGGGAAGGAAGGAACCCGTCCCAAGGAATAAGCCCAGTGAAAGACTCCAGGTCTACCATTCCTGGCTGGTATCCTGTGAAGCGATTGCTTCCTGTTCCCCACTGTGGTTAGGAAATGTACAATTTAATAAAAGAGTGCTACTGTTGCCAAAACCAGCCTCTTAACCTAAGTGATCATCTTGTGAACCTCAAACGAAATCAACTATGTAGTGCTCAGCTGATTTGTGCAGCAGCACCATTAATATGGTTGCCTAATTTACAGAGCAGCCAGGTTCTGGTTAACAGTGCTAGAGCAATTAGTGGTCTATTTTCTATGCACACTGGAGCAGAAATTTGTGTATTAAGAAAGTTCTTCTGGCAGGTGCAGCATGCTAAAAAGCTTTCACCTAAAATTATATAGCCTGACAAACAATGTAAAAAAGCAGATTGCCCAATAAACAAATAACATATCAGCCATTTATACAAACCCATATTACTTAGACTCCTCAAGCTTGAAATGACTGTGTATTTTTTCCCCATTAAAATGTTATTATGGTCTTTGTATAAATTGTTTTAAATTCAGATTTGATATCAGTGTGTTTTCAAAGCCTAGATATATTTAACACTTTTTCTGAGATGAAGTGTTAGCTCTGGGGGCATGTGGAATTAGCTCCAAGGATTTGTTCTAGTGAAAGGTGTACCTGACCAGGGCAGGAGGGTTGGAAATGGAGAATTTTTAAGGGCCCTTCTAACCCAAAGCATTCTAGGATTTCCTTCCCATCTGGAGCCATGATACATGGGACAAGAATCCTCTGGGGCATCCTCTGGGGCTCTGGAGCCAAGCAAGAGCTGTGGAAGGGATGCAGAAGGAAACAAACTCTTGTGGAGTTGAGGCCACACCACAAACACCCTCTGTGCCTTTCCTTGGGGTTTCACCTAAGATCCTAATTTCTTTTTTATAGTGTTAGACTTAGACACTCCATGAACCAAAGATGTGAGGACCTAGGAGGCATTCCCTGGGTTGGGGAGACACAAGAGACTTCCCTCAGGGGCTGTTGGGACCCCACTGGCTCCTTCCCTTGTTCTTATGTCCCTCAGCCACTCCCTCCCTATTCCCCCATTGGCCATGATCTTTGCACTGCCCGGATGCCACTGGTCAGCCAGGACCTCTGGGGACAAGAAGAAACCTGGACTCTCCTGAGGTGTGTGCCTGGGACCCTGAACATCTCACTGGGTGGTTGAATTAAACATTTGCAGATACTATGCAAAGGCCTTTTTGCTGCCTTACCCTGGACTTTACTAGCAGCAATTCTGGTTACAACAAAAGGGGAAAAGGCTCCCAAATTAGAATTCACCAAAGCAAAAGTCCCATTCTCCCTCCTGCCATCCAGTGGCTTGTACTTGGGCCATGTGCTGCTTCCCACATCAGCCACCCCCAAACCAGACCCTGCACAAGTCCCTCTGACTCCATGACCCTGCCTTGCCAGCACCTCTTTTCTAGCTGTGGGCTGCACTTGTTCCCTGTGTACAGCTGAAAATGTTTTAATCCCCCTCAGTGGGAGCAGCAGGGCTGGGTTCTGGGGGCTGCAGTCTGCAGACCACAAAACTGCATGTTTTTTTCCACAAGGATCTTGCCTTTGAGGGTCAGGCAGCCAGCCAAGCCCTCAGAGACAACCTCTGAGCTGTGCTCAGGAAAGGCAAATGGCCCCTGCTAATCACTGACTCAATGTGAGCACCAGGCAGATGGATGCAATGTGTTTAGCTCATGAGTCTTCACCTGCTGCAAAGGCAACAGCTAACTTGGGCTTGGACTTCTGTAGTTATGGAAGAGAAATCCCACCTACATGTCTCGTTGTTTTAATTTGGCATTATCTGCTAGTGACGGCACTTGTACTTTGGGGCTTGGAGAGAAGAGGTGGGAAGATGCCCAAAGCCCTTAATGCCCTTAATTAGTTTCTAAACATTGCCATTGTCATATCAATAGCCTGATACAAACCTGATACCAAGTGCAAGATGCATATTCTCCAGTTTCTTGCCCCGCACACCTGGGTGAGATGTGAATGTGGGAGTGTCAGGCTGCTCTCATGTCCCTCACTTGCCTGTTTTCTATCCACAGACACTCAGGACTGTGCCTGGAGCCTGAGCCATGCCAGCCACTTAGTACAGCCTCAGAGGAACCAAGCAAAACTCCTGCCTGATCCTTACAGAGATCACACCATGGCCAGCCAGCCAGCAGTAACCCCTTTGCCACTGGGATTTGCATGCTCCTGGTATCCACTGGCCACATGTCCTACCATGTTGCCACTGGCATGTATGCATTTGTCAGCTAATCTGTGGTCAGGGTATCTCTCTCACACTGTCAGCAGTGGGGGTGACTCGCTGGGGTGAGAAACATGCACCTTAGGAGTGTCTCAGAGCAAGAGGGAAGAACTGCTGTCTACAGGACTGGGAAAGACAGAGCAGCTGCTTGCCTCAGGAAACAACACAGAAGTTCAGTGGTTTTCTAAAGTCAGTTAGGTCACCAAGGAACCTGACCTCCTCCCAAAGACCATTCCCCCATCCCAAACACCTTTACCCCAACCCTGACACCTGCAGTATCTTTCTGGCTAGGCACAGAGAAGGAGAGCTCCCTAAAGCTTCTCTGCATGGACATGAAAAACACTGGCTAGCATGCCATGCCAAGTACAAGGTCCAGGGACAAGTCCATTCTCCAGTGGAAAGATGGTCTTGGAGGAAGTTGATACATCAGCCTTTCCTCCTGGACTTCCCTTAAGAGGTTTTTTTTTTTTTCTGATTGATTGGTTGGTTGGTTATTTTTTTTTCACAAGCTGTAAAAAACTGAACCAGAAGTGTTCTGTGATCAGCCAGTTTAGATCCTGCTCTTGTCACTTCTGGGATGCATTATTGGCCCACAGACTTGGACTGAAGAGTAGTCTGAGCCTTTATTTCTTGCTGACAGAGGTTTCCTTGTGACCACACAGGAGGTGCTGAGCAGAAGGCTCTCGTGCTCTCAGGTCTGATTTCCAGTGCCATCCAGTGCCATCCAGTGCCATCGGAGCAATGGCAGGAGCCACTGCTGCCAGCCTTCTGCCTCTCATACTGGTGTGCAGTGCCCAGCCACAGCTCTGCTAAGGGCAGGAGCTGCCTCAGCTTGGGCTATCAGAGCTGGATGACATCTCCAAGCTGCTCCCAGAACCAGCAAAAGCTTCCTCTCTTTCCCACCTGCTTTTCCAGTGGAGGTTTGGCACTGTGTGCTGGGAAAAGACCTGTTATTGCAGCCCCTTTGGAGGGGAAAGTGTCCTGTGTAAGTAGGTGGCCATCTCAGACACTGATTGCTCTTGTCATAAGGCTTGGCAGGTTCAATTTTGCAGATCCCCAAGGGTTTTTTCATTCCCCATACAGAAATACAAGTTTGGCAAGTTTCCTACCAGCCTAATGGCCAATAACAGGTGTGCTTTGCAAAGTGTTTGTGAGTACAGAAGAGCAAAGATTGCATCTCGATGCACAAATTCCAGGACACTTTTAAAAGAAGTTTATAATATTAGAAAGTTAGGGGGTTAGGGGTGCAGCTTGTGAGTAAATTGGAAATCTCAGTTCAGGGAGTTAGGACAAGCATTCCAGGACAGCCTGACCAGCTGTCACTGATGGGGACAGAAGCTGTGACCAAGTGAGAATCTGTTTGAAGGTGACAGGAAGGTCACTCCAGAGGTGTTACAGGGAAATAGTCTGTAAAGAATTCAGTGAAAGTAAGGACATAAAATAGCCGTGTCCCACCCACTCACTGCTAGTCTAAGCAGAATGCATCATTTAAGAGCCCGGGGCTGGTCCACGCTGGGAGGTGGAGACAGTTCCATGTCCCTGTACAGGATGCAGGTTCTCTCCAGGAAGGCATGAAGGCAGTGGGCTGTGCAAGCGCTTTCCCACACAAAGCCCTGACAAGTGCACTTGCTCACTCTTTCCCAGAGATGGGCAGCAGCTCTTCTCCACATACAGAAACTCAGATTTATGATTAGGTGACACAGGAAGGGAGGGGGCTTAGGGGATAAACCTGAAATAGACATGAATTAGGACACCTACTTGAAAATGGGTGAATGAAAATTATGACTATTCCAAGCAGAAACAAAATATTTCCTTGTTATTTCCTCGCACTCCTTTATCCCTTTCTTTCTCATCTGTCAGTCTGAAAAATTCTGACCATCATTTCAGTTTAGGGATCTGCAGCCTTGAGGCTTTCTCTATGTAATCATGATACAGAATGGCTTATAATTAGCCAAAAGAGCTGTGAAGAACAAAAATGCTTATTGGCTTGTTAACATTGTTTATATTGCCAGATGCTGATAGACAAGCAAATTATATACTGTCTGCAATTTTTCAGTTAAAGACATTCAAGGAGAACCATTTCAACAGGTGGAGGTACACAAGTTGTTACCATGGAAGCATCTCCAAAAAAGCTGAAGTCCAGGATCACTTCATCTCAGGTGTGAGAGTCTTTCCAGGTATATTTTGGCAGATACCATGTGCTTGAAAAACAAGCTATAAATCAAGATCTCGAATTCACAAGAGCCCAGTAAGGTGATAAAAATCAGGCAGTAGCCCTAAACACAAAATTTGAAGATGGTTGCTCTTTAAAAAGAAAAAAGTTTATTTAATTTAATCAAAATATAACTTTTAAACTTCCAGAGTTTCAATCAAGAAGCATTTGGATCAAAATTCTGATTTTTACAGAAAAAAAAATATGAAACCACATATTGGAAGAGGAATTGCATTCTCTGAAATAGAGGTAAACACCTTCTCAAAAATTTATTTAATCAGAAAACCATTTTCAATTGAAAAAGAATTGCAAGACTTTGTGGGCTGGTCGTAGTGATTGATCCTGTCCTTAGGTAGTGTGAGTAACCTTACATCATGTTTAGACCCCACTGGAACCATTCTGAAGAACAGTATCAGTACCATATATATTAGTGCAAAGCAGGAATTTTGTTTCAAAAATTTTGGAAGAAGAAAACTAACCTGAAAATTTACATGCCATATTTTTTTCTCCAGTCATGACAAAATTATGTGTTCTGTAACTTTCTGCTCTCCAGTCTTACATCCAACAGTTACCTGCAGAGACTATTTTAAGCAGAAGGACATATATATTCCATATTTTCCCCTCTGTCTACATTTCACTGACATTCTGGTCTTCAGTTTGTGAAGAACTGTGGCCCATGGAAAGGACCTGTGGAAGACTGTCTCCTGTGGGAGGGACCACATGCTGGAGCAGAGGAGGGGTGTGAGGAGTCCTCACCCTGAGGAGGAAGGAGCAGTGTAGACAGTATGTGATGAACTGAACAGTTCCATTCCTCATCCCCCCGTGACCCTGGGGGGAGGAGTGAGATAAAATTGGGAGTAAAGTGAAGTCCAGGAAGAAGCTCCCAGTCCTACCTGCTGTTCTTTCTTAGTAACAGCTTCTGATTGTGCATCCCAGGAGTTTTACATATGGGAGCTTAGTGACACTGCTCTGCCTGGCCAACCATGGTCCTTCTGTGCTATGTACATGAGCATATTGACCTAAAAAGCTGTCCCATGGGCAGAGGAATTTTGCAGAGGAAAAGGTTCAGGGCAATGAAACCATCAGACTGTTGGTTATTCTCACAATGCCAGACACTCAAGACAGCAGTCGGAGTACCCCAGAATTTGCAGATGCTTTTCCTCTAGAGGACTACATATTTTAAATATGACAATACAGTAATCCCAATAGGGAAAAAAACAGCAAATATTAAAAACAGCAACCAGACTGCCATGGGATGGTAATGCCAAGGTTTGTTTTAAATCAATGTGACAGAAATAGTGATTCATAAAATAGCTGCTACTCAGTGCAAGGTCACCACATATTTTAAATATGACAATACAGTGATCCCAATAGGGGAAAAACCAGCAAATATTAAGCAAGAACTACTCGGTCCTGAAATGTGGCACTGGAGAAAGGATGTGACATGTGGTCCCAGGTTTCAATAAAATTTTTGCAGTAAATTCCAGCAGGGTCTAACAGAGGTTTGTCTCTTTCTGCATACATGGAGCACATTTACGCTCTTCAGGACATCACTAGAAGAAAACCACACAAGAATATTTTATTAAGTGTAACTGCAGGACCACCACAGAAGGCAAAGGAGTGCTCTTGAGCCAGGCCAGTATGCTCTGGAGGAGTTTTCAGCAGGGATTAGCACAGTCTGTCTCCTGGCTGAGCAGCTTTTCACACACCCAGCACCTGCTGAATCCCTCCAGGCTCCCAGGACTTTGACTTCAACTGTGCACTTCTGAGGGGAAAGGGACAGCTCCTCAGAGGGGCAGTCTCCCTGAACAAGATCAAGGCAACACTTGAGAAGACAAAAAGTGTTTGTGAGATTCAGTTGCCTGAATGTAGGTGCTGTGTGGGCTACTTTGGTATACCCTGTGTGGTCTCGAATTGCAGCTTTGCAACAGGGATACGTCCCATAGAACCCATGTTATTTTTGGTAGGTACCTTGGCTATCTTACACAACTAAAGGACTCTTGGAATTAAGATTTAAGCAACTAAGTGATTTCCCTGCTGCCTCTGAAATAATTTGGTTGCTACCATGTCCTGTTCTTATACAAGATATTTTTCATCACGTTACTTCAACCTACAGTTCTTTGTCCTTCTTGCAGCCTGGTAAAAAGCATTCAAATGAAACATGAGTCCCTTGAAAACATCCAGGTTACTCACAGCAACCAGACTGCCATGGGATGGTAATGCCAAGGTTTGTTTTAAATCAATGTGACAGAAATAGTGATTCATAAAATAGCTGCTACTCAGTGCAAGGTAGGTCCGTAAATCATGCTATGAATCTTTTCCAGTGCTGGAAATGCCAACATCAGGTTTTCATATATTACTATTTTATGATTTATATTACAGTGAAGTCTTCCAGTGCCTTGCTACTCCTAGCACTGTACAAGCCCAAAGGTTCAGTGTTGTAAATAGGGCAAATTTTGTGGGAGAAGCAATGCCTTTAATTAGCACAATGAACAGCTTGGGAAGAAATGAGCAGGTTTTCCTGAGCACAAGTGATTCCCCATACTTCTCTACCAGGTTTGAAATGGCTTTTGGTGCCCCCAAGCTCTGCTGATATTCCCAGTTGCATTAGTTAAGGTCTCCTTTGGCACTTAAGTAAGGACCCAAGTCCACTCACGAGCTGCATCCTGCCTCAGACCTCATCTCTGTGTCAGGCACAAATTTGAAGTAAGATGTGAGGTAAAGAAAGGAGAAAATTCAGACTCCTGCTATGCCTCAACATGGACTTAGAAGTGTTTGTGCCTGCAACATAGACTAGCCTGAAGAGCACCAAGGGCTGATGGTGTCACACAGTGCCTGGATTTGGTGAGCACATCCAGGAGCAGGAGTTGGATGCACTCTTTTTTAGCTGTGGTTCACATTAGGCTCCAGGTTTTGCTTTGTCCAACATTCCGCCTGCCACAGTAGATGCATCTGGAGGAACTTAACTGTACAGAGCAGTACTGACCTCCCCTCCCAATAAGATGCTTTCTTCCTTCCATAGCCATCTGGATGACACTTCAGCAGTGGTATCCTGTAAATACGGAAGTATTGTGATTATCATTATTTCACACTCATTATCACTGCCCTGGCAGGCGTCACTGAAGTAGGTATTAGCTGTTTTCCTACTTGGCAGTAAATTTTTAAGTGGTAGACATTATGGCTGGTAGCATTATGTATCTGTTGCATTTAACCTCCTTGCCTATTTCCTTAAAATGCTTTATTATATTAAATAGCAATCAACATTCCTCAGGGGTGAAGGTAGCTACGTGACATGTTTACTGAGGCAGCCAGCTGTCGCCACTTGGCAAGCAACTTTTATCATAAGCTGGTTGAATTTAACATATATCAGCATTTATCAGCCCCGACTTTGTCAGTTTTATAAACGAAAACCGAGAGACAATAAATCATTTGGTGCCCAGGTGATACTGCATACATAAGAGAGTATATTTACCAGGCCGGGTGGATTCAACCAACAAAAGGCACCTAAGGTTCTGTTATTTGATCTGTATTGAATATAGCCTCAGATGCCTTTTTTTGGCACACAATCCACATCTGAAAGCTTTGGTGAGATGTGTGCTGGATGGTCCCATTTGTTTTCTTGTAGGCTGGCTCCTTCGCTTCAGCCTCCTGCTCAATAGAATGTCAACATTTCCACTGACTTCTGCTGAAGTGCTTTTGACTGAGCACCCATAACACAGTTAATGTCTTCTCACTTGTGGGGGATGGAGCACTGGGATGGGAGGAGAAGCACACTGAGGTGGGATAAGCCTCCATTCTTAAACATAAATGATTGTGCTAATACTTTGCAACCATGCTTTATCCCAGTCTCAAGAGATGTCCTGTGAATCTTCCAGTGTTAACCAGCATTTGTAAGTGACATCTATACCAGTAAATCAAATTGGTCAATATCTGCTAGGGGATAAGTGGCAAACTGCTGCTCACATCCGTATAACTAAATCCTTTTCCCTTCAAGTGTTGGTGGTTCATCCATAGCACCTACAGAGAACAGTTCTGTGTTGCTCCTGAACCATGTCCAGGCTCATTGCCATGCAATGACAACCTGCCAGGGATTGTGCTGCAACCTTAAACACTGCACATAACTGCAGGACAGGGGTCACACCCTGCATTTGGGAATAACTTAGGTCATGCATTACTGTCCTTGCCTAGGACAGGGTGGAAGATTGGGCAGGTTTTGCTGTCAGTGGTTTAACACAGACTGGAAAATGAGCCTGATCAAGTGTGTGGCAGCATGGGAAGTCCTTACAGCATTGTTTTCATTGCACCCACACACTGCAAGGTTAATGAATACTCAACTTCAGAGATGTTTACACTTTAATGCCAAGGTGGGAATTTAAATATTTGAGGTTTGGAAGGAAATTGTCATCCAAGAGGATATGTCCTCCATCAGTGAGAGTCATTAAGACCATATTAGTACTGCTTAATAGAAAAGGGCCAGAGAGTGATGTCTGGTACAAGTTAAATGGCACCAAATGTCTCATTACCCACCCTGCAGCGTGCTAACTTTTCCCTTTGTGGGGAGTTGAGGAAAAGGTCCATTTGTAACAGCAAGAAACAACAAGACAACCTAAGCAGTGTGACCAAGCAAGGGTTCAGTGCTCAGATTTTCCCTCACCTATATTTGGCAATTTATATCATGTTGCTGAGAAGATTTACAAGACACCCCCTCCCCCCATTTTTCCACCCTGAGCTCTTTGCTAAGACAGTGTCAATCTTTTTACTTGACAGCAGTGATGAAGACTCTTGCACTCATGTGCCTGGAGCCACCTGTTTTGCAGCATGAGCACAGGCTGGTTCACTCAAGAGCTGGGACACCTTCCACGCTCTTCCCGCAGTCCATCCCAGAAGGAGAGAAATGTTTTCACAGATGGTTCTGTTAATTGTGCCAGTCTCAGGGCGAAGAGCAGTGATCTCTGCTCTCACATGTCACATGGGCATCTGAACCTGTGGAAAAAAAAAAAAGAGAGCATAGAAATGTTGTGAGCTGTGCAATGAACACTCTTGCATCAGGTGGGATGAACGTGAGCATCTAAAGCCGTGGTGAGACCTGTGGGTCAATTGCAATATAAAAATAGCCATGGCCAGGGTACAGAGTAAAGTATCCAACTTCTTTCTGGTTAACATACAAATTGCTTACCATGTCCATACATTTTGCTTCCCTCAACATATTTGTAACAGATCTTTGACGCCAAACTTTTCCAAAGCCTATGTAAGATGAGCTATTCAATGTTTATTTAATTAAAAGTCTTTAGAAATCTTAAGATTGCACCACTTTTAGGCCCTTTTTACAACTGTGTTCTCCTCATTCTCTTGTTCCAAGCAGAATTTAAAACTTCCAAGATTGTCTGCTTTCAAATCTTCCATTCTTGGATAGACCTAGGACATTTTTAATGAAAAGTAGAAGCTTATTGCTCATTCTCACTATAGCAACATGAAAATCCATTGGGAGACAGCAACCCAGAGAGACCACTGCTCCTAGAAACTTCCCAGCACATTTGCTGGCAAAGCATAATCTCCAAATTCAGTACCAGTCCTACCAGTCTCCCAGGCTGCAGCATTAAAAAGCTTGAGTTGAAGAATGAGCAAAGAACAGGAGTTATTTGTTCGTATCACAAATATATTATGGATGCAGTGAAAAACAGGAGATAAGGATGAAGCTTGTGAACACGATGCAGAGATCAAATGGCCTGGAGCAGTGTAAGTAAGTCATGGAATGAGCTAATGGCTGCATGCAGAGCTTACAGTTCTGCAAGGATGGGAGTGGACTCAGGAGCTGTACCCTGCACCAGTGCAAACCTGGCTACAGCACCACGATTGTTTTGGCAAAGGCTTTTGCTTCTCAGCACAGTCTGAAAATCAGCTTGAAGCTTCTGCAGCAATGAAGAACAGCCAGAAAACACAGCTGCATTATTGTTTTATTCTCTTTTCCTTCTTCCCTGCTTTTCAGCTGAAAACAGCCAAGCCCTTTCTTTCTCTCTCACAGCTTCCCTGCTACCAGAGGAAGAGCATGGACATGCTCAGGACTGCAGAGGAACATATTTCTGCACCTTTCCTGCTGTTCCTGCTGGAAGTACAGTCCTAGGACATGCTCCAGACAGAGCTGCTAACTTCTAAGAGCCTTCTAAGCTATGAAACAAGAAACCTTTAAAGGACTGATTGCCTACAACTCTCTTTGCAAGTGAGCTATAACAATGACAATTGCAAAAACATGGCATTCTGCACCATATAATTCCAAATCCTCTAAAAATGGTAAGTGATGCTCCGAAGTCTCCAGACATTGCAAGCTGTTACCTGAGCTTGCAGGTTTTCTTCTGCATGTCCACTACAGCTGTTTGTCAAAGCTGGTAAGTCTACTTGTACTTGTTCCATCCCGCAAACCCATACATCTTAACACTGTGAAAATTGCTTAAAACTTTCCTTTAACCTGAAAAATCTGTCCCATCACTGGCATGTAAGTTCCCACCACCACACACAGGGATCATGCTTCACACTATGATTCATTGAATCAGGGCGTGACTGACCACAAGATCTCTCACAAAAACATATTTAAAGGGACATGAGATTGTTGGCTCTTCATTTTCTTTGACCATTGGACCTAAATTCAGCTATAAGTGCCAGCATTGCTGATGTTGCTGTGACACAGCAGGCTAAAACGGCTGTTCCCAAAATGGTGTGTGCAACAAAATCCATTGGGGTGTGGGGAGAAAACATGGTTTTGACACCATTAATAAATTAACTAAAGAAAACCAAACCAACAACAACAACCCCCCCCCAAAAAAAAAAAAAACCCAAAAAAAACCCACCACCAAACAACCAAAAAAACCCGCCACCCAATATGTTATTTTGGGTGTGCCCCGCCCCAAACACTGTTGTAAGCTGCCAAATTCCCATCACACTCAGACAGTAATTTAATAAGGAAACAACCACCCCTATAACACAACCTAAATTTAAACATTTCATGGAACATGTATCAACATTTCATCTCCAGATATATTTGTCTGGATATTGGCCTAATTTCTTTAAATGAGTGCTAATAGGCTAAACAATTTTGAAAAGACAACAAATGATAAAGCTGCAGCATATTAGTTTGATTTTGATTTTGACACTTCTTTTAAAGAAAAGTTGTCCTACCTTTTCCAGGCTCATTTTGAACAAGCTGCTGTAGAAAAAAAAAAGTACATTTTTTGTTCATTCTACTGAAAGACAATTGTAGCCAGTGCTAAACTTGTCTAAAAGTCTTACACATCATCTTGAAGTTGTTTTATCTTTGAAGACTTAATGTCAGATTAATATTGATAGTCTATCTCACTTGAATCACCAACTCTTTACGGGCATTCAGGTGTGTGGTTTCCTTATCCAGATTCATTATGTGTGTTTGGATATGCCCCTGTTCACACCTTTCTTACTCCAGGATTAATCATCCCAGCTTCCATTGTCCCCTAACATCCTTCCACACTTTGCCAGTCGTTTACAAGTCTATAACAGAGCTCTAGATAGCTATTTAATGTTTTTTCAATAGAGCTTATATTAGATCAGGTACCCAGCCCTGAGTGCACTTGGGTTTCAGGATAACTCAGGTGGTGGTTCTGCAGCTGTTAGCAATGCTCAGCTGCAACATCGTGCCTTGCTTTAGAAGTACTCTCATTTAGGGCTGCCTTTATAGTCACACAACTCAGATTTCAGCGAGATTTAAAGAGGAGTGCCTAACATGCTCCAGCGCTCCAGAAACTTTTCTTGTGTGCACAGAAAAAATTAGGAGTTACTGATCCTAACAGGCTGCCAGCTCATTGCCCCACAGCTCCTGGTCTTTTCAGATCATCTGTTAGGTTTATGCAGGGCCAAACTACAAAATTTAAGAGCTAACAGAGCAGAGCAGAGCATCCCTGGCCACTGTCACAGAGACCTTCACAAGCCCAAGAGAGTGCTTCTGTCCCTTCCAGTCCTGCTGAGCCAAGTACAAATCTAACCACCCTGCCACGGAGTAAAATCCAGGACAAACTCTTCTGCTCCTCTTCAGAAAGAAGAGCATCACTCAAACTGCAAAATTTAAGAGCAAACAGAGCAGAGCAGCCCTGGCCACTGTCACAGAGACCTTCACAAGCCCAAGAGAGTGCTTCTGTCCCTTCCAGTCCTGCTGAGTTGTGTCTCTGACAGCTGACCCTTAACTCTCCCCTGGATGTTTCTGCCCTGCCACAAGAAGCTTGCCTTCTGTATTAGTCCAGGCTCTCAGGTGTAACACATCCTTCAAGTGAAAAAGCGCATGGATCTGAGGCAATGTGGCAATTTTGAACCATCGTGTAAAAAAACCAATTACTACCACCAGCCTCTTCATACTTAAAACACAAGTACAAATCTAACCACCCTGCCACGGAGCAAAATCCAGGACAAACTCTTCTGCTCCTCTTCAGAAAGAAGAGCATCACTTTAAAAAATCACTGTACTTTAACTTGGAAAATGCTGTGGAAGGAGAAAGATCCGATCTTTACAAGTTCCTATAACTTGCCCCCAGCAGCTGATGGGGCCGCTCAGTGGCACAGAGCGGATTCCCGGCGGCCTCGGGACCACGCAGGGGTGACACAAGACAGGTCCTGGGTGTTTTCCGCCACCCCAAAAGGCTGCGGGCTCCTTGTGCGGAGCGCGTCTCACGCCGCTCGGGGCCCTGCCAAGGGCAGGTCAGCGCTGTCCTCCAAGGGCGGGTCTGACGACAGTGTCACTGCCAGGGCCTTTGCCCCGCAGCAGCTCTCCCGGCGTGGCGCCGCGCGCAGCCCGGGCCGTGAGGGCGGCGGCCCCGCTGGCCTGCCCGCCGCCGCCGGCAGAGGGAGCTGCGGGCCCACGTTTGGAGCGAGGCGGCGGGCCCGACGGGGCGGGCCGGGAGGCCTGCTCGGCTGCCAGTGCCGCCCGCTGGGGAAGGGCCTGGTCCCCCACAGCCCCGCCACGGCTGCTGCGGGTCGCCCTCATCTCCCCGGCTGCCTCCACGTCTCTGCTGCCCGGGAGCCGCCTGCTTGCGCCTTCCCCGTTCCCCTGCCCTTCCCTCCGCGCCATCGCTTTCGGGGCTGTGCGCCATATCTCTGTCCTGCCCGGGTGGGGGAGAGCACCCCCGGCCCTGCCTCAGGAGCCCCAAAGGAGGGGACGAGTCCCAGGCTTTCCCCGGAGAGGCAGCCCGGAGTCTGGCGGGCCTGCAGGCGCTGCCCAAGGCTGGGCGCTCCCGGGAGCAGAGTCCGGGCTGCCCTTGGACCCGCTGCCCTCGGGGCACGGGGGGACGCAGGGGCCGGGCAGAGCCTCGTGGGGAGGGCTCCGGGGGTCAGCGGGGGAACCCTCTCCGCGGCCCCGGCCCTGCCCTGCGCGGCCCCGGGCCCTCACCTCTCCGCCTAAGGCGGGAGGCTGAATGGATTTCTCTGCCGTCCCGTCCTCCCCCCTTGCTCCTATAGAGTCCAGCAATTTAGCAAGTTCACCAAGCTGTGTCATGCTTCATGACTAATTCACATATTTAAATGGGAACGGTCAAAGCTGGACTATTTGATGCCAGCCAAGCGCATTTATCAGGTCAAAAAAGCTCACAATGGCTGGAGGCTCCGTGTGTGTGCGCGGGTGTCTAATATAAGCGCTTGCTCAGCTCTGGACCGGGAATCGCCCCACCTCAAAAAAAAAAAAAAAAAAAAAAAAAAAAAAAAGCCTAGGCCCACAAATAAATAAATAAAGCGCTCAGATCGGTTGCAGCTTCCCAGAGCAGAGTCTCCCCCTGCCTCCGCCTCCTGGCCTGCCTCGGTCCCCCCCCGGCCCCCACCCAGTTGTGCCTATAATTTGTGCTTCATGGAATTAATCTGATCAATTACAGCGGTTTTCACGTGGCTGAGCAGTTTCAAAGGTGCCACATTTTATTATCTGCTGACCCCCTGACATCGCAGGTGCAGATTTAATGACGGAAAGAAGGGGGGAAAAGGAAAGGGGGGGGGGGGTTAAATTAGCCAAATGAACTTTTCTCTCCGGCGTCGCCACCGATAGACGAACGTGTGGATGGGTATTTGTGTGAGATGCGAAGGCCTCTGAGCTGTGCCCGGAGAGGCGGTGACGGGCCCCGGTGGGACGCGCAGCGCCGACGGTCGGGGCAGCCCCGGGGGCTCGGCAGCGCCCGGGCGGCAGCTCCGTGCTGCGGGAAGGGGTGCCACGTTCAAGGAAAACGAGCAAACTGAAGTTCACGGCTCCGGGACTG